>NW_008751709.1:391773-439293 GCF_000715545.1 Opisthorchis viverrini
TACAGACCACCGGATTCGGGAGGTGATGACAGTGAGTCGAGCAGCAACGAAATGCGATGTTGCACCATGTCACCATCATTTGGATAGTTATTGTATGAATGCACCATACGAAGGCCTCACAACCTTTAACCATGAGTCCGATTATGTACATCTTGCACATCTAAATGAGTCAGACACACATTTCACTAAAATATAGTTCAAAGCCATCGATAAACAACGGACTGTGCATAACAGTCTCAGACCCGTTAAACAATGGAGTCCATGATTTATCAGGGTTTTCAAGCTGCAGCTCCCTAGTGGAAAAAGTGCGGAACGACGGTGGGGCTTCCTGTCGTTTATGTGTTGACGAGAACATCGGAAGAAAGGATAGGCACACAAGCCGATAGACACTGACACCACAAATGATTAACATGTCATTTGGGGCTATGTTCTAACCCCAGACCCACTCTGGTTCGAGTACGACAGAAAGCAATGATTTCGTGTAAGGGCACCTCCAGCTGCTTTGAATCCATTCGCATTTTTCAATTACATACTTATCTATCGGTGTATGGAGATATATCATTACTCTAAACGGAGCGAAAAAAGCCAAACCCACAACCTACATTTAGTGCACTTCGTTCATCCAGCCACACCGTTCAGTGACCAGCCACGCTGCGGTTGCGAGCTCCGGCACGTACGTACCTGTGGTATATTTTGGCCGCAAATAGTTTGGAGCGAGTCTGCAGGTCATAGGCCCAACTTCGATTAGATAATGTCACTAACTCTGATATTAACGCTGCAGTGTTTTGCCCGTCACATTGTTGTTCCATGATAACTAAGATTCAGTCATTCGTACCAACTTTGTGCGATAAATTTTGAGAGCATACATGGTGCAGTAATGTGCCGGCGTGAACCATTTGGTTGTATCGAGGAAACCGATGGCACAGATGCAGTAGGAAGTAGAGTGCATAAATCTCAACCTGACCACTGGAGCTTCGTGTCTAATATGGTATGGTATGCTGGTCCACCGGCAGTCTGATTCCGTCCTTGTAATTGTGTCCACAGTTTCAGCAGCGTTGTTACACTAGTCGCGAGTCACTTACAAGTAGAATGTTTATGTTAGGGTATTGGAGCACTCTGAATTGGCAACTACTTAAAGCCTAAGTGCGTGGTATTCCACCACGTGCCTATGTTTAAGGTCCAATCTCCCTTTATCTAAAGTTCGCATTAATCTTTTTTTAAAATCATCTAAAGTGGTCTGTGTACTGTGTTCCCCAGCTTTGCAAACTCTTTATCAACCAAGACTGCATTTTATATAGTCTAAACAGCGCAGCTGGCTTTAGGCTTGGATGTTTTGGAATCCGACGAGGAGATTGCGTATGACATCAAAATTCAGTGGGCACCGCTCCTGTATTGGAGTGCCAAAAATAGGATCGGATAATACTTGCCGGCATTCTTGACACCATTGTGAAAATTTTTTCTCCATTGTGTCAGTCTTCACCCACTAGAAACTGCAAGTTTGATTTATCCCTTTCTGTAGTCTCCTGAATGTCTAGTACAGAGTGAATTCTTCTGCACCGATTGCAATGAGATTCCATATGTTGATGCGTGATATTCTCTTCTAAACCCATGTGAGGAAATCAAATAGCAAGAGGATTCGCTCGGATATAAGTACAAAATTAGATTCTACTTTGGTAAAAGCCATTTAAAGAGCCCATATCAGCCAATCACAGGAAAACAGGTGGTTCTTTTTAGTTGGCTTTTCATAGAGGGAACATCTCTACTCAGCTTCCTCTGTATGTGCTTTCTTGGGGATGAGATCAGTGAGTGGCCAATATATCAAGTATTCCGTCAGCCGCTACCCACCTAAGTGCAGTGCAGAGAGTAACAGCTCTTATCCAGAGTGGCATGCGACCGATCCATCCATACGCTTGACCGAACAACTCTTGTCAGGAGCATATACTCAGGTAGTCTTAACTAGATTCAATCAAAACCGAATAACTTGATTTTCTATTGAAAATTTAGTCATTTAGTCAAACCCAGTTGCTTCTACCCGTCATCACAAAACCACTTACATTTCTAATCCCGATATATCACGAAAGTATTGCTTTGCTGTGGTTGGCCTCGATAAAAATCTACGTTGCCGTGGCAACAAAATAGGCTCAACAAAATGTAGTTTGCATACCTCACGCGAGACAAAGCAGAAGGGAAATGTTTGGACATTCTTCGAACCGTCTGCATTCAAACCCGATATTTGCACTTCAGAAAGATTAGGCTTGGTAGCTAATATTCGTGTTGAGCTTCATTCACTCTTGGGCAAAAAATTGTACAATCGGTAGTGGGAAATTTGAAGGCCATAAGCAAAATTTGCATTCTTCAAATGCGGACAAATTTGTATCTACGTACTGGGCCAAACCACATACACTTCTCAGTTTCCACTAATATTCAACCTAAGAAAAACGGTAAACACCCGACTGTTTTCTAGTGCTGTTCACATAAACCTCTGAGTTTCTTGTTCTAAATGCGTCACTTGTTTGTGATTTACCAGCAGTGTCATGCGATTACCATTCGATTTGTATGCAAATTTCCCCCCCATCGTTCATCCAGATAAGCTTGGCCACCAGCAAACGCAGCTGAATACGTTTTGTCATGTGCAGATTAGTGCAAGAAAAGCTTGACAAGCGTGAAGATTAAGTAACCATTTGCAGGAAAACGCAAGCTTGACCGAGTACGTTTGTCGCAGCATATAGTGTGGTTATTGTGCCCAAATAAGCTGAATAACCGTGGAACATTGTGGGCCGAAGGATAAATCGACGCAAATGGCTTTCGCTTTGCGGCTGAGTTTCAGAATTTCCATCTGTCTGTACACAACACGACTATCTACGAAGAGATCATTCTTATGGACGGAATGGTTTTAATGACCTTGAACCAACATGCAACAGTGTTGACATTCTTCCCTGGATATGTAATCGTAAAGGGTAAACGGGTTTTGTTATCCAGAGGTTTTTGGTTAAGTGCGCCTTTGTCGATATAGCTAAAAAATGCCTCAAGATTAAGGTAATTTCCAGGGTCCTTTACCTGTAGCCTGTTGCTTAGACGGAGTATTACACTTTATGGGTGTGACCCACTTATCTGATCCACCAGTTCGAATGATCTTAAAGATGAATCCGACAACAAACGTCTATTCCAGCAAAGTGTTTAAATTAGCCATCAGTTCTCTTCTGATCAAGAAGTGTAGGTGGAGTCAGTGTTTTAAGTTAGTTACATTTTGAAACGAAGCTGAGCATTCATCCCATGAAAGTTCTGATGTTGGGTGTAGTTAGATGATCTGTGAGGAAGTCACACTATTAACCCAAGTATATTCACTGGAAACATTTCCTTTCTATAGACTTATACAAGGAATTATTGATTCACTCACAGATAAATGTGCAAGATTTAAGGGATAATATTTTTAAGTGTAATGGCTATCCATGAGTCATAAACCTGAATGTGACGAAACCATGGTTGCCTCTAGCAATATATAAACAACAATAGTTCCTGTCAGACATACTTTGCTGCTAAATAACACCTTGAGGTGGTGAAAACGTTTGTTTGTGCTGACGTATAGAATTCCTGTAGGAATTGTCTGTCATATCTTGAACAGTTTCAAAGTTGCGAGTTTCGCTGTTTCCACCAATGGTAGCTCATGATGCCCTGGTTCAAACCCGATCTATTCATTCCTTTAAAAGGCTTTTAATCCTCCCAATAAACAGCTTGTTCCTTTTCGGTATCGTGATTTGTGTGAGGTTCGCATGTTCCTCATCGGAATTACCATGAGTACCATTCAGTGGGTATTTTCCTAAGCCTTCCTAGTGTTGCCACCATGTAGTGTTAAATGGCCGCAAGTTTGAAGAACTGTACCATTGACGATGCTTTCGGTGGCACTGAGACTAACTCACATCAAAATCATCACGATCGAGCTCACCGTTCAATTGAAGCAGTGACCTGGAATTTAGTGCGAATGGACGGTGACGTGGTCCATTCTGACAGCAAGCGTGCTCAGTATGTAGCAGGTAGGTCATCACGGTGATCTGCTGAAAGGAGTAGTATTCACCATCATGCTATTTCATTGCCTCTTGGACGTTTAAACAAAATACCCCGGTAGTTACGCCTCAGCGCATTCACAGTAAAGTGATGTAGTGTTCGGTGTAGGTTCCTACCGATCGGAATTGTCCAGCAGGCATGAAATTTGGTTAACCATAGATCTCGGTAAGAAGGGTCGCGCATGTGTCCACAACGGCGAAGGTACTGGCACAATTGTGTACAGGAGGACCAGCAGGTTTGAAGAGTGATGACATTGCACACGTCTTACTGGTGAGGTGATCATTCTTCCGCAGATTACTGACACCGACTGCTTCATGGGGGAGTGATATGGTCACTGGACGAATGTCAGGAAGACATATGCAATTGAAGCAAGGAACATAAACCAGTATATAACCACGTTGTATACCATGTTGTTGCTGTTGGATGGCATACTGTTAGCGTTCATCAAACATCCACTTCTATTTTCTGAGCTGTCCGGTCATGCTGAAGCATCTTTTGATAGGTTTACCGTGTACAGTCCTTGATACGCGATTTCAGTATGCATCACACACCCAAAAATGTATCATCTCATGGGCTTTGCTCAAATACGCCCATCAAGTTAGGTTGACGTGACAGCATCACAGATCAAAAGTCCTGTGTGAAGAATGCTCCAGACGCGAGTAGTGCACAAGCAGCATCTCAAACAATGACTGGTCTGCTGACAACCTGTGGAAGTAAACCAGTCAGACGTTGCCATTTTCACTGGGTGTAATACTGATACGTTTGCGATTCGCTCTTGGTATTAAAGCTGATGAAGTCAATGGATGCCACCACACTAGTAATGTTGGCATACACTGAAATGTTTCAAAGTGACCAACCCTTGTTTCGGTTGCAAAACTGGTTGAAGCTTGTTCTGTTGGCTCAGATGATTAGTCTGCCCCCAGCTCCTAACAGCGCACTTCTCAAAACATACCTCTCTGTTAGTCGCTTGTTATCCATTGATCTCATTTTGTCACACATGGGACG
The DNA here is from genome assembly GCF_000715545.1 of Opisthorchis viverrini. Taxonomy (NCBI): domain Eukaryota; kingdom Metazoa; phylum Platyhelminthes; class Trematoda; order Opisthorchiida; family Opisthorchiidae; genus Opisthorchis; species Opisthorchis viverrini. The sequence goes on from NW_008751709.1 coordinate 396,841, forward strand.
TAATTTCCGAAATATGAACTGGCATTCATCAAGGTACATCTTCAAACGACGGACGAACCAGCCGTCGTATTTCAGTAAACTAGCGGTCATAACAGTGGCACCGAATCTTCGGACGGATTTCAAGCTGCAAGCATTTGATCAGGATTCTCTTGTTACTCCTCCTATATTGATTTCTTTAAGAAGCTCAATGACACGAAGATACCAAGCGCCCGCGGGATGCACCTGTCGTGTTGGGCTCGATTGACAACGCAACCATGACTGATAATCAAGAAAGTTTCCTCTCTTATCGATTCCTCTGTTATGAGATCTGAGAAATCTCATTAGTTCTGTCCCGCACCGAGCGGATGGGCTAGTCTGATTTTTCGAACACAGGCTTAATGGTCATGAGGGGCACAGTCAACTGACAGGGGTCCTAATTTGAAAGTGATGATTGCTGGCAGGTGGTACCTTGGCACTTCGACGAAACATTCGCGTAATGTGCGCAGCTCAGATCCTCGCACGATAAATGAAACATTCAACTCAACTCCATGTCTGTGCCAGCAGTTTATGGTCTATGTGCATTTATTGGTGAACCATGTGTATTGACGACGTGGTATGATGACTACAACCACTCGCAATAACTACTAACGGCCAGACAGTTTTCGAGTCACTGTAGCTGTTTTGATGAAATCGAGTCGGATGGAAATGGTGTGTGCAACTTTGAATATTTCACTCCTGACGAAAGCTAACTGCGGTGGCCAAAACGTCCAGAAATAAAGTTCAATATACTAAAACCGTTAAACTCCGTTAAACCGAACTAAGACTGATAATGTTAGGCTTCACGACTATGAAGGATGCTGACCGGCATTTCGACCGAAACGTCCGTGTTTTTTTCATCACGGTCTGCAAGGTCTTGCCTAACGTGCCAGAGGTCACCCAGCAGATAGCTGTCCACTCTTTGATCTCCTCCCATTACCTTCGGAGATTGGAATTTCAATTCAATCACAGTTCTCATGCTATTCCAATTCCGTCAAATCTGTGCATGAGTTTCACGGGACGCCTCAAACGTCTCAACGTCTCCATCCATGTGTAGATCAAAGTTGTTGTTATCACAAATTCAGTTTTCAGAAAGGCGAAGTGACACTTTGGTGTTTATCTTGTGTAGATCTTATCAGAATAGAATACCAGTGTTTGGTATAACAAAAGTCACTAAAATACAGTAAACTAGTCTAGTATGATACATCGCTAGACAACTAATTTAAACCAGAGACTACAAACCAGCCAACCTGCACGAACACATAATTATGAAGTTGATTTTGTACAGTGAGAATAACCAGGCTAGAGTATAATGGCAACGATACCATTTGTTATTTAGCGTTTAACTTACTGATGGCCTGATACATGTCTAATAGGTCATTGAAAATAGTGATAAAAATTTTGAAAAATTGGGGCGATTACTCTCCAACTGGGATAATCTTCTAATCCACGTTGTGCAACTTCAGAGTTTGCAGAGGTGCTAATTTTTAGCCTCAATTTCGCAGTTTTATTTGACTATTTGAAAAAAAACTAATCAAGTTCATTTCTAACCACTTTCATTATATCGCTGCGCTTCCGAAAGCACACTGATCGGCGAGTTCAATCCTTTCCGTACAGGCGATCATTTGCACTCTAAAATACCTAATGACGACTTGCCTGAAACCGCACCATATCGAATGATCACAGGGCGAGCAAACACTTGGAAACGGTCACAATTCAAACACCAGTTGTGGTAGCTTAAGAACTTCTAGATCACCTTCAACAAGACATTTAAAAGCACAGCCGTGGCTCTTATATGTAGTAAGGATACAGGAAATGTTCATTTGAAATTGGACTTACTTTGTAGTCTGGCTCCACCATAATTCGACACAAATGTTGTAAGAACAACAGCTTTCAAGTGATGGTGGGTCTACGGTGAATTAGGATCCAACGAAAGAACTTGGACACTAGGTAATAACTAGTGAGGAACACATATCTATTGTTGTTATCATTGTTATTATGACGGCCCATTTTAACAAGGAATATCTTTACTGCAGCGACTGTTTTTAGGGACTACGGTTCTCTTATACGGATGACTGATTTGTGTTCTCAAACGGCTCTGAAAACAACTGCCAGCCTTCCCCTGTTGCAATTATCTTGGCAATGATGTACTGATCTTTGGTAACAGACCTCGTAATTCTGTCCACTCTCAAGACAATACAAAACGCTATGAATCAAATCAGAATCCTGCATCGTCAATAGACAGACATCTGACAGGTACTGGCCGTAGAATTGACGCAGTCAACTCCTTCCGAATCCTGATATGCAACCCAAACTCCAAGATTTCAGTGAAGAGCTCCTGATTAAATCAATCCAAATATGTTCACAGGAACAGAGAAGGCAAGCGTCTTGGTTACCACGATAGTGACCAGGTGACTTGCAGAAATCAATCAAGTTGCAATCAACATTATGTAACTGCATGTTTTCCATCTGTGGCTGACGAGAATTAAATGAATTTTAACATATAGTAGCATGCCTTCTTTCATCTCTAATGAGAAACTTTTGAAAACCTTTTAGAATCTTTGCAAAGTCCCCCTTATATATCAGCCCAAACTGACATCTATCAGTGTGTTATTCACCACATGACTGGTATATCACTGAGTCTGTCCATCCACAAAGAAACTGTGTTTCGGAGGGTCAAAATGAAGCTAAACTTTGTCAGCTGAAGAGTTGCGTTTTAAAATGTAGCAGCCCAGAAGTCAGAAACCAAAAAGGCAACAATCGTCGACATACTTCAACAGCTTAGCTGCCAAAGAGGAAATGTGACGGACATTGCTGTTCTCTGACTGCTGTTACCTGATCTTCATTTGAGATTTTGGTGACATGGGGGAATGGATGAATAATTAGCAAGCCAAACAAAGATGAAAAAGTGCTGTGTGATTTTTTAACGGATCAACAATTTCAATAGGTTCTAATGGATATTTTGTAATCCAGAAATTTCGGACGAAATAAACTTTCGTCCCAGTCTGAAGGGTCATGCTGCGTTGGCGGTATCCTGCGCTATTTGTAACAAGCTAAAATTGATTCTTATGTTTAAATCAAACATAGTCTAAGATCATTTTATTGCCCGCACAGCAAGTGAAAAGCGCTTTCCACCAAAACATAAATAGTATAGAGCCTAATAGTTGCTAAGACATTATAAGAATTCACTGGTTTCTTGTCAATAAAGTCAGATTCTTGAATACTATCCCAGAATACCCTAAACTTACTGAGACCCTCAAACTCAACCAAACACCGATCAGATAGCGTTGGGTCCAGGTCAGAGAGTGCCCTTCAAATTATAGCGCGAGACAGCCTTGGGTCATGTCAGACGGTACCCTTAAAAATACAGCGCCAGGCCATTTTACTTGCACTCACCGCCTGTTAGCAATAAAGCTGTTGTGTTCCTTGTCGGCAGGTCTTTTTCTGGCACTAGGCGCTGGAGCGGGGACAGCGGTCAGAAAGAAGATTTCTAGAAATTCACAAGGTTTGTAAGATACATCTGGACTTTAAATCAAAACTCTTGTTAAACGCTATAAACCCGAAGCAGATGAACAGACGTTCTGCTGCGCGATCTTGATACATATGATAAATTTTGTCAACTCTTCATCGCAAAAGACAAAGATATGACCATTGCTGAATTTGTTGTAGGGCTTGCAGGCACGAAAAATGTTGACAAATCGATTAAACCAACAGCAATTTTTGGAAGCCGAGTCAGAATTTTCAATCGCAACGCCACAGATTTGTCCTCAATCCAGTCAGTGTCGTATCAAATACGTTACAGTTTTTTGCTTCATTTTTATCACATATCAAGGACACATTCTCAACCAGAGGATATTTTTAGGTACAGCCAATCCACTACGATGTAATTCGAGATATTTTGGCTTCCAGCTAACGCGATAAATGAGGTCAAACAGAATGAAATAAATGAAGCCAGGAGCTTTTTTACAGTGCTTGTGAAACGGTATTCTGAAAATAGATCCAATAAGTATTTAACGTGTGAGATTTGTTTTGTAGTATTAAAGTGGTTACTTCTTTGAACCGATTCGGTCAACCAGCTGTTGGTGGTCAGTAAAAGTATCCTGTCAATCCAGATAAGCTGGGCCTTTTTGATTTGAACCCCCCTCTTAAATAGTCGCATAAAACATTCATGTCAGATGTTTTTTTAAAAAACGGAGGAACGCGCGACAGCTATTCAATCGCAGTGAGCAGAAAAAGAACTAAAATTAGTTGGCACAACAGCGTGCGAATGTCCCCTTTCGAGAGTAAATATATGAGATGTGGGAGAATCCTGGGATCCTTGACACAACCCCCCAGTTTCAGCTTCCTCAAGCTGACTGTCAACCCAACAACTAACCACTTTCTAGATCCTATTCTTGAATCCTAAATATCACAATTTTCTGAGCTTAGTTTACGTTAAATTCCGATTCGTCCTCGTCCTATACAGAACCAATGATTTCGCTAAAATGTTTTCAATACGGCGGGGATATGGTCAGATAGTCAGAATCGTGATTGAATGAGAACTTGATTCTTCATTGAGCGAAGCTTGGTCAGACTAGTTAGCCTTTTTGTGTGTCGTGGTTCACGCCCAGGTCACACGTTCCATTTGTGTAAACCTGCAAGAACGTTTGTCGCCCTGTGAGAAACAGATTACCTGGAATGTTGAACTAATCATAACGTACATGTTGATTAAATGCACTGGAATGTTTGTCAAATCCAATAGACTATTGCACTGCATTAGTTTAGTGCTAACGGTAAGTTGACGATACATTTTTTCATCATCAACCCTCTGACTATGGAGTTTTCCAGAGCGTTTGTGTTTGGACCTACAGGTATTTGGGCACAGTGCAAATATCTACTCATGCCTAGCAGACCGCAGTAGTTGACTAACAATGAACATTCAATTTTATACGTAGACCAGAGGAGGATGATTGTTTCAGCAGTGATCGACAAATGATCAAGCGAACTATGCTAGCGTGGATGCTGCAAGAATGAGTGGTTGGTGTTGCACTACTGACTGATATACAAGAGTGGCTGTTTGAAATCTTAATGAATGCGCAATGCTAGGAGAGAACTAGTATATACACAAGAATTTATTGGACAGCTTGCTTCTATTGGTTTCATTGAATGGAGGCCGTGAACTGAGGATGACCAGGTACTCGGTTGCCTAATTCTGTGGCAACCAATTAACCAGGAGTGCTAATGTAGTAAAATGAGCAACGAGTGCCATGTCCCGTTTGATTCCAGAAAGCCGTAGTCATCAGTTCCAAGATCAAAACGATTTTACCATTTTAGCCCTCCTCATCTTTGTGAAATTCATATGCGGAAGCAATCGAAGTACTTACGGTCTATGCCCAGTCCTCAAGTGTGAACTGTGCATTTTTCACATTGAATTTAACTGTTGTCTGGTAATTAGGGCCTTGTTTTGAAGAGTGCACTTCAAACCCCCGCTTTTCTCGTAACCGTACTTCGAATTTATCGGTTTAATATCGTTCGCCAACACGTACAAGAGGGAGATCCGTCTAAGTGCACCGAGCGCTTATTAGGGCACAAATAATTCCCTTTCAAAGATAACGAGGATCTACTGAACATCACTCAGATGAGTCAAATGAACTTTTATGTTGACGGTACCGTCAGCTGTTTGCAGTGTGTATCAGCTGAACACCAGGTGCGAGTGCAGAAATTGGAGGACCGGTAGCTCTGGCTGGATTGCGTAATCTATATTTGTGTAGGTTTAAAATCTTTCCTTGTGGAGTGTTCTTCCTAGGGAATATCGGTGGTGGAAAATGGATATGAATGAAACTTATTTCATTTGAGTTCTCTTTTCTGGATAGTTTCTTTTTGCAGAGGGAACAGGTCCTCAGTTTCCCGGGTTACCAACTGTCCGCTGAGATGAGCAGGTTGTGTCCATCTTGAGTTGCTTAATAGTTGCTTGCAAAACGTTTTCAGAAGTACATTTGAATATTTTCTTCCGTCTGATGGGTCCATTTTATAATGGAGCCACTTTGTCACAAAAGGTAGCTTACACCTAGCTGATACGTGTGAAATATTATAGTTTACTAGTTCACTCTTATCACGTATTCGGGAAGGAGAAAACGAAAGATGAAATTGCGAAATGCAAGGATCCTTCCGGTATCTGATGTATCCAGTACACTAAGCATTTGTCCAATGATAAGAATGCTGAACAGCAAATCGAAGTGTTTCAGGCGCCCAAAGTCAACACAGTGGTGAACAAATTTGATGTTCAGTTAGAAAACGGGTCTCATGGAAACTCGGGAACTGCGTCTATCTCAAGGGTCTCTAGAAACTGATCGTGCACTGTCAGAGTTTACAGCAAATTAAGAGTGGCGTGCTCCATCTCGCAAAAGCTCAGCATTTCTTTCGTCTAAGTGTTGGACGGTTGCCAACTCATCGAGCACCTCTAAGCGCCGCGGTTGCGGTTGAAGCATCGATGGCGGTGACAGGAATGTGGAAAGACAGCGTTACCCCCGTACTAGTATATGACAAAAAAACTTTGCCAGCAGCTTTTCCAAAAACGTATAACCTGCCCGGTGTATTAAGCATGGGAACAAAGTCACAAAACCCCAACTGTGTTAATAAAAAGACTGAAGGGATTCACTTTCGATAGAAGATTGCAATGTAAATTAAATCGGCAAGCAAGCAATGCTTAACATGATAAGGATAATAACTAGTAAACTTACCAGAAGAAACAGTGGACTGATAAACGTCCAGCATATCTGCCAAAATTTTCCTGGCGTGAAACCGAGCATTTGTTTGACATCACCACAAAATCGTTTGGTCCCTAAACGGGAAAATTTCGGTTCAAAGGGGTCTTAGGAATGAACCCACTAGGACTCGAAAAATGCCATAGAAATGACTCACCGTAAAACCAGCAAAGAGCAACGCATTCACAGAAGACAATGAACAGAATTGAAATTTGGGCTCCATGTTGGTCCAGTAGTGCCAAGATCAGGAATCCACCCTATAACAAACAAACCAGAGTTTGAGGTGTGGTGATTTGCTGATTGCTGGTTTACTTCTACTTATAACTATTATAAAAACCATTAAAATCGTTGAAGTTTCAATTGCTGATACTCAATGAGTGATCGCACTAGGCTCACCAGAAATTGGACGCAGCTAGCTCACTATCAACGAAGTAATTAGCAGGACCAACTAGAGTGATTTTGCTCTGAGGTACTTCAAATCTAGTACTTTTCATGCAATTAAGAAAGACTCCTACATTTAGACGGTTTACTTATATCCTAGATAAAAAAACGCTGTCTGCAGTGATATGGAAAGCTTGAATTCATTCCCGTTCTACTTTAATCTGCGCTTGTTAAGTAAGAGGACATCAGCATGAGCATTCCCAGTCGTGTTACTCTCTTGATCCTCATTCACAATCTCACAGCTAATATTCTTCTCTACTCAAACACATGACTTGGCATGACTTAGTCCAGTTGGCTCCGATTCCGTGACCGTGATTAGTAATGTCCCCCTGCAGAGCGCGCAACCTATGGACAATAGTAAGTGGAAAATGACAGTTTATCTTTCACTGACAATTCAAGTAGTGGTTTACACTGTCGTTTAAGGGTTTTCACATAACATTTTTTCAGTGGATAATTCATCCATTCATTTATCAAGTTCTTTGTGGAATTTTCGCAGCGCGAATATTCCAACTTCGGTTACAATATTTGAGTACTACTCATAAGATCTACGGAAACGCTGGACAGCCCACTACTGGTGTTGCCCCTCATGGTAGTGGGCTGTTCAAAATTTCCATTGGCCCTCGCCATTTTGCATATTATTCCAAATAAAAACTAGGTGATCTTTGTGACCTATCTTCGGTTAGAGCACATCGTAAACGCGGGATTCAAATGAATTTCAGCTGAATCCTCCACCAAATAGGAACAGCACCATTATAGTCATCATTTTTACCATTGCCATTATTAGTGTGCTTGTAATTAAATGGTGGAAATTGGAAAATAACAGAACTCAAATACTTACACATGTAGTTGTTGCCAGCGCGCCCAGGAAGCAGTAAATAATAATGAAAAGAACAAATATTTCACGCCGTCTTCTTATCTTTGGAATACGATCCAAAACCCCGGTGATTATAGCTTCCAGTCCAGCAAACTGTCGAAAAACAATAGAGAATCCAATGGAGATAAATGTGAACGACCGCCGCAACGATTACCCCAATTGGCTTGCTTCCGGGTATAAGTTATCAAGTTATCTGGAGAATTACTCCAGAGAGGGAGGGAGACAGAGGGAGAGGGAAAGAGGGTGACGCACCCAGGAACTAAGCGATGTGACCACTTTCCATCCAGAATATAGGTAACCTCGTTTTAATCAAGCATTTCAGGCCATGTCATCAAGTGTTGCATAGCATTCAACTGACACCCTTTGGGATGTAAGACCTATGCAGAAAATATGATGCTTACTATTCTGAGCCCATAAAGGTCAGTTGTATGTAATAAGACATTTTCGAATCTCGAACTTTATGGCGTTGAAATACTCAGCTTTGGGCAAATATAGAAATGTATGAGACCCGTTCTGTTGATGATGCCTTCTTGAATGTTGATGAAACCTTCGTTAGTTAGTCATCAAGCTCAGCAGACAGATCAACAGCCCCCTGATCAACCGTCAACCCAAAACTGATTGTACTTCCGGAAGGTGTCTGCTCTTGTGAGGAGAGTCACCTGTTTGAGTGATATATGGTATTCTATAATCCGTAAACATGTGATGAGAATATTGGTTACTTCCGGACATAATATGTTTTCCTGCATATATCCCTCTCGGTAAACACTGTTCAAGTTTTATGAAGCTAATTCTTGAAGAACCAGTCAAGCAAGTTAGAAAACGCTTGGAACCGGTGGAGAAGTTATTGTACAATTCATTCCCCACTTCGCTGGCTGTCTAAAGTCCACAAGAAAGATGCCCCAACAAGACCAGTGGTAAGAAATATTGGCTCTCCACCATGGCGGTTAGGTAGATTATCAGCTGGTATACTAAAACCACCTACAGAGCAATCGACCAACAAAATAAGAAATTCGTACGATTTTGTCAATAGAATCGTAGAGTTTCCATTGAAGTCAGACGGAGTTACCGTCCGCCCCGACATCATCCCGATGTATATAAGCCCCGGGACTGATGATCCGCAGGTGACCAATAAGCTGACGGAGTACTTCAAAATAGGACACAATGCTCAGTAAATAAAATAGTTGGGGGCATGAAAATATGTTCGTATATGCCTGTTTTTGACTCAGTCGTTGACTTGCAACAGCGACGTGAGATATTTAATATCCACGGTTTGGCTAATATATATATATATTGTATATTTGTATGAGGGAGATTTGGGGGGGAGTTTCTACGCATTTTTTGTTGCGATCAAGCGTAATGATATCCATTCTGTGAGCATATGAATAACATGTATCCTCACATCGAATTCAGCATGCAGCTAGAGGACCCACTCAGGACACATTGCCTATCCTGCACCGTATTTCACGAAAGCATAGTGAGAGACCAGAAAGTAACACATAATTGCTATCCTAAATTACTCTCTAGTCTACATGAAGGCGCTGTACGCTAGTGATGTCCATCAACGTTTGGCTGGATCAGGGTGCTGCTCCCTGAAATAGTCAACCGGACAGTCCAAATGAAGGCAAACGTATATTTTAGGAAAAAGAATGTCCAGTGAATTAGATTAAGCGGCAATTCAGAGGTGCATTAGCCTCGGTATCGATACCTGTTAAGGAATGGATTGGACCAGCATTCATTTCATATAAAGCAAGAACATAAGGATGATGGAAACTCGGGGACTACGCCTACCTGATAAGCCCCAAAAAGGGCGAAAACTGTCGTCGGCTGTCGAAGAGTTTTCAGCGACCTTGTGAGTAGTTTTCCACAAGAACAACGTAGTTTATTCGAAGGATGCTGAACATAACCGGCATTAGAGCAGCATATCCGAAAGCAAGCATATTACACTAAATAGTGGTTTATCTAGATGATGACCTCATGGTTGAAAGTACTGGAGACTGTGTATAAAATTACGTGCAACGAATTCACTAAGGTCCACATAGGACTGACGGCCTGGGGCCTAAATATCAGAATTGGGGGAGAAGAATAACCGAATCATCAAGAAAGTGCGGACGATTATCAGCTATGCGGTAAACACAAGACATATGGTAGATGTGGAATATGTGAAAGTTTTAAGATAGGGATAATAAAAAATGGTAGGCAGCATTCAGAAGAAAGGACTAGACCCGTTCCAAATCCTTGAAAATTTCTCTGTAATCCATTGGTCTTAACACTTACTAATCCCACAGTTACAAGTGTCACTAGCCAACTAGTGCGCGCAATAATGACTGTACAATGTCGGTAGCTCAGGTAGCGTAGATGGTGGTTGGCTTGTTCGCTGAGCCGGGCACAACTACACACTGATGTTGTCACCTCGATTGGTGATGAAACGTTTGCAAACAAATTGCCCAGCTCAGCGAACAAGCCAACGACCATGACTGTACAACTTGTTTCGTTTGTATCAAGAATCAGGAATGATTTGTACATTTGTGATCAACTCGGAGTGTGGAATATGTGATGGTTTTGTTGATAAAAAGCTCTGGTGTATTCGTTGACTCGGTCAGTCTCAAATGCCACCTGAGTGCCTATTTTTTTGTCTTATTCATACATGTTCTATAGAATGAACTGAGTGAACAGTAGTCCCAAGTCTCAAATAGGTTGCGGCAATAGCCCTAACTTTTAAACCTCACAATTTCAGCTTGCACTCCGTGTTGTATTGAAGCGACTGAGGGATGGTGTCAGCCGAGTGTTTTCATGGGCTGGCCAGCCGCCCAGATAAGCTAAAAGATAAAGCCGCGCTCTGATGGTACAATTAATAACTGGCGGATAGACAAATGTTCGGCCATACTAGTTTTTGTCGCAGTATCAAGTTGTATGAGAACTGTCCAATAAGTCGAGCACTCGGAACTTTTCAGTATTATAGCTTACAGTTTAAAAGTCGGGCGAATATCTCATAGTAGTTTTGAAGTAAATTTGCAATTAGGCTAGTGATGCTTAATGCTATCTGAATTTCTTTGTGGCAGTTGACTGGAAAGCAGCTATTCGGGATTGAGAGGGAGATTGACAACCATTCTACCGGATCAATTGTCCTGATGTGTGTTCCTTTTCATGAGGTTATCCTTGATGGCAAATATTGTCAATATGTCTATGCGCCGGATCATTCGTTTCTTATCGTTGCGAAAAACGCCACTATCATGTTGGATGAATTTGATGGTCAAGATTCGGTTCTCCTATTTCTAGTTTACTGTCTTCTATTGACTGAATCTCAAATGGAGAGTGAAGTAAGATGATATAATGAGGAAGGTGCAGTTTGCAGGTTTGGAATGATCGACTGTAACATACGCTAGTTGTCATTCCCCAAACACTGGGCTGCATGCGAAGATGATAAACTACTCTTGTGGATTTCAAACCGATATCTGATCGTGTTATGTGTTTCAAAGCTTTTACTCTGTGATAAGTGCTACCTCTGCACTGTCGTCGGCTGTCGAAGAGTTTTCAGCGACCTTGTGAGTAGTTTTCCACAAGAACAACGTAGTTTATTCGAAGGATGCTGAACATAACCGGCATTAGAGCAGCATATCCGAAAGCAAGCATATTACACTAAATAGTGGTTTATCTAGATGATGACCTCATGGTTGAAAGTACTGGAGACTGTGTATAAAATTACGTGCAACGAATTCACTAAGGTCCACATAGGACTGACGGCCTGGGGCCTAAATATCAGAATTGGGGGAGAAGAATAACCGAATCATCAAGAAAGTGCGGACGATTATCAGCTATGCGGTAAACACAAGACATATGGTAGATGTGGAATATGTGAAAGTTTTAAGATAGGGATAATAAAAAATGGTAGGCAGCATTCAGAAGAAAGGACTAGACCCGTTCCAAATCCTTGAAAATTTCTCTGTAATCCATTGGTCTTAACACTTACTAATCCCACAGTTACAAGTGTCACTAGCCAACTAGTGCGCGCAATAATGACTGTACAATGTCGGTAGCTCAGGTAGCGTAGATGGTGGTTGGCTTGTTCGCTGAGCCGGGCACAACTACACACTGATGTTGTCACCTCGATTGGTGATGAAACGTTTGCAAACAAATTGCCCAGCTCAGCGAACAAGCCAACGACCATGACTGTACAACTTGTTTCGTTTGTATCAAGAATCAGGAATGATTTGTACATTTGTGATCAACTCGGAGTGTGGAATATGTGATGGTTTTGTTGATAAAAAGCTCTGGTGTATTCGTTGACTCGGTCAGTCTCAAATGCCACCTGAGTGCCTATTTTTTTGTCTTATTCATACATGTTCTATAGAATGAACTGAGTGAACAGTAGTCCCAAGTCTCAAATAGGTTGCGGCAATAGCCCTAACTTTTAAACCTCACAATTTCAGCTTGCACTCCGTGTTGTATTGAAGCGACTGAGGGATGGTGTCAGCCGAGTGTTTTCATGGGCTGGCCAGCCGCCCAGATAAGCTAAAAGATAAAGCCGCGCTCTGATGGTACAATTAATAACTGGCGGATAGACAAATGTTCGGCCATACTAGTTTTTGTCGCAGTATCAAGTTGTATGAGAACTGTCCAATAAGTCGAGCACTCGGAACTTTTCAGTATTATAGCTTACAGTTTAAAAGTCGGGCGAATATCTCATAGTAGTTTTGAAGTAAATTTGCAATTAGGCTAGTGATGCTTAATGCTATCTGAATTTCTTTGTGGCAGTTGACTGGAAAGCAGCTATTCGGGATTGAGAGGGAGATTGACAACCATTCTACCGGATCAATTGTCCTGATGTGTGTTCCTTTTCATGAGGCTATCCTTGATGGCAAATATTGTCAATATGTCTATGCACCGGATCATTCGTTTCTTATCGTTGCGAAAAACGCCACTATCATGTTGGATGAATTTGATGGTCAAGATTCGGTTCTCCTATTTCTAGTTTACTGTCTTCTATTGACTGAATCTCAAATGGAGAGTGAAGTAAGATGATATAATGAGGAAGGTGCAGTTTGCAGGTTTGGAATGATCGACTGTAACATACGCTAGTTGTCATTCCCCAAACACTGGGCTGCATGCGAAGATGATAAACTACTCTTGTGGATTTCAAACCGATATCTGATCGTGTTATGTGTTTCAAAGCTTTTACTCTGTGATAAGTGCTACCTCTGCATGTAAAAAACGTAGTCTCAATTAACAGTCCTTTTTAGGGCGCCAAAGCCAATCCATTCCACCTTGGTCACCTTGCGCTTTCTGATTGTGCCACCGAAATGCATTGCCCAGTTTAGTTTATTTTGCGGGGAGACAAGAAGCAACCACAGTGAAAATAGTGTGTGAAGTAAGTTACCAGCAAAAGAAGCTATCTCTCGTCTTTACTGTATGGGAAGCATTTGAGTGTTTGAGGACATTCATGCAAGGTATCAGGTTGTTGAGTGAGAATACCGCGGCTTTCACTACTGGGTTGCCATGACCATCTGTTCTTTGATTCTGGGGGCAATGGTTTAAGGTGAACTCATTTGCGCTCCGCCGCTTCATTGGACCGACGTGTTTGGAATCACTCCTTTAGGGTGATGATAGAAGACTTGAGAGGAGGAACCCACAGGGTGGGGGGCAACCATGCAAAGTTCTTCCTATCTGCTATGTGAACGCGTCTTGTTCATTGCTATGTTTGGTTATGACTTTGAAAGTATGCAAATTTATGGTGTAGCATTAGACAAGTTGTGGGAAGGCTAACGGGATACTCTCGGGTAAATATTTTTCATCAACACACCGGTGAGACTATCAAGAAGAAGTGAAGAATACTCCAACGAATTATAGACCTTGAATTCTTGTTGGAGGTTAAACGGCTGGATAGCCTAGCCATTCAGGAACCCAAGTTTAAGGAATATATGTCCATTGTGGACTGTTGTGAATGGAACAGTGAATGTGAGGTTGGTGCGAGAAAGCCTCAAAAACGGACACCCAAATAAAACAGTGTTTGTCATTTCATTTGAATTTCATTTGGAATCCCAATCGTCAGGAACAGTTAATTAATTGGATGCAAGCCAGATTTAGATCGGTGTTAACCTTTATATCAATATGGGTCAATCTTAGACCATTTTTACTTCCCTCTCCCATTAATTCGTCCATAACACCAGAATGCAACATATTCCAGTGGAATGAAGTGTTTTGCTTGTGGTGACCATTTAGAAGGCTTCGTCCTCTCATTCCGTAAGGTCTGTCTTCAGCCTATCCTTTGTAAACACAGTACTGTCCCACTGTTCGTTCTGTCTCTGTAAGGGGGTTCGGCTTTCTTTGAAATATCGCCAGTTGTTAGGCTTAGGATGAAGTCATCTTCCCAGTTTTGTCTAAGCACTTATTTCGCATTGCTGAGGATCATTCCTACCATTGATACTTCTGTTATTCCTTCAAAAATAACGCTACGCGGAAAGTGCCTCAAAAACACCTGAGTGATCTCATTTTTCCAGGTTACGCACGGTGTGAGCTTCAAAACCTAACTTAGAATTGCTACATCAGATTTTAAAACAAAACCAGTGGCTTTCCCTGCGTGTTCTAGCTGACACTGACTTTGTACCATTGGACTTTAATTCACTTATTTCGATTGAAGTGTAGAACTGATGCGATAATCTGCGGTGAAGAGGGTGTTTGATCCACTACTGCTCTACAGAAGTCCCATAGGAATGACTACACTAAAGAGAGGTTGCCTCCTGGCGAGTTCAGAAAAACGTTCCGTTTTGGCCGCAACTACCAAAGAGGGAGCAATAGTTAGTAGCAATAGGCTTTCCTCAAAGAAGGAACTTTTTTGATGAGTATGGAACCGTTAACCAAGTTCAGTGGGACCAGTTTTGTGGTCTGTTGAGAATCATGGACCGACTGTAGATTTTGAGGCTACTATATGACCCAGTGATGACCAAATTTCTATTCACTCTTCCAACGTGCTAATCCAGAAGCAATACGAAATCCCACCTAAATTTGCGTCCCGACGGTTTCATTAGGTAAACATATATACAAGTTTATTCGTGCATAGTAAAAGCGTCCCGAGGCATCTCCAATACTTCTCTACTTAAACGAGGCCTATTAAAACCCAGTGAGCTATACTGTGGCCTCCGTACTTCACCACTCACAAGGTTACTGCAAATTCTTCGACTGCCCACGACAGGTTTCACGCCTCTTTGGCCTTATCAGGTAGGCACAGTCCCCGAGTTTCTCAACCTTATGTTCTGCTTGAAACCAAACTACACGAAATTAGCGAAACACACACATTTGCAAACAAATTTGGTTTTGTGAGGACTCACCTGGAACCCGGCTATATCTCTTGTTTGTGAGATTTTCAGGCTTGCCGTCATTTTCTACTAATTGAATCATCCGTAACCAGCCACTTAATATTCTGCTTGTATTCGCGCTTGCTTAGGGTGCTGCATTAGGCTCGGTCACGAGGTTCAGTTCAGCGATTATTGCGAAATTCGCCCGGGAAATGATGACTAAAAATCCGCTAAAAATTGAGGCATTCCCTGAGGCAAAAACGTAAAACCCGACGAGACGTTGTGTACAGTCAATAGAAACACGAACGAAAAAAGAATGACGGACGCTTCCATTGTGATACGGTAAACGAAAATAGCTAGGTACGGAAGTCCTCAAACACATGCGTCCTGTGACTTCTACTCACTGTCTTCTGGCCGTTATTCATCATGGAGTCACCCTACTGTTGGTATCAGTGAACCATCTCCCATGTCGGGAAAATTTCTCTCACGCAGCAACCAGAGTACACAGGACAATTGATTTGGAACATACATGTTACCAATGAACCATGTTTATTCACTTCGTAAGTTTCATTTGAGTTTTCTACTGCGGTTGAAGGCAATCTGCGTTGAAGAGAAGAGCTGTCGCGCAGCAAAGAAGCAGTTAGTTATCTGCTTAGCACATTTTCTGAACTTATCGTTTCGTCACTCACCGTACTGTCCAGTCCAAGAGTGATAAGCATAAGCATAAAGATTATTGCCCAGAAAGTGGAACCTTTCAACGTCGCGATGGCTTCCGGATAGGCTATGAAAACCAAACCGGGACCTAAAAAAAACAATCAGGTGGTTTAAGCTGGTGTTTAGTAAGTCTTCAAAAGTGACCAACAGGTAAAATTAATTTTTTTCTCAGTAGCAGAGCATTGCTTGAAGCTTGAAGTCGTATAAATGCAAATGCCTTTCAATTGCTTGCTGAATGTTTTGAATGTTAACTGTAGAGAAACTACATGACTCAGTTCAGGACATTTAACTAAACAGTTGAAGAATTCGTGGCTGACAGATTTCATAAGTATACATACAGGTTTCATTCGAACCAGCGATGTCTCTCCTGAGGAGCATGGAGAAAAGTCAGTGTAGACGATGATACAACGAAAAGGTAAAAAAGCGTACTTATAAAACCCCAGTGCTAGAAAAGACTAGCATTCCCAAGGGTGATCAAAATCCACTCTGCTCTCTAATGCACATGTGGGAACTGACCTTCGTTAGCCACTTCTTGCATGGTCTTTTTCATCCGGAAGCACATATGCCCAAGTACTGAGAAAACGACGAAACCGGAGACAAAGCTGGTTGCGCAGTTAATGAAGCTGGTCAGCATGGCGTCGCTGAAAAACCGTATCGAATCACGTATTAGTACGTTATACAATGGTTGAGCTCCATTATACGATAAGAATCCCCAAAACTGAGAACTGTTAATTTGAGAACTAGTTTCAAGTGTATGGTTTCAAGAGCATATGGTTGGAGTGCCAGAGCTTTTTGGCTAAACAAATACAAATTAGGATATAGCCTAGTTACTGTAAATTAAATAATAATACTTTTTGCCTCTCAGCTGATGTCTACTCGACCAATTTAAACCATCATTAAATAATATACTTTTTGCCTCTCAGCTGATGTCTACTCGACCAATTTAAACCATCAGGATACCTGATGTAGCTTGAACAGGGTAGTAAGAACAACAATGTCGCGGAATGAATTCATCTAATCCCTTCTGGCGTAGTACGCACAAATCTGATAAAATGGAACAAAATACAGGAATGGTGTCATTGTTTATATGGAAGTGAAAAGTAACCGGACTAGTCAGTTGCACGGTAGTCTCTGAGTAACTCTCAAAGTTTCCTAGTACAGATTATAGGTTAGAATTGAATAATCATTCACTGCAAAGAGATTCAGTTCAGGTGAGTGACTGCTGTACCAAGATCTCGATGGAAGAGTAAAGTTCACTCCAATGTCTTACTTGGAGTGGATGCCTGGTGCTTGATGACTTAGCTTTTGGCCCGCTGAATGTCAGGTTAGGGTTAGCTAGCAATGCAGGAATTCTTTTTGGCGGGTGCTCATCTCGCGCCTTCAGATTTCGATGAATACTTTCAATGCAGAAAGAAGAAAAAAGCCAAAACCACAGACCCTAAGAGACTTGTTTTCCAGAAGGTTCCCTACGCTAGTGATCGTGCCCTAGCAAGGTGTATTTCTGGATGTTCGTTAGGATGACGAGACGAATCTATGGAAGAAAACCAAGGCTAACAAATACTGTGCAGCCAAGGCTTCGTAATGTCTTAACACACATAAACAGCCACAATTTATTGAGTCAAAAACTTTTTATCACATTCCCCGAAACACGGCAAATAGATCTTTCTTCAAAGGCAACAACCTAATGAACAAAGGAAATAAGCTTAACGATTGGGCGACCACGCCGTCGTCTTTGAACAAGATCGATTTCTGAACGAAAGTATCATCAAAAACCATTGCATATATCAGCGAGAAATTCCATGTTTTACTCACTGGTTTGTTTTGTTATTACTGATAAAACCTCTCATACTAAGTACTCCACCTCAGCATCCGTTCGCTAAAAGTACAGCTTAAAAAGAGCAACGGCGTTAAGGTGCTCCCCAGCTTTTATCGGTTGGCAACATACAACAGAATACAGCTAAAGGTTTTAAGTGTCACTACAAAACTTTCCTGAGCTGTATATATCGACTGGTCAAACGGTTGAGGTTGGAAATGGCCTTAGAATATAATGCCAATTTAATGACTACCTGGTGCTCACTAGATCTGGGTTTTCATATCAAATTGCTTTGCTCTTACACGACTGCGTAGGACGGCTAAAAGGGATTTCAACCAAGATAAATACTGGAAACGAGATGTCATCTTGGATATGTTATTCTGTTCTGGGTGGCTAAGCTCGGTGCACATCCCGACTTGATGTGGCTCCGTGTGTGCGGCATGTGCGCCGTGTGTGCGGATACAGCAACGTGTGTTCGGATGCCTTACAAGTGCTCTGGATTTGCCCAAAAATACCTTTCAGCGTAGGGTACACCAATCGAGCAAGGATAAGCAACACCATTTTCCGTCACTCAACATAGCTCGCAACCATAAGCCTTAGTTGGTAGGCAACCGACCTCTGATATCGCTTACCCAATGCACAGACCTCTTGTGGATTTTTCAGATATGCCGAAAACATACAAGTGTTGTTCAGGCAGATTATGGTCTGTTCGGATTTCATCGCACTGGTGCCTGAGTATGCTTTGGCAACGTTTTTATGAGTAACCTTTTCAGAGGTGAATTACTGTTGATAAAAACAAAACGAAAATATGTTACGAATTTGATTGTTACTTTCGGCCGTTCGGAGATGCAGTAGGATGAAGCAACCAGGTGCTTCTTCAAATACTAAACCATCCGGTTACGAGCGCCTGATCATCGGTGTGATTAACTCACACCTAGACGGATAAGGCACCACTCATCCCTCAGTCATGGAATCCACATCACGTGGTCACGTGTTGGCTGAGTCCTTGACTGACGACTTGTCGGAAGTAAGGTTAACTCGTGGTGTGAATTATTCATCCTTCTGTTGATGTCTTCTGTTACTCTTTGTTTGGAGTCAATAGTAGTGTCCTCGAGAGATAATCGAACGCGTAACCTGCCGGATAAGGTCGAACCCGGATTCTATTAGCCGAACGTTTTGGTACAGGAAAACGGCAAGTTCTCTAATCAGAAACAAAAATGTCCCAATAGCTACGGGGGCTTTTCCGAGATATTTCTAGCTAACATCTGATCAGGTGACCTGAACTACATCATTAGAGAACGGCTAGTTCCACATCCTCCGAACGGGTAAGCGGTTCACATTGCTACTCAGCCATCAGTAGCCAAATCACTTGGTGTTCGATAAATCACGGGACTGTGGGCTTCAAACTCTCTAAGTGTATGTAAAATGCCAACCGCTGATAATAACTTCTCACCATGGCTAGGCTGCCTTACTCTGTGAACCCCAGATATAAGTATTCGAAAACTCCGTACGACTTACAATAGCCCAGAGCATAACCTCTTTTCCGATTTTGCTAACATGAATGCCCAATCATAAGATCAAACTGGAGACAAAGGTGGACGGTAACCAGATTTACCTGTAGCAATTGTTGTGAAATTTATTGTAACTGGACAAAGCAAGCAGAACGCCGAATCCAGGACCCAGTGAGAAAAATATCTGTGAAGCCGCTTCACTCCATACCTACAGTGGAGGGAACAAAATGGAAGGAAGATCTCTTTTCCTCTTGACCTTTTGAGAACACGAATAAATTCTTTCGAATCGAACAGCAGTGGTATTTAGAAGGGCCTTTGACAAGATGATCAGAGCTGCTCATTTCTTTAGAGTCTCAAACACAAGCGTAAAATGAAGGAAGAAATCGTTAAAGCAGGAAAAGGACGGTTAGACAAATCAAGAGTATTTGTGTACACATGGACGACCGGCAGCCTTACAGCGACAGCCACCGAGCAAGTTTCACCAAGCTTGATATGACTGCTGATTTCCCTAGTAGTAAGAGCCACTCAACCAGTATTTACAAATATGCCGAATGACGTTAGCCATCTGATGGTAATTTACGTCGTTCGGCGTGAGAACTCTGAATTTCAATATTTCTCGAGATAGGCTCAGAACGATTCCATCATTTCTCTACTTCCGCTGGTTGTTAGTACCGGTCCAGACCTGTTAAAATTGATTAAAGAGGACAAAGTTTGACCAAGCGACTTCCGTAAATGGGAACCCATAAAGCGATTCCGTTGTACACATCGTACCAAATGAAATACACAAAACCGAAACACTGGAATTTGTGATGTAAGTTGAGAAATTGAAACAGCAACCTAGAAAGTTTGGAGTACCATTGGCCGATCATATTTTTCATTGGGCGTTCGAATGTGATGTACCAATGCTACCGGTTGACTCGGGACAGAGCAGTGTGATATGCATATAACAGCGGTAGCTACCCACGAACTACATCGGGTGAGACCGATAAATGTTTCGCGATTCTTCTCGTCTCTCCAGAGAAGCAATGTCCATGTGATTACCGGTATCTTTCAATCAACCCCATTTCGGCAGTCCCATTTTGAGGGACATTAATTTTCGACGGAGCCGAGTTTTTCGGTTTTAGCATCCATAATTTGCTAAGAAGTCACAATGCCCCACGTGCGTCATCAAGTACAGGTTCAGATTTCTCCGTCCAATGACTCGTCTTCTGGAGGTAACGGACCATAACATTTAGGAATTGGGAATGAACGGCCGCTGCTCCAACACAGCTTGTTTACTCCGAAAATGTACCGACCGTCAGTTATCCCAGTGACTTTGTGGATACGAACCATTCTGAGTCATTGAGAATTGGTAAGTTACTTGATCAGGTGCAGTAATATCTAAGATCGGTGTTGACGCATTTGGGCTAATAGTTTAGTTTAGTTAAAGTTAAGTCATGAGGAGAGGTGTCGGATTTCTTGAGGGGGGATAAGGGAGTAAGTAGCTTAAATTTAATGACGCAGTTTTAATATACCAAAAAGACGAAAAGCATTATCAGGTCTTATAGATTTTATTGTTTGCATTTTTGGCTCATTATATTTATTTTCTTTAAAAAACGGAAGATCCAGAATGTGTGAGACAAAAGTGGATACCTCTGATTAGGCAACAAGACTGGACGATTTTCCCTTCTTGAAAAAGAACTCACCTGAACCTTCAAAAGCTGGTCAAACTTTGGCGTGAGGTAGTACTTGATTCCAGTCAGTGATCCTTCTAAAGTAAGTCCGCGAACAAGCAGTATGCTTAAGATGACATAGGGTAGTGTTGCTGTTATCCAGACTGCCTGAAATTTGAGGGAAATAAGTATGAAAATAGAAATTACTGCAGCTCCTGCGACATCTCGACAAACTTGTTTGATAACCTTCTAACTGACCTTACTTGTAATTTATTCTTACTGGAGTCGGGAGAGTATAACGCGACAAAAGCAACAGGACATAGTGTATGAAGTAGCATTCTATCTCAGGTTTCCGTACAAACCTCATCCTTTAATTACAGCTTTCTTATTAATACCATTGTGACAGACGGCTATCGACGTCATTCAGAAACTAGGTATCAGAGTGAATACGGTCGTAGTGAATTTCACCAACGACAATACTGTAACAGTTTCAGCACGTGGACCATCATATCCAACGGCCCTGTTTGACAATATTAACAGGAAACATGTGATAAGATTTGTAAAGTATTGGAAGTACTCAAGCAGGATTGTACCACGATCCAAAGGCTAGAGGATGCTGCATCTATAGGGAACGTCTCTATATTATAATGAGTTATGAAAATGGAGCTCAGATTGTGGGTCTCCTACAACACTAAAAACAGTCAATTTCTTCTATATGAACAGCTAGAACCTCATTTTCGTTGAAGAATATAAGGAAAAACAGTGCGTCAGTAGTGGCTATCGGCCTCTTGTCGCGAAAGGGAAATTGGGTTCAAAGGAACAGACCATTCTTCCAAGTGCCCATGCAAGAAGAAACCAGTTAATTGACAAAATACGCACTAGCTGGTTAGCAGTCGGAATACTTATCATGTCCACAAATCAGATGCTTGCTTATCGTTTGTCTTCTGCTCTATTTTTATCCAAGCATGTTTTATAGGCTACTGAACCTTTCGCCAGCTCCCTTCAGTGCGATACGATATAATATGTTCGATCAACGAAAAAAGTCTGTCATTGTTAATAACTACCATGAGATTGGGAGCCCTTTTCCTACTAAGGAATGATTGAGGTATACAGCATACCTAAAATCGTATTTGCTCAAATTTTGGAATGTGTTCAACCTATAATTACGTTGTTTCTGCAACTCACATTTTCCTTACGTTCTCTCCAGTAGAGAGATTACTCTAAAAAGACTAGGCTTGAATATTTGTCCAGTTCTTGTTATCTAACGTCTAGCATGTAATGCCCCCATGGATAAGTCGCACATTTTATCACCTGTTGGATACCGGCGGACCGGTACGCAAAGTCTTCTGTGTGTGCTGTTCACAACACAATCCGTCTGAGTAAACTCTTTAACCCTCTTTTTCAATTTACCAGCCTCCAAAGGTAGATCACTTATCAAAATAAGTCACTTTTGATCAACCTCATAGAGTGATCTCTCAACAGAATAACAACTTTACTCTGGAGGGGACAATAACAGTCCCAACAGGCGATATGCGAAAGTCTACAAATGGACAGCTTAGAAAAAAATATGGAGACAAGCAAGAGCTAACTGACCGCAAATGTCCGGCGCCAATTCGAACGCAAAAGCAGAACAATATTGAGGCAGCGGAAACTTCTGACAAACTGACGCTCACCTTTCCACTACTTTTGACACCTTTCCACAGAGAAAAGTAGACTATGGTGAAGATGGCCATCAAACAAAGAGAGATTTCCCATCTGATTGGACCAATATTGCTGTAGCCAGTGGAATACTGCAGCTGAAGTACACGTCGGCTAGAAGTGCAATTAGGATGAGAACATGAAAGCGTAATTAATGTAAAAAAAAGCACTGGTTGAGTCCTATACAAAAACCAAGGATGACTGCCGAGCAAAACTGCTAACCCATACTGGAATTTACCCCAATTAATTGAAGAGTAGGATTGGCAACACAGTGTTTGATGAGCCGTTGGATTTTGGTTTGCAACTACATGAGAGTAACACTTTTGCCATTCAGTTTCCATGCGGAAACGGGGAGTTCAGACGACCTTTATTTCGAAATAATTTCAAAGGAGGGGAGTGCAGTAATTCACCTCACCCCGAAAAAACACCCATCGAAGAAACCATATTTGGGGCGGGAACTATCTTCCTTTCTAGCTTTTGATGTGTTGAAAAAGCTTTCAATTACGATTAAAATTTAGTTAAAAGCTGTGATTTGAGCAACACCGCTGCTACTCAAGAGACGTTTAATCATTGCACCATCAGTCACCAGGCCGGGTTTTCCAGACCCACTGAGATCGCACATTAATTCTTTTATCCCCAATTAGCTCTGGGAATCCCGAACTGGTAGCTCTAAACACGTAATTATCAACTAATTTCCTGAACAACTAATGTTTAAGCTACTAAAAATAACTAAAACATCACAGTTTTTTTCGAAGAATAATGATGCTAGAAGATCACTCAGTTGTTTTTTCAAGACGTTACATGCGTAGAACATATGAACTTCGAAACACAGAGCGCTGTCGCAGGCCGCATAAGAGATGTAGAATACCAGACACAAAGCCAATAGCTATGACCTTCATACCTCTGAAAAATGAACCAAGCTCTTCCCATAGCCATAGTGTACTTTGTTCCTGCATCTTAACAGCCACTAAAAGTACACTTGTAATTGTTAGCTACATTTAAGGAACCGAGGAAAATCCTAGGCCGTACAGCCTGGGATGACAGGACGACTGGACTGCGCGCTGTGTTTGCGACCCTACAGACTGCATCTGCTTGATTGGCTGCTAGTTTCTGTCCTTCACGCTATCAGCTTTTTTATCCGATCCTCTGTCATGCACCTTTGCTTCAGATCCCAACCCCGCACAATACATGTCCGGCGTACGTCGTCGTGTGTGATCCAGACGGGCTGGTCTAAGCAGGCAAAGGAAGCACGACTGCGAAGTATTCGTCAACTGCTGCAGTAATTGGGGTCCATAATTTTCATTGTGCTAATCATGTCAACGGAATACTTGAATTTCGTCCATGAGCAACAGCTGAAACGCATGCAGTGTTTCGCATATCGTTTTTCAATCGCGATGACACCACAGACTCGAATTGGTCCCGGCGACCTGCAGCAGCATCACGGAGTTTGCTTCCAACTCCCCAGCTAAGGTAAGATTCAGTTCTTGGTTTCGAAATTTTACCAAGCGTCAGTCTTTCAGCTCAGGGTGATGGCTGGAATACTCAGCCAACTTCCGTAAACTGGGCCAAGTGGAGCACGGGTGGAAACTTAATGCGAATATCCTTTCAAGAATACCGTCATCATGCTAAAGCAAAAAGTTGGTGAGCAGATGTTTTCGTTTTTCTGACCACTGATCGCCAGCTGATATTCAGTGTTGTCTAGGCTGGTGTAATTTTTAACAAATTCGAGGAACGAGTGTGGATTAACTAAAACCTAAAACCGAAGACATAAAACTCGATGGTTCTAGCTATCCTATGGTACGGTCTTGATGCGGTCTTGATCATATGCTGGCACAGCATAGAGTGGCATCTATTTGCACTGCCTGAGGTGAATACTTAGTTGGAGCAAATGGGTGCAGGACGCAGAGATTCTCCTACGGATGAACTGCAACTGGCCATGGTCATATTCAGCCGTCCACGGTGTTTTCTGAACTATGGGGAATACGGTTACGTAGCAGCTGAAGGATCCATTGAATGTAAAGAAAGGGAAATCTGAAAGCTCTGACGTAGATGTGGTGAAATAGAAACGAAGAGCAAAGCAGGACTACAAGGAGAGATCGGTACGAAGCGGGTGCCAGATTCTAATCAGCGATCTCCATTTTCGACTCAAGGGAATCGTCGGAGCTGTGGGGCCCAGACCTAGAAAAACCTGGATCTTCGGCAGCTGTACCGTCTTCGCATTTGACTACAACCACCGGACACTGTGAGCTGTCGGCCAAACGTCGCCGAATAAAATAGAGTTGGTAGTGCGATCATAGGTTTCCTAGATTAGCAGATAATTAATAATTCTACAAGGGCTTTAAAACTGACTTTCCATGATCAACGTCACATAGAACAAAACCAACAGAAATGTCTTAGCACACTGAATATTGAAGTATACTTCAACTGCGTTGGTGCTAGAGGTGATTCTCAATCACCATCGTCGTACAGACAATCGATTCATACTACGGCTAGCTGTAGGACTCCATGCGGGTGTATTCTGTGCTCGGCTTATCATTAGTTTGTCTCCAGCAGCGGTCATTGTTGGAATCAAATGCTAGACTGTATTAGTGCACAGGTGGTGATAGCCATAATACCAATCAGAAGGTGTATGTGCACTAATAGAAGTTTTTAGTGTGGTGGACAGTGGAGGGTTGCAACGCGTAAAAAAATAAATACAATGCGAAATGGGAGAGAGTCAAAAGGGAACTTATCGTATGTGAGAGTCTCTTGGTAAAAGTCCGGACGGTGGAAACGTGTTTTCTTCGCAGTATGGCTGCTACACGTGTTCCATGATTGTCCGTGGACTCGGAGTGCTTGGCTGACTCCTTGCTC
Organism: Opisthorchis viverrini; assembly: GCF_000715545.1. NCBI lineage: Eukaryota > Metazoa > Platyhelminthes > Trematoda > Opisthorchiida > Opisthorchiidae > Opisthorchis > Opisthorchis viverrini. The sequence goes on from NW_008751709.1 coordinate 422,444, forward strand.
CCTGCGCGCGCGCGAGTCTGTGTGTCCTGTCTGGGTTCGGTTTCCCTTTATGTAGGTCCCAGGGCGTATACGTGGGCTCGTCGGCACATGAGTGGTTGCTACGCTGACTGGGCGGTGCAGACAATCGATGTCCGATGAGTCAGCTTAATGCGACGTGTTTGTGCGTATGAGAAAAAAGACAAGCCTTGCGATCCAGTGAGCGACTGAGTTGAACAGTCAAGTATATGGGTGACGGGGTCGCTACAACGGTTCCCATTTTTGTCTGCAATACTCAGCTTGGAAACTGTGACATTCCGGATCGCCATGCCCAGACCTGTGCAAGCAATGGCTCTGTGACTACCGTTGCCCGGGTGAAGATGAACTATGGCTAAGGTTAACCAGCCATGGGTGTGCCTTGGGTGCGTCTTATACAGAGCGAGGACAGCCAGATATTCTTTACCCCACACCAGATGTAAACCATTCACTGATCCCAACCAATATGAACTCCCAATTGGGCATGCTGACGGCTTTAGAACTTTTTCCTCCTAGTAAACTTTCGGTCTCATTCTCCGGTGTTTATACCGAATACGAGGTATTCAGTTGGTTGCACAAACAGCTAAGCGCAGACCACATCTAATATTACTTGCTGAGCGGCGTGATTCATTGGTACATTTCGGTATTATAGGCGAATTCGGGAAGGAATGTCAGCCCACCATTTCGAACAAAGCGCACTAGCATTATAGTGGCCCTACACAACCATCTCGCCAAATCCGAAACTAAAGGTTTTATCTAATATTAAGATGTAAAAGAGCACAAATAAATACAAGATGTTCACCTTGTATTTATTTGTTAGTGCAATAAGCTGATATCAGCCGTTAGTAATTTTTAATGTAGATTGTGTCCTGTAAGTGAAGCTTGTCGTTGCTGAAAAGCCATTAAACACTGTAGGGCCGTTTCATTGTTATTAAGAATCATCAGAACTGCGTATCTCACAAAAATCTGGAATATTAGACCCGCATCTCCCCTCCTGATACTGTGAACGCTAACCTTCCAGAAGATTGGGTTCGAAACTTGTTAAACTTCCTTCAAATGCCCACTGCTGATGACTCCCGTTAAGGATGAAGCAGCTGTACAATATGTCATGGCTTTTCACACACAGGACAAAATCCCCATTAAAAATGACTAGATCTTTTCACATTGCAAAGTTCCCATTTTTGTCTGCAATACTCAGCTTGGAAACTGTGACATTCCGGATCGCCATGCCCAGACCTGTGCAAGCAATGGCTCTGTGACTACCGTTGCCCGGGTGAAGATGAACTATGGCTAAGGTTAACCAGCCATGGGTGTGCCTTGGGTGCGTCTTATACAGAGCGAGGACAGCCAGATATTCTTTACCCCACACCAGATGTAAACCATTCACTGATCCCAACCAATATGAACTCCCAATTGGGCATGCTGACGGCTTTAGAACTTTTTCCTCCTAGTAAACTTTCGGTCTCATTCTCCGGTGTTTATACCGAATACGAGGTATTCAGTTGGTTGCACAAACAGCTAAGCGCAGACCACATCTAATATTACTTGCTGAGCGGCGTGATTCATTGGTACATTTCGGTATTATAGGCGAATTCGGGAAGGAATGTCAGCCCACCATTTCGAACAAAGCGCACTAGCATTATAGTGGCCCTACACAACCATCTCGCCAAATCCGAAACTAAAGGTTTTATCTAATATTAAGATGTAAAAGAGCACAAATAAATACAAGATGTTCACCTTGTATTTATTTGTTAGTGCAATAAGCTGATATCAGCCGTTAGTAATTTTTAATGTAGATTGTGTCCTGTAAGTGAAGCTTGTCGTTGCTGAAAAGCCATTAAACACTGTAGGGCCGTTTCATTGTTATTAAGAATCATCAGAACTGCGTATCTCACAAAAATCTGGAATATTAGACCCGCATCTCCCCTCCTGATACTGTGAACGCTAACCTTCCAGAAGATTGGGTTCGAAACTTGTTAAACTTCCTTCAAATGCCCACTGCTGATGACTCCCGTTAAGGATGAAGCAGCTGTACAATATGTCATGGCTTTTCACACACAGGACAAAATCCCCATTAAAAATGACTAGATCTTTTCACATTGCAAAGAAATTGATAATTTGGAGTGTTCTTAGAGAAACCCTCAGTCGTAAAACTCCTACGAACATAAGTCAATCAAAACCATTTCCTTTTGTGCCTAATTTTGTAAGACTGTTACATTTCGTTCATTCAAAACGGATACGTGAACCAAGATTCCATATTCCAGTTGATCATAGTCTGTTTCGTACTCTCACACCTCCGCAGTCCAATAACACCATCAACATCCATGATCAGATTCTCTAGTTACGGTATATTAACAAAATCGCGAGCACAACAACTACCTAGTTAGGGAGTGTCAGGGCGCGCCCAGAAGAAAAGGCACATGTGCAGGGAGTGACGCATCCCCAAGGTCAGCATCGGTTCGACATGTCCGGAAAGTAGTTGAGTTGGCGGCTCTCACCAAACGGCTTAGCAACATACGACCAGCCTGGTGGGCCTGAGACTGTTCACGACCGGAACCCCACCAGTGGATGTACGGAACGGACAAGTGAACGACCATATATGGCCAATTAGTCATCCTATGTATTCACGCAGACGCTCTGCATGTTTTGTCCTGGCAATACAGCCGTGTCGCGAGTTCTCTGCTTTCTCCCTATCGCGTAGTCTGGCAGGCTCAGTGCCACCCACGATACAACGGGGAGGTTGGATCTTTTACTGCGCTGGCATTGTCACATACCTTAACGTATACGCTGATCTCAGTACCGGCCTCAAACTCTGCGACAGATCGATCAGAGGCCAGTTGCGTTCGCAATTCTGTTGGCGCAGTACGTCAATGTGCTTTTAGCGTTGGCCATATGTACATCTGCATTTATGAACTCCCGAAATTCTTCTCGGCTAATGTCGAGCTCATGAGCAGCTGAATGCTCAACATGAAGTGTTCACCACAAACGCGCCAGACGCATACATGGTTATTGTCGTAAACATCAGTCCCACTATCCCCTGAAGTCTTTGCACGCGTTCCATCCGGATGTGAGGGAGCCCGCAGATCATTTGGGCTGTGTAATAACAAATGCGTTGTGGTTGCTGAGGCGAGCTCTGCTGCGAACCAGCAACCAGGTTGTTTCTTGGTTGAACAAGTTGTATTCTCGAAAATGCTGGAATATCTAACTGGGCATGCAAAATTGGCCAATAGGTTCGACTATGTTCAGTTTGGAAGAGGCACCAAACTTGACAACTGAATGGAAGCAGATGATTTTATTAGCCTCATCCGCTCAGGCAACCGAACCCTTCTTCACAACCTGTATTTTGTTCCCTCTGAGCTGAGTACGGACCACCGAGGCGTCTGCTCGGCGATCCAACAACTTGAACAATCATTTATGTAATAGATGAAGATGCACCGACTGACTATAAACGTTCAAAAAGTAAAGAAGAATATAGTAATATTAGAAGTGAGAAATTGAGGTGCCAAGTCCATTTTTACTTTCCAGTACTCTTTGGGTGTCTGGACGAAATCAGCGTCTGGTCCATTGTGGAAGTCACACAGGCGACTCACCACTAGCGGTGGCAGATATTAGCTACTAATCCAGTAGGCAGAGTTTCGCAAATCATCTGTGAACTTTGGGTGCATAAATGTGATGTAGATTAGGTACAGTTTGCAGCTTCCTGAGTACACAGTCGATGAACGATATATCTGCGATTCCAATCCGTCCCAATGGTGTCCTTTCATTCATGCAACAGCGTCTTGGTCTATTCATTTGGAAATGATGAGCGATCGGCATCTTCGATGATCCCCAACTGGTAGACGATTCGTTGGCTTCGCTGCGAAATGTCAAACCCGAGGAGGATAGTAATAAATCTGATTTTGGTGTTAAGGGAGATTCATCAAAATATCCACTTTCAGCTTTATGTTGCAACAGGATGACTGCCCTCTCAATGTACCCTATTCAAATAGAAATGTGCACAGCCCGCATGTGGAATGAGTAAACTCTTCATTTACTTTCACACAGCATGGCGAATTTTCTTGAATTACGTGAGTTTATTTTGTAGGGGGACATTGGATATCCTTACATTCGTTGTCAAGCTTGATGCAGGACTATGTAATGTGTTTCATAGGCTGATGGGAAAGCACCATGCGTCTAGCTCAGTGAGTTACCGTTACGTTACGAGTATTCGTTGAAAATAAAGTGGGTTAATCTGCAAAGTAGGATCAAATAGTCAGTTGTGTATGATTTTCCTTTTTTGGTCAGTAAGTTGTGTGATCAGTATTGGCGGTTTTCAATTAACCGACGTGCCAGTATTGGATCAGCAAATTTGTTTTACGAGCAGATTCTGTCTCAGTGGCTTGAGTCTAATAATCACACCGTCGTTCAATGGATTAATCCAAGGTCAAACGTCAACACCTGCCCTTGAACATGCTCAATTACTCGTAGTCTATTTGATAGTCACTAAAATGTCAGGTTTTCCCCTCTCGGTATCATTACCCTGATAATCAATATCATCTTTTAGTTAAACACGTCACCAACTGGAAACTTTCCGTTTGGAATTTTTATGATTCAAATTTTCTGGTAATTTGTCAGGAACGCTTAGCTAACATCCAGCTCTGTCACTTCTATCGAGACTTTAGTGAGTCTCGCTTGAAGAGGTGTACAAACCGCTCACCTTGTCCGTCATATTGTGCGTTTTATGGTGTTGATCGAAGATGTCTCATGGTACCGAGCGCACAGAAGTTGCCGAGTGAGGCAGGGGTAGACTGTTTATTATTTTGCACCTGTATAATATACGACAACCCGAAACAACGGGGTAATGTCCGTAACTTTCCAGTAGGCAGTCATCGTGGTAGTCACTTTTGACATGAGGTACATCCGTGGTGTGTGTGGGGTAGATTATTCATCAAAATGGTCTGGCAAAGTTAAGATGAATTCGGTGCTATCGTCCTCGAGAATTTCCACAGTTGAGGATTCTTTACGGCTTGGATTCAATCACAGCATCCGCCAGTTCCTTCAATCAACCGTCAAAAAAGGCTGGTAGATATAGCTATGCGTCGTGACTACCTTTTTGCGCTATTCATGGGATATTCTTTCTAGCACTGCCTGATCACATGCCCAAGAAGAGACATTTGGGCGCCTGCTGATACGAACGATCTTGCGTGGTCTACGTCTGGTCGCCGTCGTCTAGCTGACCTGGCGGGCCTGTCACACCAAATAGATTTCAATGAATGAAGTGACAAAAATGTCGCTGATCAGGTTCAGCAAAGGCATCGCAATTATACAGTCTGAAACTGTAGTGCCGAGCCAGAAAAATTATTCGAATTGATGTAGTCATCTAATTATTTTTCACGATGGGCACAGATACGTTCCGTCTTCACATATTCATGTAATGGCGTGGGCCACGGAAACAATAGTCCAAGTTGATAGCGTCAAAATGACAGTACTTGATCGCGAAAGATCCCCGTCACGAACCAACCAGTGTGTTTCAAATAACGTTAAAACTTAAAAGTCACACACGATGAAAGCTTACAAGTGAACCGGGTTGAAATTCAACAGTCGCGTGCCAACATCAGATGAATCGAAACTCAAAACATTGACGGGGTCAATCAGGCAATTACCCAACAGCGCACCAGGAGTGGTAGATGGCTCAACTCCTTGTCAATGAAACTGCAAGTTCTTGTTCTCACATTTTCTTGGAAATCAGCTTCGGTTTTTTGTAGGAATCTATTTGTTCATATATCTATTACTCCGTCCTTCTCTTTCCTAGACTGGGGGAGAAGAATCTCGAAAACGTTGTTTTTTTGCAGTGGAATCTGAAGTCCTGGTCTGAAGTTAGGTTCGGAGAATGGGATTCAGTTGGATGCCCGTATATTCACACCATCATCACACTATGGCCGGTTGGAAATTTCGGTGAAAATGAACCGCGACACCAGTGCATTTAATAAACTGATAAATTCAGTAACATAGCTTCTAGGGTCTAGTGAGCTACCATAAGACATGCGTTTTTTGCGCGTTGCTGTTTAATCCAGCTTACGCTTGATGACTGATATCCACGCAGTCTATGCGTCCTCTCTCGGAATTTGATACCAGTTTGATGTCTAGTTCTCATTTCACGGCTTTGCAATTTAACCAGATACACGCATTCCGTCCAGTTAAAATGTTCTTTCTCTCATAGTCAGTATATAATGAAGTAAGCCGAAGACGAGAGTACATAGAATATTTCCCTTCATCTCGTGACTCTGTCGAAGAACGGCCACACCACAAAAGACCTCATTTACACAGTATGATCCTTCTCGAAGATATTCCATGAGGAGAATATCGGCAAATGGGGCAGTGTAAATCATCCATACTGGACGTTTCGTACGCTTGTATTCCTCGACAAAAAGTCCTGTGTGAACGTTTAGCGGCGGACGTATTTAACTCAAACATCTTTCTGATATACCTAGGTTGCTAGCATGGAGCCTGCGATGAACGACGGCTATACTAGGTGTTTAGATGAATGCACTGACTCAATGCATTTCTAAAAGTGGAAACCATACGATACTGGTAAACCAAACAAGCGTTGAAAAGCGGGTCGTATGATCGTCGGTACAGGACGTCTATAAAATAAGCCAAATCAAGTATAACTCTACGTTTCTGGTTATTGTTGAACAAACTCACTAGAAATACTCTTCGGTTGAAGAGAAATAAGTCACATTTTCCTGGACCAAAAAAGAGATATTTTCGTGGATTGTAACACCTTCCTCTTCACCTTCTGTGAGTGTATGGTTAACCAGTTTTTGGTAGACAGTCACACAGGAGTTGGTATTCCACCAATTGTTGCAGCTGTCCCAGGGCACATGGGGCTTCATTGCATCAAACATGTAGAACAATGCCCATGCCATGACTGTGTTGTAGTACCAGGCAGTGTAACTGGCAATTATGCATATACCGAATCCAATACCTGGAAGTAAAACGAAAGACACAGTTAAATTCGGCAATACTGTGGAATGATGAAACGTTTGCGATCCAACTGCCAAGCTCGGCGAACAGACCAAACAACCAAACAGTTAAATTCATTTGGATAATTCGCAGAAATCGACTCCGAGTTGGAATAGGACTGCTGCACGAAAGAAACATTTGGGCACCGGTCCGCATAATGTGAACGAACATGGTTGATGGGGTTCAAGCAATATATAAAGTTTGATGGATGCTGTGACTAGATGAAAACTTTTTATTTTATTTTTCCATGATAACCGTCATGTATTAATTGAACTTGCCAAGGTCCAACGATAAGTCACCCTAATGCTACCTGTACAGTATGTGTATCGTTTCTCTGAAAGGGTTCATTAGCACATCGTGGTCTAAAATTGGTGTCCTTCTCCTTCATATATGGGAATAAAGATTGGCTAGTGAGGTGTTTAAAAAGATTAAGTGCTTATTGGGGGTGGTAGGGTAACGGCCACTATCATGTGATGAGTTTTATCAGTAATGGGTTTGTCTGAGGCGTCCCAGGCTCTTGTATAAATTAGGGTAACCCGGTTTTTTTCGGTTATATAAAAAATGTAGACGAGGCAGAGGGAAATGGGCCCATGACTGATCAGCAGCTGTCTAGATTCAACAACCAGTTTACTGAAACAAAAGCAAATAGCCAGGTTACCACATTTGACACATTTTGTAAGGTGCTCCTCTTCTACAGCCAACCTCAAATAAAGTGGCGACTTTCCCAAAATGGCACTTCACAGGGAACCTTGCGAATGTTATGGAAACAGTCTAAGACTACTCCCAACACAATACAGGAACCATTTTGTACAATCTCTGTACAGTCTCCCTTCTAAGAGAGCATAACCACCGCATAGCCCGATCGGTTTACCGGTCTGCTTTCCTTTTTGTCACCCCCTAGCGATCGCATCCGCTGAGGATGGGCAAAAAGGTACATTGTGCAAGTAATACGACTAATCCCGAGACCTCAGTCCTGAATGAGACCAACGGCCTCCGTACAGCCTGCCAAATCTTATAAAGTTGTGAAGCGCGTTTTGATCAGAGTGTTCAGAAAAAGCTAGGAAATAGTTAAATGTAGAGCGTTTTGGCTGATATGCAGAATACGAAACCAAGGAAGACGGTAAAAAGATCTCGGGGAACTCTAATGGCAACCATCAAGCTGCTCTCAGTGAAGAACGTTTTCAAGACCAAATCAGTTCCCTAATGAATTCGCATTGATATGCTTTATCCGAACCAACTAACAGATCCTTGATCTATGGGCCTAGAAACTCCGATAGAGTCTTGAATAAAAGTATAATTTCCTGCTCTGAGCTTTAGCCCAGGCGAGATGAGAACCCATCTTTACCATAGGCGAGATTAGTTAGCTAAAACCTTTTTTGTTTTTCCTTCTTTGATAGAGATTTCTAGTTAGTTAGCTCTGCATCTGGTGGTTGGTTGTACAGTGGCACAGGGTCGAAGCCGTGAATGAGAGGAGAGTGACACCAACGCACAGATACCTCATGATAGCCCACCCAAATTACTGAATGAAAGCCACCAAAATAACCGGAAGACTTACCACTGAACATTGGGCAAATTCGTTTCCACACAGTAAGACATCCACTTCGTTGAAACTGCCCAAGTGCTAGTTCTAGGTAGAACAGAGGTAGTCCACCAAGTATGTACATCACCACGTAAGGAATGAGGAAGGCACCTGGATTTATAAAGACAGAAACAGATAATGACCATATCGGAAACGTGAAATACACATACGTTGGTAGGTTCAAGATATAAATTAGTGAGAAAAGAACCAGAAAAGGCACGTTAAGGTATTCTGAAGGTATACTGAACGCCACCTAACTGATCTTGTCAGCACTGAATTTTTGGTGCCAATCGCTGCATTTGATCTGATGACCTTGTGGTGCTTTTGTAGACCAAAAGCGTGTTCAACACTGAGCACGCTTCCGACATAGTGCGCAACTTTTAAGGTTGCTGAAAACTCCTCCAGGCCTTCTACAACTGGTTCTCTCCTAATAGGGATCTTCAAGTGGAGCAATCCTCAGGTTGGCGTCAGCAATAAATTCCATCCGAACTCCAAATTTTACGCAGCTGGAAAACTATATTAACTTTTGAGCTACACCTGTGTTAACGGGAGGCTCACCTGAATCTTCTGTTTACAATTTTCCAACTGGAAGCGTGGCACAGAGGTCAGCTCATGCTCCAGTTCGCGACATTTGAAATAACACACTATGTGTAAAGTTACTGGAAGCTATTCGATATCGCATATCACATATCACATATATCACACGTATATATCACATATACGCTGTCTTCATGATTAGTTGTACCATGACGAATAGATCGAAAATTAGCCTGTTAGACAGAAATATTCTATCTTTTTGATCTACCGCTGATAGTTTCAATACATTAATTGAGGCAGCGGTTACAGATCTAGTCAACCATCGATGATGAAACCGTCATTCGATCCACTTTATTGATTAAATCGCAGCAGATTGACCCACTTGGTGACTTTGATTGATTCCGTCTCGTTGATAAGCTTTGTTGTGGATTGCTGTAAACATTTCTCAAAAACACGTATCTTCGGAGGAACAGAACAACAAATCGAATTTTTGTTCAGAAACAGCTTCTCTCGAGTGAGTTTTTCAACGTGGTATGTCTAGCCTCCATGTACATGTATAAAAGCCGGATAGATGTAGCTGAATCGGGAGTCAGCAGACTGCCCCAGATACACACTGAAGATAAAATTATGTGACCGGCCATATTTACTACAGCGATGTCTATGTTTACAGTGGAAAAATCTTTAGACCTTGAACTGGGGGTTCTACGTTTCCATTTTTTCCGTGTCAGAATCTCCCCTTGCCGGTGAGATATCAAGCTATTCGTTCATGGTCCCTCATTGGATGACCAGCCTCTGCTCCAAAAGCTTTATTCGAAACAGTCCATAATGTTATCAAGAGTACATACAATTTTAAACTACTCCCTTGTTTTCATCTAGTTACGGGCTGAGAAATGTACAATAACAACACAACGCGACTTCGCTATGAAAGCAGCTTTGTCAAGACGGATTATGCGGAATTTCAGTACAAACTCAACAACCTACATCGACCACAATAAAGTGGTTCGAGATATACTCAACGTATTAGGCTGTTTGCTCCTTGGTATCGGAACTAATTTCTGCGATATAAACTTCACTGCACGATTAAAAGTGGTTGGTCTACTGTCACTATGTAGAAGCTGTGGTATCCGCTATCTCAAACTGGTTGATTCTGCGTCACACCTTGGAGAAGGTTCATTTCATCCTGGTAGGAGATCAGTAGTAGGTCAATTTAAAATCTGTTCTGAATCGATGACCGTGTACACTTAGTGTAATTTGCTTGTGACTGCTGCACGGAATCGTTCAACTGTTATAGTAGTATAGTCGAATGCTCCACCTATGTACTACCGAACTCTTCATGAGACTGCAGTCCGAGCAGTCGCGGAAGTAATAACGAGCAAGAAAGCTTGCCACATGATCGTTTGAGGAACAAGAATGTGAGGATGTTCTTGTTGACTGAAACTTCCGCCTTCTTCGACCAAAAAGAAATGCATTCGAAGCATATGAAAATTATTATTTTAGGGTTATTGCTGGAAATATAAGTGTAAGCTGCGGGAACATTTATCCATAAAATAAATTGTGATGTAGCTGAAGGTTAAGTTACCTGACACTTGGTGTCCTAAATCAAATAGATCAATGCGGATTCAAGTTAAGGACCACTGTTTACAAATAAATTGACACATTTGTGTATGTATAGTGTTGGCTTATCCGAACAGTAGCGGTGAGGAGTTTGAGCCTGAAAGAGACTTTGCAAAATTACATGGCTACTGACAGTGATCTACTCACATCACATTTGTTTGTGAGCATTCATTATTGAAAGGATAGCCAAATCTCTGCAGACGGGTGTTTTTTCTTCTCCAGTTCATGAGAAATCAGAAAATCTCTGGATATACAATCGTTTTTCGTTATTTCGAGACCTCAATACACTGGTTTATCGAAATTCATAAATGATGACTAGATACGAATATTTGTTTTCACGTCTGAAAATGCACTGAAAATGTCCTTTCTTGTCCGTAATGAACTGCTTCAAGCCATGACGTTACAGTGGAACTGCCCACCATACTTTTTTGTTGTTTCTCTGCGGCAACTCAGAACTGCAAGTCAGGACTTGTAAGTTAGGTACAATGAGTACGGCGAGCTTTCTCGTCAATCCAGTTATTTTTCGTTCCTTCATATTTATACTAGAGTGGCTTAAGCACGATCTGTATTCGTGTTTCTCCATTTGAATTCACCGACTAAAAAATTATGTGGTGCCTCTTCTTCATGAACAATTTTCGATCTGAGCATCGAACCAGGGATGACTAATTGACCCTTTTAACGAAATCTGCTTTCGAATTAATCCTCAGTATTCCCAAATCTGGATATAAAAACTGAGTGCTGCGTGGAGGATTTGGTCCCTTTTTCGTCTTTTTTGATCGATTCAGCGGAGAGTTTGTGCATTTGTGTCCGTGTACATTACGTATATGATGTATGAATGTAACATCACCCGAGTGACTTCGACGTTCAATTTTTTCGAGACATTTAACTACCAGATAATGTTTCACACTTTTTCCTCAAGAACACATTTAAGGAAGAGACAAAATGGTAAAAAAAATTATTCGTATCGATGTGAATGGCTGTACTCACCTGCATTTCTCAGTATCCCCTAAACTTGAGACAGAAAAGTGAAACGATAAATGCGAATATCGGTCCTACAGTAGTTTGTTCTATTGGTACAGTTTTTCTTGTATCGTCTTTGGGCATAAAAGGCTACAAAAGATTCCAATCTCCCAGATGTAGGAACGGGTTTTGTTGTGAGGCTTCCGCTCGCTGAATACTTATCCTGTAAGGTTTCACTCACAAGTATACAGTTCGTACAGAACATTTTATATTGTAAAGTTTCATGTATATAGTTGGTAAATAATTTTCTTGCGTAAGTGGTATTCTTTATTACCTATGTCGGTCAATGGGTTTTGATAGAATTCCGGCCGGGATGATGGGAGATTAACGGATATCCCATAAAAGACACACAAGCCTACAAAACGTTTACGCGAAGTGCTGTCAATTGTACATTAATTTGAGCTTTACGGGACACTACTGAATTTCGGCTGAATCTCGGGTTTATGTTGTTCCTATTTGGTCTACGCCTCTTTTACTGTTTCAGAGTGGGGCTAAGTATAGAAAAGTACTGGAGGGAAATGTACTTCTATTTCCATGACTAAAAATACTGTACTATTTGATGCGATAATTGTTAAGTCATGGGATTCCAAATGTTGTGGCACCGATCGACCAAATGTTTGTGAACAGTGAATGATTCGAGAACTTTGGTGCATTGAGGACGGACGGTCTTCATCTGATGTTCACAACTGCTGCATCATAGTCTTTTTAGGCATAATCGGTCTGACCGCTAAGCGTGTCGGTCACTTAGACATTTGTTCCCAATACCCCCACTGATTCTCACTGCAGCCACATATGGGAGTCACGTACCAACCTGTCAGTCCATAAAAGCCACCAATCAGTGGCCTGCTTCAGCTCGGCGCGTGAATGCGAAGGCCGCGGTGGATGTGATGGCACCGATGCAATGCACTGGCGCAGTGGTGACTAGTCCGCTCGACCTTGCTCTCTATTGACCTGAGAGCTAGGCCGTCTGCTTAAGGACGTACCTTTGGGGCACATGACGTAGACAGGCCCATTAAATCGCGTTCTCTTCTCCACTGCTTTCGCCAGTGTGTACGTGGGTGGGCTTGTTTTTGAGCGGCCACTGATCTTACGTGACCAAGGGCTTGTGAGAATGTCGTGGCCTTCCACCACCTAAGGTGAACGTCCGAGATGGGGAGGGTAATGAGAACAGCTGGCTCGATGCAATGGAAAAAATCTACTGAGGTTCTATTGAGAAAAGTTGAAACAGCACTAGGGGACAAAGTTCTGGAATAACATTCGGCGGAAGTGAGTAAGCCTGTCGGGATTGTCTACCTGTTCAGATATTTTGCTGATATCACGATGGGATCGGCGATCTGCGAAAGGGCAAGTAATTCTGAAGGAATTCATCAGGATGTCTTCGTAACAATGTGTCCTTGAGACCCCCAGGCTCAGTGAGTACAATCCACAGTCTCACTACGTATGCATATTTCCAGTTTGTATCGTACTGCCGACCACGGGCAACATCATTGGACTCGCTTTAGAATACTTTAAGGTTCTTATCGAGATTTCTCAACGAATAAGACGTATGGATGTCGATAGCCGCAGGATCTAGTGGGACTCAACAAGACTTGGCAAGATATACTGAAACACAACCCGAGGGAGTTCAGTGAATTGGTGATACACGGACGTGGAAAGTTTCATTTTGAGATTACAGAGCACACAAATACAAACAGTCTCACAGGGACCAGCACCAATTTGCACCAAAAAGCCGTACACCATAGGTCATTCACATTCTATTTGCGGTGTACCTCATGGCACATTTACGCACATTCTACGTACAAAGAGAGTTGTTGATGAAATACACTCATTTGCAAATCAATCTGGTTTTCACGAGAGACTCGACTGAATCTCTCATTTATGATACTCTACAACTGAATGTGCTGTACACAGATCGCCTCATATTTCAGATAGTACGATATTCGAGAAATCGCAGTATATTTTCACTAAGGAAACTACTCACAAGTTTGCTGAGTATATCTCTCGAAAACAAGCCAATTTGGGTCTAAGTAGAACATAAGGTTGACGGAAACTCGGGGACTACGCCTACCTGATGAGCCCCAAGAAGGGCGAAACCGGTCGTGGGCTGTCGAAGAGTTTTCAGCAGCCTTGTGAGTAGTTTACTTTATGAAAAAGAGCTGTTGATTGTTTTCACTTGCGTAGCTGCTTGTGATCCCCACAGAACACTATATAGGATTTTGTGCTATTTCAGACTACATAAATCTTAAAATAATCATATCTTTCAGTAATTTGAACAACGCATTATGAAGAAAAAATGGCGGATCCTACAGGCATTTTGCGTGACCTGGTTAGTACCAAAGTACCGAACGACCAGAAAACCAATCGTTAAAATGTCTCTGCAACAGTGGAGTGGCAGACGAGTCCTGCTGTTGGCTTCTCCACTGGGTTCCGCTGATGACACTGGCAATGAGGATTTCACAGAGCTTGATTAAAGGAGATTCACCGTGGGTAATGCCGTGGCATTGTTAACTGAGAATGAGTGAAGGACTTGTTGACCAACATCAAACATCCGAGTTGCCTGTACCACACAAAGTCGGACAATTTGATAGAAACTGGATGTTTGTCCCAATTTGACACCAGATGGTAGCCACATGATGCAGCTCATCTAATCTAATCAATCACACAGTGATTGGCGCAGGTCAAACTTGGACTATTTAAGATGTACGCTAAAGAGGTTTTATGAACCTCTGCCAACAAAGTGTTTGAGAATGTAGTCATTCTGTATATTCATGTATATTAGCGTGTCATCTGATTCATCGTTAAGTCACACAATATCTTATCATCTGCCTGCTGTTTGACCTTTACTGCGCTAAATCTTGTGCTCTCGCAGCAGAGTGAATGCCGTGGGATGAAAATAACAGTTACAGTCCTATATCAGTCTCCACAAAGTGCAAACAGGCTACTGTGGCTGCCATCACATGTTTCCCCTAATTAAAGGCAATAACTGACTAGATGCTGTACTAGTCAAATAAGGGATGTTTTAACCTTCAAAAACCAAACAACATGTACTTCTACAATGTTAGGAAGAGCATTCTGTACGCTTCAATGATCTCTTCAGTCATGTTACTTGATTACACTTTTCAGCTTGCAGTTGTGGTTGGTTGTACGATATGATCAAACGAGGGATTTGAATTTGGCTGACATGTGTACCAGTCATTTTACGATGTCGTGTGGTTTTTGAGCAAAGGATCTCACGGTATGTGCTGATTCTAAACGGCATACAAACTTAAGAGGGAGGTGGTACTCCCATCCGGCGTTGTGATGTAAACCGTAAGAGTGCACTTTTGAGGACCAGGCATTGACATATCCTGTATACTGTTTTATTAAACGAAATGTTCTTAGCTCAGTGAGCAGACTACCAGCTATACTATTTTATTCAGTATCTCCAAGAACTTGAGTTGAAGCGATGTACTAAAGCGGCTACTTAAGGACTGTTGTTTGAAAGTATATATTGAGTAACGTCAAGAGGTAAAAGCAGAGCTCCATTGAAGAGAAGTCATTGCAAGATACCTGATTAAAAATTTGTTCGGACCTCTTGTGAATACTCCACCAGCTTTGGCGTGCTTGTTCGTGGTCATGTGCTGTTTTTTCCGGGGAATACTAGTATGTACAGCCTAAGTCTTATTCTGAGAATAACCCCCATGTTCTTGGTCTTTTATGAGTCTTTAGGTGTTCTTGTTTACTTAGTTTGTCCAGGGTTGAAATCCAGTGGAGTGATACGGATGATGCCGCGTGGCCATTGACGTTTTCACTTGCTATCAATAAATCGGGTATAATGTGCGTTCTAGTATAGAGCCAAGGGTTCACAGGTAAGGTAGGAAAAAGGCTGATAGAATCGAAGCAAATGAACAAATTAGTTCATTGTCGATTTTGAGGGCGTAGCTGAACTGGTTGGATTGTTGCTATTGGTATCAGGCTGAATGTCTTATGAATGCCTTTGCATGAAAATAACTAGTGGTTAACCATACATCAAGGGGTAGAAGTGGCTACCGATATCAACAGGGTTACATAATAATAAAGTTACCTCTCTGTCGCATTTACTATCAGTTGAGGGTGTATACTGTAAATCGTCCAAGCCGATGGGCCTTGGTTGTAGAATACTAAGGAACCGCAGGAAGCATCGGGTAAAAATGAGTACACTTTCCGCTGTCAGAATATGACACCCAAAGCTAGACCCACCTTAGACCCGTGGAACTCAGTTGATTTTCGTACCAAAGTTGGGCTTTTACATGATTTGTCCAGTGCCTTCTGTTTGGCAATATCATTTCATTATTACACAGTAGAAAAGGGATAACGTCTGCACTAACAGGGTCCTTAGATGAATGATATATCTTATTTCTACTCACGGAACACAAATCTATGCTTTCAGACCCCAACGCTATGGCAACATATCTGGCGTTGCCAAATGATGTCGCCACTCGGGCATTTTTCATACGGGTGGGAATTTTTGGATGTTCCGGTCAAACATCAGCTACTCACAAATGAATATGGTGTAAAATTTGTCAATATTTACAATGAAAGTTGGGTAGGGCTGGATTCATTTCAGTAAACCTTGAACGGACTGTTTGAATTTTTAACGTACTGGTGACTAGGGAAAGCAGAATTAACTTGCAAGCGTTACTCCAAGGACTGTGAAAACGATGGCGGTCTTCGTAAAGACATTTAATTTATGAACCGACTGAACGTCTTACAAGATACTCTTTTTTTCGCATGGATATCGAATAAACTACCATCGATCCCAATTTAAGTAGCATTTGAGGAGCGAAAAAATTCGTGGGTAGCTTACCGTCTGGTTTGCCTTGTTTGTAATTCAAGTTGAGGTCCTCCCTGGAATGACAGGCAAAAGTTCTCCACTCTAATCGGCAGGTCCGGCTGACGTTAAAATTACAACTACCTTCGCTAGACACAAATAACTCATACTCACACAGTATAGTTTGATGGCTTTCTGAATATTCACATGCGTGTCTTTCTTCTGATACACTTATCACTGTTCATTGATCGAATGGTTTTCTTGGCCTAATAAGTAATCACGTGAATTGAGTTA
>NW_008751709.1:439418-456190 GCF_000715545.1 Opisthorchis viverrini
ATATATATGTATTGGCAGCATGAGCCCCGGTTGATACACGAGTCGTTCTCTTGTGAATCTGTGGAACCCTATAGTAGTGACTATCGCAGTAGCCAAACTCTTCGTTCTAATATACTTCAGCACGTTCGCTTGTACTCTGTAGACAGGCCCAGAAATGCTGTTATATCCTTGGTTAGGATTGCCATCAGCGCCCGTTCCTGGAGTCGATTGAGAAGTCGGGACTAAATATAAAGTGCTAGAAAGACATCAAGGGTGTAGCCAAGCTATTACCGATTTCTCTTACTAATGTGAAATGAGTGGAATGAAGTGTGTATTTACTTCACTTTTACGTTTTCCATGTCCAGTACTTAATGAAGATAAGCTAACTTTTATAGCCAGGTCATCATTGAAATATCGACGTGACACCAAGTGAGTCCCATGTTTCACCAACTATACGCCTCCTTGGTCGGCTATCCACTCATCAATATGGGCACATACCCGGCTGATTTGGTGTCGTATATTAAAGCAGCAGGATTGGCTCATTTACTTGCAGGGTGCACCATGATTTCGGGAAAAGTCTGCAATGCTGGTGAAGATCTGCTGACTCACACGACCAACATTTCCGATGCGATTTTTCAGCTCAATGAAAAATTGGGTTTTGGTTACTAGGTCTGAAGTTCAGGTATCAGCTGACTGACTTCAAATCCTGGCGGCATAGGAGCAAGGTATTGCGTTCGTCCGTGAGCTATGCTATCGGAAACCACACACACTGCCGGTTGATTTCAACTGCAAATGGTGATGTGACACATTGCACTTTGCCCACCTTCTACCGGAAGTGGATAGCTTTTGTGTCTTTCTTGTCAGAGAAAAGATAAAAAGGTGATATGAGCGGTGCCGAATAGTACTGCGCACATTCAAAGCTTTCGGTCGAGAGATAAACTGGATGGCATAGATTTTTTATTTCAATTATTTCTTGATGAAAAATCCCTGAAACTTATAGAACTCCACATAGTTGACCTACTACTGAAAAGCAAACAAGACAAGCAAATTCACCGGTGTAATCAATTTCAACGTACTGATTCTTGTCACACTGAATGGATAAGTATTACATTCAAACATATATGTCACCTCAGGGAACAAACTTTGATCGGATCGGGTTTAGTTTGACCGTTGTTCTAAGCTAGAAGACATGCACAGTATCTTCAGTTGAAAATGTCAAATATGTTATGTTGATCGAAGACGATGAAGCTAGATCTTGTGGTGATTCAATATGCACACCATACTTTTATCGTTTCCCAGTCTTTATTCTTGTTGCTATTGTGAAATCAGAACTCCCCTTCTAGATAAATCAGTTTTCTCGTTGATAGCAATCTGGGAAAAATTCATTTCTGCTAAATGGCTCAGGCGCCGGTCTGCCATCTACGTTGAGATGGAATGTATCAATCAAAGGTGTGCAAAGTATCGGATGTGTGGAAAAGTCAGTTCAGACGACGCCGAAGAATCGATTGAATACCCAAAAGGTGGAAGCACGTTACTCCGTTGCAGAATGCATGAAATGGGTTCTAATCAGTCATCCCCTTATGATGAGACACTACATCGTAAGAAATTATTTGGTGGCGGTGAACTTGTTAACCCCAACATGATGGCAGGAAAGACCTTACAATGGACCACGAATACAGTTACAACCATGTAGGTCAAACGAGATCGCTTTTTCGATGAGCGATGATGTGTCACGATGAAATTCTACAACACTGTAAATGATCAGTATGTCAAAATGTGCTACGATTTCCTCAACAAGATTTAATCTCGATGATGAGGCATTTTGCAAGGCCCAAACAAGTGTTTTCAAGTACCAGTGAGGCTAGATCCAGGTTACTGGAAAAATCACAAGTACACCTGCTTTATTATACAACTTCGAAGAATCCAAGAGAATTGGACCCCATTAAAGAGCTGGTGGTACAATGAATGAAGCAATAACAATACTACGCTTGTGGAGCACACAGTAGCATAGCCTTTGTAGCTTCAACCAAAATCAGTGTATTTGTGGCTGTATGCGTGGAGATGTCAATGCTGTGGTACCAGCAAAACATGTGATTATGACATCTCGGCTAGTTTTTTGTTAGAGGTGCCAATATGGATTGTCGCGTTGTCGTAACCGTCTAAAAACATACCACAACTGGCCATTAGCTCTCTCCCAATATTGAACTACAGCAGAAATGGTAAAAGTGGCAACATGGCCTATCATTTCGCTCAAAAATATAGACTTACATTTCATAGATAGAAGGAAGATGACCCAATTTTCACCTTGAAAACGCAGTGTAGTATCGTGGACCCTTCGAACACGAGTTATGCACACAGGAAGGTAATAAGTAAAGCAGACAAACATTGCCAAAAAACCTGCTAGTGCTAATTACCTTAATCCGTTTTGCTAAAAGGGATGCGCGTACTCTACATCTTGAGGGACTGCCCGCGGAGCTGACAATTTGTGGTAATGGTTCCGTATGAAGGGAACTTGTAAGGGAAAGTGCTGTAGACTAAACACATTTATAGCTTGTGTTGGTGTGAGACAGAGTAGGAACACATAGGATGATCAACGTCTGATGGGATATGACATAACCTATTCAAAATAACTCATAGCTGATCATGCGAATGCATAAGTGGCTTAGTCTCACTAATGGGAGGAAACACTCTTATGAGGGGTTGAAATGTGTCAGATATAATAAAACGAATAGAAATAGAAAAAAAATTTCTTCAACTTTACTTCATGCGCCTAGAGTAGTTGCACCTCCCCATAAATCTGTGTGGATTGAGCAACTTTCTGGGAGTCTAATCAACTCACCTCCACCATTTCTAAAACATATATACGGGAATCTCCATATATTGCCCAAATCCACTGCAAAACCAATGACCGACAATAGGAAATCAACCTTCGTGTCCCAGGTCTCACGATGGAGCTTCTTGGAGTAGCAGATTTCTACCTCGTCTTCCCTCACTTTTTCTGTGGTTGGCTGTTCACTTTCCTGTCTACTTATCATTTCTACCGATTCTTCGCATGTCTGGTTAGGATTCTTTTCCATGTAAATGGAACTTTCTGAGAATGGCCTCATGTTGACGTCGTTGGATTGTACCGGGAGTGCGTAGAAATTGGGATCCGCTTGTTGGTATCGGTATCCGTCTGGTCCGGGCACAATGATCTGTCCATGGGCGTCACTGGTGATCACCGGTACAGACGGTACTCCAGTTAGCTCCGTAGTCATTGAAGTGAAATAATTTCTGCGATCATTCACCGTGTTTGTTGTCGACGGAATGACTGTGTTGATGTGATACGGTCCACGAATTAATGCGTGAGCATCCGAAGTATAAGGCTGTTGTACTGGACCACTAGTATAGCCGTAAGATATTGGCGGTTCAGGACGCATTTTTCTGGAGTAGGATCTTGGGGAACATATATCAGTTGTGACTGATAAACCCTACGAACGACTCTCCGGACCTTACGTGCTAGTTCTAAAAAAACATGTTGCTTGTGCGATAACGCGAAGGCGTTCTCATTGTTATCCTCAAATTCCGGCCAATCAACATCCTCCCCGCTCTTTGTGTCCCATTCGTGAACAAAATTGCGAACGTTTCATTCTGAAGATGAGCGGTTGGTCACCAAGTAGAGGAGTAACACCGAACAAAGTATACGGCCGTTTAAGTTTCAAATTAATTCAGCCATTATAATCTGAATACAAATTTCCAAAGGATATTTAGACGGCCTTCCGAACAGCAAATATCCTCTTTAAATACATACGAAGTCGAACTAGAACCTGATTCCTTTAAACTCCCTTGATTAACATGTAATTGTACGGTATCTCAAACACAGTAAGGTTGCTGCTAAATAGAATAATCTGCAATCTCCATAGTTAAAAAAAATCAAAGACTGGTCAAGCGGAAATTCAGAGGCTGCAGCAAGCCAAATTCTATTGGCACACAAAATGTCAGGGGCAAGGACGCAACCTATTGACAGAAGCTTTCATTGTGTGACCCTCAATTGTTTCTAGGTTCGGGCAACTCGACTGTCCTTCGATATGAGCACCACAAACAAAAGGACCTTTTGCAATAATGCTGCCTTTAATTACGATGGATTGTTGCATGTCGCAAAACATCGTCATGTGTCCGCCTCCTCTACCTATACTTAGGGGAATACAATTACGATTTGCCGAAAATAACGACATGGCGACTCAGGAAGTCCACTTACTCAAATCCACTCTCTGAAGTGAAAGCGCAGTGGTTCAACAGCTCTTTAAGTGACTGTCTATCTGAAATTTATTGAAATCAATCGTCGGCGAAAATTGCCATCGGGAGATTGAGATACAGTTACCACTTAGTTACCTTTCTATGACACATCCAGTTAGAACAGTGTGGATTTTATTACCTGCACCCTATACACACAACAAAATGGTTCACTGTTGTTGTGTAAAAAGGGACTCTTAAAAAACGTAAAAATGATAAAAAGTTGCTACAAAACAGCGAGAGTGCTCCTCTTTCTTGAGGTCTTTGTAGATATGGCCATCTTCATAAGGGCTGTGTACTTTTGATTGAACCACCTCTTCCGTTTATTGACCATTAGGACCAAATATGTCGGTATTATGACCTCATTGCTCATACGAGGATCCACTTCTGACCGAAATGAAGAAAATTTACCGCTACTTCCTATGATATTTCCGTCTATGTGTATTAGTGAAAAAAACTACAGGGAGACCAGTTCTGCATTTTATATTGAGTTTAGTGCATCGACATCGGATCGATTTTGAAATTAGATCTGACCACACTACTTACGTATAACTGAGTCGGGAATACTCCGCGAGTTTCATACTGAAGCTTTTGTAGCGTGTATACAAAAATCGGTCTTTATGTAATGGCTGTGTACAGACACAAGAGCGCACCAAAAAGCAGCACTACTAAGAATGACGATGGCAAAGCACGAATCGCAGTACATTTCTGTACCTAATTTAGAGACACTTCTGAAAGCTCCAGATGTACGCACTCCTCTATGGAAAACCCCCAATTGCTTGGAAAAATTGCAACTACAGGTGGCCAAGTGTGAGACTTAGGTAGTAATTTTGGTTGTAAACAATCCACTGTAAGAATTCTGGAGCGCGATTGACAAGTTAATAATGTATTTTCACAGAATTTTAGGCCGTCCTTACAAAACGCCACCAAAGATTTACAGCGTGACCGTCTACAGCATGCAGCCATGTTGTGACGATATTAACCCCAGTATCCAAGGTGAAAATACAGAGCTTAGAGATGTCAATGGACTTTGTGGTCAGCTCCACATCTTTGATATCTTTGGACATTCTGGTGGTGTAAATAGGCCCTGCATTTTAGGCCCTTTTCTCAGGTTGACTAGCATCTAACAACTGTAAATACCAGCTATCGGGCCGTAATACGCTCTGGAGTTGGTTCCGGGGGCCACCATGAAAATGAATGGTTACCCTGTGTGCGGTCAGCAGCATATGTTGATGTGTTCAGGAGTGGGATCCAATGAACACGGTTTGAAGGAGAGACTAAGCTTGGGAAAGCAAACAAACGAAGAATATTGGATACGCTAACTGATTGTAAACGTTCGTTTTACGGTTGCTGTGGGGACGGATAGTTGCTGAGGTCGTTAACAGAGCACCTTGCCCTGCAATGCTATCCGTAAATGATTTGAGATGACTTGTATTATCATTTGCATTCACTGCATTTCCGTATAGTCGACAAGCGGATTTCATTTCTCAATACACATGAACGCAGCTTTTCAGCCGCACATGGCCGTCCACATCTGGCCATGATACCCAAGTGGTCAACAAATCATAAAATCCATAAAACTTTGCACAAACTCGGCCTGCATCATCAAACGTGCAAGGATTTTATGGTCGAAAGCCCTCATTAGCCTATATTCATAATCTGACTGTGCCATATTAACTCAGCTAGGAGGTGGTTGTGATAAGGCATGAGGAAGAAAATGAGTTAGTTGAAAATAGAAATTGACTGTTAAATTATATAACCCATCCCATAGTTGAGTAGCATGACTAATGCCTCCAGGAAACACTGCCTACATTGTGTCCTACGAGCTTCTGCACTGACGCTCTTTCATCTCCATAAGGTTTAATCGAAGGGACTCTCAATACCATGTACATTCTATCATTTCACATATCGTCTCATCATCCCATCATCATTGGTGGGATGACATCAGTGTTTAAAGCAGATTTTTGACTGCCATACAACCATGATTTATTTGAAAGCCTTATTGGGAAGAAAGGAATAAAGGTGGACGGGGGGGGACTAAGTGCGTGCTTACTACAATCATTTCGAGGTTCCTACACTCCCAGACACTCAGTAATCTGGATCGAATCTGACGAAAAGAACGCCATTGATATAGGTTGACAGCCATATTTTGCAGTGTCTACAGTCGGGCGCAGTGGGGATCACGCGGTTTCCATCTTGGAAGACGGCTAACCGCGACAGCACCCAAACGTTTCGTGATCTCCTTCATACCCCTCTGCTAGGTCAAAGGCTGGCCACCTCCCTGCTTCCGCCATTCTGAGTTGGGTATGTATAACAGCGCCCTCTTCGGCAACAGACGGCTGGGCATACGCAACACATGTTCCATCCAACGCAGCTTCTAGTACTCGACACATTCTTAAGTGGAAGTACCCGCTACACAAGCCAAAGCTCGCATTCTAATTGCCTCGTTACGGATACGCGAACACCAATCCACACGAGCTATGGTTCTGAGAAAACGATTGTCGAAAAACCTGGCCAAATCTCACAGCTATACAACAAAACAGCCCGCACTGTAGCTTGATACACACATCCATTAATATTCAGGATACAACGCCCTGACGCCACAGGTGTCTGAATTTAGGAAAAGCGACCCGAGCCTTGCAGATTCATGCATTGACCTAATCTGTCACACTACAACAACTAATACGACTTCCAACTCACGTAAAACGCTCCACAATTTCCAGTACCTCTCCCTGTGTTGTAAGTGGCGTGTTCAGTGACTGCATGTCCACTAGCATGACCTTACATTTTGTGGGGCAAAGTGCATAACATAGGATGGGATGACTTTGGTTAGTTCATCCAGAAAACCCGCGTCTTCTCCTCTTCGAAGATGAGTAAGATGTCATCTGCGTATTCTAGATCGGTAAGTTTTTCGTCACAAGCTATTTGAACACCAGGTTTTGGAGACCTTCCGGCGTTCCACTGATGATGATCACGAAGTTAAATAGAAATCAAGGACGCCGCTTCGTGTGCGGACGCTTCTGGAGAGTTCGGTATCAAATATCGTGTACTAAAGTGAAAAACGGTATCATCGTTTGTCATGGTTCAATCGATATGCAAACCAGTTTTTCCTGGACTAAGTTCCATTTCATAGTGTAGTGCACTTCTTCATAAGAAATCTCCCGAGAATCAAGTTCTATGGATATTTTTACATCTTAAATCCCCTCAAGAGTGAAGTGCTTGACGTTGTATAAGCATATAAAAGAGGGTGTTTAGAAAGAAGCCCAACTTTTCACAATTTTAACTTGCATTACTGCATTGAGGTCTGTTTTACCTCTATTCATGGCGCAATTGGTGACTGGAATTTGTAACTCGCTTTTGGTAGGCTCAAGCAGAATGCGTAGACCAAGTTATAACCAGTCCAGTTGTGTTACGTGCTGAATCACCGGGTAGTATATTGTTCCACGATGAATCGAGCTGGTGATAAGCTGTCTCGCTATTAGGTCGGTGAACTGGTTCGACAGTAAACTGGTTCACCCACAATTAATCGACCTACAATGAAAAGACCGTCTTGTATCGTGGAACATCTCCCAAGGTACCGGCACATACCTGTTCGTTTTGTGGGCCAAACAGCCTTATGAATTTCGTCTCTCGATCAAACAATAATGAGGATATCTACTATAACTTGCATTACGATGACGGAATGCGGTTTAAAACTTCTGATAATAAATTGAGTGAATAAAGGCAAGGTCTTTATTCTAACCACTTACTCTGGAGAGGCTGTTACAGCAAGTGTTAAGAATACAAGCCTGTTAGTGTGATTATGGACAGAAACACAGGAACTCCAAGTAAATCGCAGTGCAGGTCAGGAAATGAAGTCTTGACTAATCGTAATAAACGTTTATTTCATTCAAATGTTGGGCTCCAAGCACCCCTACGTTTTTACCGAACAGAAGTAAGCGTTTTCCACTGATGTGTGTTCTGGAGAAAAGAATGGCCTTGTGAACTTGTCAGCAGAAAGTCGACCTCATAAGTTGGAGTAAAGATTTGTTTTTTTCCAAAGCTAACAGCTCAACGAAACACCAGCGAATCGAGTGAACACAAGCGACTCAAATCAAATTGCTTAACCAATGTAGACTCCTGGCGTGCAAGCTTGAGACAGAAGCTTCCGAGTTCTTTTACTGTCAGGTAGCTACAGTAGCATGCTGACCTACAGTACGCATGTAAGTTCACTGTTTCTCAAAATCTAGCAGTGAGTCTAAAGGAGTCTGACGGAAGGTCTCGAACTTCACGGTTACGTTTCTTCTGAATTTTCACTTCCGCCAAGCTGTTAAGCATGATAGGCGTACATGTTTTTCTTTGCAACATTTACTCTATAATAAGCTTAAGCGACGAACTTGTTCAGCGATCCTCAGGACTGTATCAGATGGGGACCAGTCACCGTTCGAAGTTTTTGGACGATAACAAGGATTTACAGGTATAGAGACGAAGTCCATCCGGAGCTGTGTGCACCGCTTTGTGACAAAATACATGATGCTGGAAAGTTACTTAAACACACTGCTACAGCTAAGTGAACTCACTTCTGCATTAAGTATATATATATATTTCCTTGCAACTCCATGTTGGAAGATGAAATGTACACCATGTCAGGGTAAAGATGCTTCATACTTTTGGCCAGTAAGGGGAGATTTTCTTTTATCCAGGTATGTGTTTTCCCCGATAAGCAATTTGCTGCCATTGTCGCGTAACGAGTGTCCTGTTAGGATACGAACACTTTGGTAAACGTGCCGTCATTCTGACCAAGATTACATTTAATTCACGAATGTTTTCGTCAAAAGTAACTTGAAGGTAAAGGCTACCGAATAGCGGATGACCTCTCACTTTTGTAGGAAAAAAGGATAAGTACCAAAGAGTTTGAGCTTGGTGGTGTTGCAACCAGGTCATCTAAAATGTTGGTCAGTTTACGTCATGACATGTGCGCTTCGATAATAAACTGGAGGGACTACACTGATGAGCCCTAAATCCGGAGACTGGTAGTGCTCTGTTAAAGGGTGTTCTTGGCCATGCGAGTAGCATGGTATGTAGAAGAAACATCAAGTCATCATGCGGTTACCTTTGCGAGTTGAGTAACAATGCAGACAAGAGATTAATTAACGTCTGATTTTAGTCTCATGTAAACGTCATTGATGAAAAGATAAGTGCTTCAGTCAGCCTATTATTTATGACCGTATATACCAAACACACTACAGAAACATCAATCTGGCCAGATAGTACTACAAAAACCTCAATTTATCTGGTTTGAAATCATTCTTACAAACTGTGCCGTGAATGACATCATAAAATTCACCACGTGTTTCAATCACAGATTGCTAATCATATGAGCTCTGCGCAGTAGAACAGCTGAGAACTAATTTTTCCTGCGATGTTCTTTTGGCAACCACTCTGCAGGTAATTCTTACGTCAAGGGCTGCATACACTTAAAAAGTACGATGAACTCATTCTTGCGTGTTGCTAATTAATAAGTTCCCCACTTCTAAGTTAGTAAATTTCTGCCTACCCGGACATCGATCAAGTACACCAAGAAACTCCAAACAGTGGCGACTGTTGCTTGGCCGACTTTAGGCACCATGGAGCGATACCTGTTTTTGGTCATCTGAGGCGCCTTTTCTGGATGCATGGATACTCACAAATATAGTTTATTGACGAATGACACAAGCACTTCTCTATTGACGGCATATCGATATCTCGTGTTCACCACTCTTTGATGTTCCTCGCCAGCCCAAAAGAATTTTCTTTGATTTATTATTCTTAGCCCGCTTAACACTTTATCCTAAGCTAGATACAGCCTAATTACGTCAATAACATGGGCATTTCACTGTTTACCTGTCGATTTCTCAACTTACCCTCAACTTACGTTAAGGGTACGGGTACGGCACTTAAGCCTTTTGTGGGATGGTCGTACCTGTTCAGTTTATTTACGTCTAACAGAACCGAAAAAAGATCTGGAGAAAAGCGCTGGGTAAGGTCAGAATTAGTTTTACACCTCTCCGCCGCAAGAATTAATGCATGTGGATTACTTACAAGAATGCGTTAGCAGTTAAACTGGACATATAAACATTTTCAGATAAAACAAGGTTACAGATGACCGGTGCCACGTATGCTAGATATATTGCACCTTGATTTTTGTGCACATAGTGCTGAGTATGTGACTGACTGTAGTCACTGATTTAATTATTTGGCCTTTGTACAGGATTATGGAAATGTAGTGCCCGAAGCTTCGCAGGGATATGCTTTTCTAAGGTTTACTGATCAGGAGCAGAAACTCCAACCCTGGTCTCCTTACCAAGTGCATATATTTTCCTTGCGGTTCTTATCCATTAGGACTATTTTAGGTTTGGGAAAAAGTGATCCGTTCGGCGTAATTACCAACAGGTGTCGATAAGAGATACTAGCAAAGTGGGTGCGAAACGGCCTTAATTGTCGCCTTATTTTTGGGTAACAGCTTTCGGCTGTTCAGGTAGTGTATTCAAACTGGATAGTTAGCTTTAGATTTTCACCTTCGGAATGAGCGATTCCATTTCCTGTTGGTGAGGTTTTGTGTGTCCTGAAACCCCATCAGAAAATGCAGAAAATGGATGAAGTTTTCCAAAAATTCTCAGTGATCGTGAAGGTTCCGGCGTCTCTCTTTTTGAATGATACTTCGGGCGGAGATATCGGAAGTACTCTCAAGCGATTTCAAGGTATCTTTTCGACCTCTGCTCCTAAGGAAAATCTGTGAAGATTATCCATCCTGGGAACTATATGTCAGTTTGAGACCACACATGCTGATCAAAACCGATTTATGAACTGGCAAATGATGACTTCATCCACTCGACGACACAGGTATGCTAGGAGCAACCATGACCAATTAATAAAGCTAGGAAACGGAATTTGTGTTTACAGTTACTTGATCAACTGTCCATCGCTGATTTTCAGTGTTTTGACCTATATGCTCAGCATGGTTATTACTGGCTGTTATTCAATACGTTGCTTAAAGTGAGACCACGGAAAAGTTTTCTGTTAGGCTGGACCCGAATAACGCATTATCTGTGACTTAAGCTTTTCAGGTTCACATGTACAGTAGTAAGGATCGTGGGTACCTGATTGCTTGCCACAGTCAGCTAGTTCCAACAGCGTATCTCTCGGAAAATCTCATATAAGTTCACGAATTACGCTCATTTGCAAACAAATTTGGTTTTGGGAGAGACCCACTTAAAACCCAGCTGAACCTCTCGTTTATGATGTTTTCAAGCAACTGAATGTGCTGCATCAGGCTGCCTCATATTTCAGCTGGTACGTTATAAACGAGGAATTCTGCTGGGTTCCATGTGAGTCTCCCAAAAAACCAAATTAGTCTGCAAATTAGTGTATCTCGCTAACTTCGTGGAATTAGTGTTTGAGTAGAACTTGGGGACTGTGTCTGCCTGACGAGCCTTAGGAAGGCGAAAACGGTCCTGGGCTGTTGACAAATTTTCAGCAACCTTACAAGTAGTATATTGCCTCAGATAAGTTTATTCATGCACTCAGCACCAACCTTATGAAGTGTTCGATGAAGATAATATAGTAATCGCAACTAAATAAGCAGAATTAGATTGCGCTGCATCCTGAAGCGACTTTATTGTGTGGGAGACTGCTAGCAAATGCCAAATAATCACTTAAGTCTGAATTAAGCTACCTGGGACCTGCAGGAAGGAACAAACGTTTAAAATGAATATGGCCTGCTCACTGCTCACGAAAGTATTGTTGTTGTTGTAAATGGTCTTAAATGGTCAACTAAACAATCAGAATGTTGTGTGAACTAATGACATTTTCTACCGTGCAAGACAATATTTTGCAGTTACTAGGTTCACTTGTATAATATAAATACAGTGCCAGAATGAAATAAATCAAGAAGAGACTCATCGTTCGAACGTAACTGGTAATAGTTCTTGAGTGAGGGTCCGGACGCAGGTGTATGCTTTGCAGTATAACTGCTACATCTATTGCGTAGTCTGATTGTTTTCTCTCTTGTATGTGTACGTGTGCGTGTCTGTGTATGTATGCTGCGTCAAGCTTTTTTGTGAAAACGTGAAAACGGGGTTTATAATAGTAGCCACACCGTACACTGAAAACTGGTTGAGTGTCATTGGAAAGAGGTCTTTGCCACACATCAAGTGAGATTTTTACCCGTCTTGAAAGGATTGGCGATGCTGGAACGGCTAATCTTTTCAGAAAAACTCGTTGGATAAATATGCAAATGAATCTGATGTGAGGGTTTAAAATTGAAGTTCAACAGATCTGGCTTCAGTTCGCAAGTGAAGATCGCAACTCGATTTTTTTCCTTTGGCAGTTTACCCCACCAATTAGTTGCAAGGCTTTGCCACTTAAAACCCAGCTGAACCTCTCGTTTATGATGTTTTCAAGCAACTGAATGTGCTGCATCAGGCTGCCTCATATTTCAGCTGGTACGTTATAAACGAGGAATTCTGCTGGGTTCCATGTGAGTCTCCCAAAAAACCAAATTAGTCTGCAAATTAGTGTATCTCGCTAACTTCGTGGAATTAGTGTTTGAGTAGAACTTGGGGACTGTGTCTGCCTGACGAGCCTTAGGAAGGCGAAAACGGTCCTGGGCTGTTGACAAATTTTCAGCAACCTTACAAGTAGTATATTGCCTCAGATAAGTTTATTCATGCACTCAGCACCAACCTTATGAAGTGTTCGATGAAGATAATATAGTAATCGCAACTAAATAAGCAGAATTAGATTGCGCTGCATCCTGAAGCGACTTTATTGTGTGGGAGACTGCTAGCAAATGCCAAATAATCACTTAAGTCTGAATTAAGCTACCTGGGACCTGCAGGAAGGAACAAACGTTTAAAATGAATATGGCCTGCTCACTGCTCACGAAAGTATTGTTGTTGTTGTAAATGGTCTTAAATGGTCAACTAAACAATCAGAATGTTGTGTGAACTAATGACATTTTCTACCGTGCAAGACAATATTTTGCAGTTACTAGGTTCACTTGTATAATATAAATACAGTGCCAGAATGAAATAAATCAAGAAGAGACTCATCGTTCGAACGTAACTGGTAATAGTTCTTGAGTGAGGGTCCGGACGCAGGTGTATGCTTTGCAGTATAACTGCTACATCTATTGCGTAGTCTGATTGTTTTCTCTCTTGTATGTGTACGTGTGCGTGTCTGTGTATGTATGCTGCGTCAAGCTTT
Source organism: Opisthorchis viverrini (assembly GCF_000715545.1). Lineage (NCBI taxonomy): Eukaryota > Metazoa > Platyhelminthes > Trematoda > Opisthorchiida > Opisthorchiidae > Opisthorchis > Opisthorchis viverrini. The sequence continues at coordinate 452,895 of NW_008751709.1, forward strand.
TTTGTGAAAACGTGAAAACGGGGTTTATAATAGTAGCCACACCGTACACTGAAAACTGGTTGAGTGTCATTGGAAAGAGGTCTTTGCCACACATCAAGTGAGATTTTTACCCGTCTTGAAAGGATTGGCGATGCTGGAACGGCTAATCTTTTCAGAAAAACTCGTTGGATAAATATGCAAATGAATCTGATGTGAGGGTTTAAAATTGAAGTTCAACAGATCTGGCTTCAGTTCGCAAGTGAAGATCGCAACTCGATTTTTTTCCTTTGGCAGTTTACCCCACCAATTAGTTGCAAGGCTTTGGCGTGTCACTATGCGCGTGTGCGTTCGCATCCATCTATCCAGGCTACTGTTAAAATTTCCCGATAGCTTGTGATGAGAATTTTGTTTTCTACTGACAGACAAATGAGTAATTAGTTTTCAAGGCCCGTGAACCCTTATTTTAAAAGAACCTGCAGCGAGGCACCATGATGTCACGTTTTGTTCAGGATCCTTCAGTTGATTTGAGACGAAAGTTAACGAAGTGTACTGACAGTCTGGAAATTTGAGCTCGCTAGTGTAGGTCAACACAACATGGTGTCAGCTAATTCACTTTTATTCGTCAACCTTGTTCAGTCAGTAAACATTTATCGTTGATGGTGCTAGATAAGTAACCTGATAACGTAAAAGGAAGACATGTTCCATCGTAACCGAGGTTTAATGCTTGCGGGCATCAGACAATAGGGAACCTAAGACTATGCCCACACGAAGTCCCCATAGAATTACCATGGTACTAAGGCCGGTACACCTTAATGTGCCCCGCAAACAAACATAAATCTGATGACCGCATGGCTATCAATCCGGCTCGTGTACCCCTTCAAATTTAGCTTATGAGGACGTGTTTTGACTTGAATTATCTATTTCTCAAACGATTTGGCTACTCACGAGTAGCTGAATTTTTTCAACTTAGTTTGTAGAAGAATTGAATGTACCTTCATGGTGTCATCACGCTGAAACTGTCTTCAGTAAAATCGAAGGTGATTTCTTCATCCCCTGAATCTGCAGGAGTCTGTTATTTGTCCTTATGCAGCTGTCATGCAAAGACATCGGCATGTGAGGGAACAGTAGGTGAACTCATACCATGAAATGACTACGTTAGCGAATACATTTTGTGTAGTTTTACAGACTCTTTCTCGTGCAGGACAAGCGTGCACTGGGCAGGAGTGATTTTCACACCTTCTAGGTCGCTGCGAAGGATGAATCGCTCCAACACACGCTGTTGCCAAACAAAAACGCCTACGGTTTCATGGAAAAGCACCCCAGGGCACGCAACTATCTAGAGGTGCAAATCACAGTAAAAAAAACACGCTTAGGGCTTCCCTGCATCAAGCTTTTAAATAATCACAGCAGACTTTGAACATGTCTCCTCACTGAACACTAAGGCCGTGGCACTTGTCATTGATCCAAACTTAGCTTTATCAACCGGCCATTGCACCTATCAGTTAAACATTTAAATATTGCCAAGAATGATCAGAGGCTAGAGGCGCGAGCAAAAGAATATCTACCTAGACGAATTTGTATAATGCTGGCTGACCCTCGTTTAACTTAGACTGAGTCTTAGGTCGCTAATTGATTGGCTGGCCATGGATATGTTTTCCGAGCTTAATAACTAATTTGCAGGTTTTTCGTCAACATTCGCGGAGACATCGTCAGTGCGCTGTTGGGTGGGTGAGTCAAAGGTCAAACCGTCAGTCACCAGGCATATAGCCGAGGGAGGACAGAGAGTTGCAATTTGCCCTTCTTTCTGGGGCAACAGTACGAAGCGGTGAGTCGAACAAACTGAAGTTTTTCTAGTGAAAATACTTGAGTGGATTAAAGCCTGTACTGTGCTATTGGGACTGTGTTATTTTGAGGCTGGCGTGACCTCATTAATTGGTCTTGTTACACTTCCTTCCCCTGTAAACTATCCCACCAGCTCCTTCATTCTGTTTTGCCTTTTCCATTCTACACCTCTTGCTGAGGAAAAACGCTTCTGTGCTCCGCGATTTTTGGTAATTTTTACTTGTGCGGATTTTACCGAAGGTTACACACAGCAATAATACTTATTTGCTTTAATCAATTCAGTCACAACAGCTCTTGGTAACCTTGGTTCAAATGCCTTTTTGGGAAATCCGACATAACTGTTTCGTACTACCCGAAGCGTACAGATATCTAGCTTGAAGAAAAGATAGCATTTTAGGACCTTAAGTCGAAATCTACAGAGCAGAGTGTTGACAAAGTCCACGCATCACTCACTCACTATCAACCAGCCCAATTGTAACATCCGGTGATTCGTTATTCTTTTGTTTGCTTGTCAAACTCCATTTAGGTCATAGAAAAGGTGGGCTTTCAAAGTGTTATTTTTTACACTGAGTCACTTGTATTTGGACTTACTATAGTTTGTTAAATAAACAACGGATCTATCACGAGAAAGAATGCTATGGCAACCTCTATTGGAAGTACAACCACGAGGCAGAAAAGCGTTTCTGATCTCTACTTCGGGACTAATATGTAGTATTCAACACTCTTGCATCAAATTACAAAACAATGAAATAAAAATTGCGAAATGTCCCAGAATCGCTTCATAAAAACCAGTCTTCGGTGAGTTTGTCTTCTGAGGTGGACAATGTGCTACTGAAGCTGCATGCCTTACATTCGATTCAAGAATTTTGTCTGTTAATTTAAATGTTGAAAGTCGGTTTTGATTTTGATATCTTGCAACACACGCTGGCCGTCCGATGGCAACCCGACGTTTAGCTCAAGTTATTCTAAACTTGTTTGTTTTGCCTCCAACTGGTCGATTGCCTGTGTCTTCGTGGTGTAGCAGAAGTTAGCTGACTGCAACATGTTTGCAGTTAAATGGTGTGTAGGCCACTAATCGGTAACGCCGGCAGTAAGGTTCCTCAGGGTAGGTTGATTGGAGCATGCATTGCGATCGCCTAATGAAACCACTGTTTTTCATACCAAATCCTCAACCACAAAGGTTTTTTCGGAAGCAGTGGAAGTGAAAGTTGCTTCACTCAACCGAAGTTTTGTGGGATCTCTATCATCGGGTGAGAATGTTGGTTTCTGGTCTCCCGGAAGTAGAAAACTGCGGTTCTTCATTTACACTTCTTACTTGTCTGTAAGCCCCACTGTATGAATCTCTCTGTTAGGCAGGAATCCACGCGGATCGCAGGAATCCGGATCCCACTATACCGCACGTCTTTAGGCGCTGCTACGGCCGAGAAGCCTGGCCCGCTCGAGGTTGGCCCAAAATTCGGGCGGGATGCCGGTCC
>NW_008751709.1:460478-493072 GCF_000715545.1 Opisthorchis viverrini
AATTCCAGAAAGTTATAGCCGCTTACGCTATATATACGAAGCGCTGTACAACTGTTCCTGATTTCGTTTTGGGCGTTAATAGACCTTTTGCACCTTTGGTGTTTGTTTTGACGTGAACGCTAGCTTGGGAGGCTCAGACCGAGAACTAAGCCGAGAAAAATGCCGTTACTACACTCTCATTTATGATGGTCCGTTTCAACTGAATGTGCTGAACCAGGCCGCCTCATGTTCCATTTGGTACGATATTCAAGATATCGCAATACGTTTTTATCAAAAAGCAACACTACTCAAAAGCCGCCATCCGAGACATGAGGTAGTCTGGTGCAGTAAATTCAACAGGAGTAGACCATCACAAGGAAGAAATTCAGCTGAATTCACTTGAGTCTCCTGTCAAAAACCACGTTCATATTCAACTAAGAGTATTTTTTAAATCTGTCTGGTTCGGGATCAAATAGACGACAAGTTTGACGGAAAACTCTGGGATCACATCTACCTGATGTGGCCTAAAAAGAGTAAAACTGGTCGTGAGCTATCGAACAGTTTTTTATCAGCTTTATGAGCAGTGCTATACAACTACCCAATGTTTTTTAGTTGAGTTCTTAGGCTCTTACCCGAAGAATATTGCGTTTCTCCATTTAAACAAACTGAATGGATGTTGACGAGTCTACACAAGAGGTTTTCTTAACCGACAGAATGGTTGCAAAACCATCCGATGACTGGAACTCTTTATTCAGAATGTCAGCTGGTAGTCAGCTGATTTGAGCGCTCCCACATTTGTACCATGATCTTGCCAATTTATCCCACGGTAGGCTGTTCAGAATGTATGAGAGAAGGACCTTCAAGGAATCTCACATGACCTGTATCCTGACCGCGGTTTTCCATCCTGGCTTTCTCTACTGAACCGACTGGTATCATCTGAGTTGCCTCCTAGGTGTTTTGTAGTATCTTATATCAGACCACCAACTGCGTCACCTAATGGTCACCTAATGTGTGAAGACTGAAAATCCGGCGTTTCAAATTCTAAGAACTTCGTGATTACCACAAATCGAATACCTGAAGTTGGCTGAAAAACCCACATCCACACCGGTCGACTGCCCACTCAGTACAGCTTTCGTGAGTTGTTTCATGCAAAGCTTTTCAGTGAGATCGGTTTGAAGTCACTTTCCTAGACAACCTACACGTATGACCAGTGACTTCGTGAAGCGCACTTACTATGTGGCAGGTACATATTTTACATATATATAGATATATAAATATATATATTTATTGCTGTTCTATTGGGGAATAGCATGTAAATTTGTAACTACATGAGCCTGGATTCGGTATTTTATTGATCGTACTGTGAGCAATAATACACCAAAACTGCGCAATGAACTCCGTCGTAAATTAAGGTCGAAATAACCAAGAACTTTTGATTATTGAGAGGCCATACTTCCAAGATAATCTTCGTACTAGAGTACAGAAAAGTCATTCGGAAACGAAAACCCGCGCTATTGTAGTGGTAGTAGCCAGGTGGGGGATTGTTAAAGACAGGAATCCTGTACTCAAAAGGTAAGCGTTGCTGCTATTCAAGATGGGCAGGCAGATGTTGAGATGCGTGGTGTGAATTCAACTTCACTTCGGCGAAACACGCTCGCTTGCAAATTAAGGTGGTTTTAACGGGCGACATTTGCTGATGAAGCATTCAAACAAAGGTCACAAAGGTTGCACAACGGTTACCCCATTTTTCGTTTGGCGCGATATTCAAGATATCAGAGTATGTTTTCTTGGCATAACACACTACTTATAAGGTTGCTGAAAGCTTTTCGATAGCTCACATCCGGTTTTGCACTTCTTGGGGCTGATAAAGTATATGCAGCTTTCGAGTATCGCTAAATCTCATTTTTCAGTTGGACACCAAATATTAAGCGATTGGTGTTGCAAATTGCGCTAGTGTTGTTGAGAGACTCAATTGAATCCTGTTCTCTGTTTTATGTGGTGCACAAAGGGTTCCCGAAGTTTCAGTTGGTATGACACTCGGGATATTGCGGTGTATTTTTTCTTGAAGTTTTGGAAAACTATCCTATTGCCCACCGCCGGTTTTACCTCTTTTGTTCTCTCTGAGTGTATATCGTGAATAATGGATGTCCGGTCCATTAGTATTGGGATTCTCATTAAAAACCCAGAGATGCTGAATCCTGCTGCACAACGCTGCCTCGTCCTTCGACTGCCCCTGCATTCAAAACATGGAATTATGTTTTCTTTACATGCTAGACTAATTATGAGACTTCCGAAAACTCCTCGGGTAGAAATTTCGTGTATACATGGTATTTAGTAGTTGATATAGTTAGTCATTAAGCTTTCTGAGGCGGACAAACTTCACAGAGTGAGGTTACTGTTAAATCACTGACCCTATGGAACCAGCCGCACGCGAAAGTAGTTTCGTTCCCTTCTTTTCACACTGGTTATCCATCAACTCTGTAACAAATACTGTATTTAACAAGAAATCTCGCGTAGAGTACCTTATCCCAACACTTCCACTCACAAGTAGTTGACCTGGAATATGATAATAACACACGACTAAAATGTTGCCGTACAACGCACGGACGTCTGGTAAATAATTTCACTTATCCTGCACGTTTAGTTAGTGTTTAAGAATGTGGATCAATAGTGTTGCGAATACAAGATCGCTTTACGTATACGCGTTTATCTGTCAGGTTGGGTTAAAATAAAGATAATTAGGTACATCCTCACGGTACCTGCGTTTTTTGAGTGAATGTTTGAGGGTCTAAAATATGGAGGTGGCCAAAACAGTCATTCGTTGTCTACAAAAGACTTTGTTGTGATGCACCACTTGGTGAGGATTGCATCCGATCTCCAGTGGCCTCTTGCTGCAAATTGAATAGAAACATAAAATGTTGATAGTGTGAAGAGATTTGGGTACAATGTACTTCTTGGCTTTTCAGAATAGACTGGCTTCACCTACGGGACGGAATCACCACAAAGAAATATAAAGAAATGTATGTGACAGCATGTCTGTACGCATTTACCCTTGGTGGAATGTAGTCGGTCTATTGCATGTAGCAGCGTTGCCTAATCTCCTGTTTGCGTGTGCTCTCTCGTTGATTTTATTCACAATCCGGTAGTTCCCCCTTCTGGATCCGGAAAACCATACCTGTTTTCACTGCCTGGTGATCTCTATTACACCCTCGGTTTGCACGCCATGTTTCGTCCTGCATATCAAATGTGACTGAGTTAACGGCACAGTTCTATGGGCCTTTTGAAATATTCTTTTCTAATTTCTACTAATGGTCCGTAAGATTCCAAATACTGAGGCAATTAAAACCTAAGACAGACTTTGTACTTGACATTTTTCAGAGGAGCAGCAAGAAAGAAAGATTTATTTGAGTCTAAATAGAATTGCATTCCAGTCCACGGTGGACATAATTGGATTCTGCTTATTACGACTATCAAAGGGTAAGAATTAGCACGATTTAGCATCCATATAGCTTTGTTCCAATCCCAATTTCCGTAAAAAATTCTCAGATGTTGCTTCCAGCATCAGGTTCCCCGTGACGCTGTTTTCGCAACATCGGGTTTGATATTTTAGCCCATATTAGCAGTATGGGAATTTATGTAATATTGGTTTGTGACTAGTGTGTCAAAATGTGACTTCCCATAAGTAACTATTGACGCCACATGACACTGATGTCTTTCATAATTCATTCTGTCACATAAACCAAGGTTTAGACCTGATGTGATGGTAATAGTATAACCCATAGAATTAAATGTCCCGCTTAGCAACAGGTAACTAATACCAACAAATGTGCATCACATGCTACTCTTTGACAGATTGCCCCGAAATTTGTCTGGTAAACTAGACACATAATAGTCTGAAATCCAGGCAAACTGTTTCTAATAACCGAAAAACATTTTGTGGGTAAAATAGAATGGAATCTTCTCATTATGTGCGCTACGGTTCACTGTGATAAACTTTACGGTATTTCAGAATATTTCTTCTTTTAAGACGCGTTATCTAAGAATCTTTTATTCCGCTGCAACGGATTTTGGATATCTCAGATTTCTCCAACTCTAGCAAGTGAAAATGTGGGAAAATATGGGTTTTCATTAGATGATCAAAATATCGCGGTGATATCTTCTTATTGTGGTCCTCTAAACGTTGGGTTTCAAATTGAAGCAGTTGAAGAAAACCATTCATCAACGCTTTCTAGACCATAGTAATAGAAATATATTTGTCAGTCGAGTGCAGAGAAAATAAAACATCACATTTTGCAGCTGATTCACAAAACTTTCTTGAAATAAAGACAACGTTTCCAAAACGTTCTCTCCCTGATCATCCAGATTTTGAGTAGAACACGTACAGGAACAACCAGTGCATTAAATGCCAAGCACCAAGCGAAGATTTGTGGAGGATGTAGTGTTTAAAGTGTATGAAACAGCAGTCTTCCAGAATTTCCCATACCCTTTGAACGCTGCACCGGTAATCGGTATTCGGCAGACAGCATACACCGATTAACTGTTGAGTCCATGATTTTGAGTAGAGTTGACCTTCATCCCGAAGTCGCCAACAGACTATTCTTTCGACCATGTACATGCAAGGTTGACTTGTCGGCCCCAAGTGTTAGTGATGAGGTGAAATGTAGGTGGGATTCCGTCCAAAAACCTTTGTTATTTTTATAGTCAGCATACTCACAACCCTTGTAAGAGGCAAAAACGTCAATCTGAAAATGGGAACACGACTTTTGGGATGTTTTTTACTCATTCTCGAAGAGGTGTGGCGATACTGCTCAACAATTCTAACCCAGGCGATTTGCTGAATCTCTTGACCCACCACTTTGGTTTAATTCACATAGGATCGGTCTCTTAGAAGTGGAAAAATTTCGAAAGCACATGTAGAAACCAGTTCTAGGCACACCATATGCTCCGGGTATATTGTTTTTTCTTTGCGAAATTTCTACACTGATCCAAGCTGCCAAAACCCACATTCACAGTGGGGCGTGCAGAGATACAAAAATGGATTATCTCATGGCTCGAAAGATGTAAATCATTATCTGTTATTGACTAGCTGTAACATTCGTGGTCCAGATCGAAAGAAAACGCACTTGTCTGCATCAGTGCTGTCGGTTTTGTTTAACTCGAAGAATAAAAAAATCCAGTGACGAAATTTTCATCGCTGGAATACGCTACCATCTCTGTTGAAAGTTATCTACCACACTAACCAGAAATTAATTTTGTTTAATGTAATACTGCGGATAGTATTCTTCACCAAATTCATCCTGTTACTTTTAAAAACGCCTCATCATTTTTTTCCTTCCATCTAGATTACAAACCTCCCGTGTGGTAATCTAATATTTAGGGTTTATGCTTTTAAGAATGCTAAACCTCGCCTCACACCAGAGGCCCACGCTGTCTGGTTTTCCAATTGTCTCAAAAATCTTTGCAGCTGTTTCCAAACCGTCTGGAAGAATTGCTTGATTACTTCCATAGGACGTAGTCCAAGAAATTTTAGAATCTGGCGCCAAAGATAAGTGATTGATTGATTAATACGGCTCTAATGCAGGCCAAATACAACCACCAGATACCGACAGAATGAACGAAAGGCGGTATTTTCTTTTTTTTTATAGTTAGACTCAGTTTCTCCTTAGTTAGGCACTTTTTCCAGCCGAGAATTTTTTATGCATAAAAGTCCACAAATTCTAAAGTAATATGTGAATGAAACCGTCACACCTCCTACCTCTCGATCTCTGCTCTGAGAATGCCGCAAGTTACTTAGCCAAAAAATTGAACTTCGTTTCCGGAAACTGTTTGCGGTTAATGCAGCAAACAGTTGGCCATTAGTGAGCCAGGAACAAAAAACAGTAAGTCCTTCAGGCAAGCATTTGTTGGTGCGGTTATCGCTTATAACTGTCGTATACTCCTGGTATTTCTGGTACGCCCGATAATCACGCCTGTATAGGATTGTTCTTCCGGGGTTGACACTATTCATTTCTTTTAACAGTTATTAAATAGAAATATTCGGTGTATAAATTTATGACGGAATATTTTCTTCGGATTTTGGTATTAATTGTTCCTCCTACGTGTGTGATTTTGACCACCGCTATCAGGGCCATACTTCCTAATGGACAGATATACACACACCTATGATTCCGATTAATCGCAAATGGATACAGGCCATATGGCAAACACGAGTCAAGACTTCTTTTTGACCAACTCACATAAGTTCAAGTAGGTTTACTTGGATGCCAAACGTACAAAAAAATCATTATTCAGTGAGTTCCAAGATCATTCTAGATTACTTGTCAAAACTCAATCCATGCATAGATGATGGGTCTTGTCATCTGGAAAATGTCGGTCGCTCTAGAGCCACAAACAGTTTTTGGTGTTTTCAGTGATCCAAACAATATCATCCATCGAGGCTACACCATCAGTGGATCATCGACCACTCGAGACAGAAGTTAACGGGTCAGCCAGTCTAAACATTTGACCGGCCAAACTATAATAGCCGGAATTCACTCTTGGCTGGCAGCGCGCATGTCTGCATGCATGCCAGTAGTTAACGCACAGCCACTGCCTCACCGCTACCCGGCGATTTCACATTGACCGGTGTTGATGGGTTAAACTAACTCGGCGAAAGAACTACAGGACGAGATTAATTTTATCTAACAGTTGAAAACAACTTATGCCTAAAAGCTAAGATGCAGTATAGTTGTTACAACGATACTGAAGGTTCTCGACAGGGATTATCCTGTACATCTTGGGCATCATAGACTGCAATCTATCGGCCAGAAGTCCCACTACTCTAACTTTTTTAGCAGTGTAATAAATTGCACCACTCTTCCTCCACACACACACAGTTTGCATCGCTTAATCTGGCGCTTATCAGTACCAGAAGTACTGGGTTCTCAGAAGAAAACCTTTGGATGGTTTTCCATTTCAAGAACAATTTAAGGTTCTTGATCCTGATAAACTGACTCTGCTTACGGTAAGTCTCAACTTCAAAACCTTGAAATCTATTCACTTCCTACAGGGGAGCTGATTTTTATGCTCAGTTTACCGTAGCTGCAAACGACAACCGACAAACTAGTTGCCCTGCAATTTGAAAGCACTGTTCTAATGTACGTACTGAGGACAAACGAGTGAGCGACAGAAATAAGCTATATCTGAGGGGCTGCCGTGGAGTCTAAACCAAGGATTTGTCACACAGACCAATAAAGAACCTCCCTTTCTGTCAAGAGGATAATTAGTTGGACCAATTAATAATGCAGGAAACAATACCCTGATCTGGCTTTATTTAGACCCTTGCGCTAAATTTTGACTCAGGCTGCTGTAGGTAACAGTTCAGGTACACAGTATACTGGCTACTGTGTCCTCGTTGCGACCACGCTGTCTTATTTGACTTTCCCAAAAGTGCACGTGAAGCTCCGAAGAAGCCAAGATTGACATTCTGGTTGCCTTGGATGCAATAAGGTCACACTTGGATGAATGTGTGAAGGTTGATTTGCAAACCACCATATCCTGTTTGGTAGAAGTTTTCCGCTGAACGTCACCATGAGCATGGGGATAAAATCATCCAACATTTTTGGAACCACGGCGTATTGATACCACCGAAAAATTTTTTCTGGTGCCATTCTAGTGTAGCCACTTATTCCTTGTGTTATTTCATCGGAACCAAATAGTCACAAAGTCCCTAATTTTTCAGCGGAGCCACGAAATTCCATATATAGCTAGTTTTGTAGGGGATAGTCACATACAGAAAAGGAATCACACAACCCTTAAGAAAATTGCCCCTCGACACATTATTATGTATGTAGTCAAATGTTTTAAGTTTTTGCAGAATGCACTCATTTGCACACCAACTTGATTGTAACCGAAGATTCAACTGAATCTCAGCTGCATTCCTCTATTATAATATTTTTTCAACTGAATGTGCTGCACAAAGGCTGCCTCATGTTTTGGTTGATACGATATTCGAGATAGTGCAGTATATTCTCTTGGGGGGGGGGACGCTACACACAAAGTTGTTGAAAGCACGAACCGTCTCAGCCACCTTGACGTTCATCAGATGGATGGATTTTCTTAGTTTCTGTGATCCTCATGTTTTACTTGAACCTAAATTGGACGCAGTTCCCGAATACCGTTAAAGCCGAATCATTCTGTGTCTCGCGAATGTTTGAAGTGAAACAAGATCGACATGTTGTTCGGAACTGTCCTTTTTTGGTGAACCTCAAGAAAAGCAAAGTCAATCGTGGGCTTACTTTTCAAAAAAATTAGATCACATTGACCTAACTCCGACCAAGCTCTCAGGATTCACATTCAGGATTAACAGAATGACTCCTCCGGGCCATGAGTTTGCTAATTAGACTTCCTTGTTGACAGCTACTTTGAGGATGTCCAGTTGTTTACCACACTCCCTGAAGCATTCCTCAATGTTTCACCAACTAAACGAACTGAAAACCAGAACGGTCTGTTTTTGCTTCCTTGTTGCTGGTTTACCAGAATGTTCAGGGACAAAAAACTCCCCAACCATTGGATAACATTTTTCCAAAAGGATAAAGGAAGCAAGCATTGCTTCTTTTAGAAAACCTGCCTTGAAAATGGATAACCAAGAGTGATTTTTACAAACACTGCTGAGGACGTTCTTGCTGCTTAGAAAACAGAGTGGTGCGTGAGATTTCAAGGGTACGTTCTGGGGTCAGTCATCATTATTACCCCAAAATATTGATGCATTGAGTAAATTTAGTATGGATAAATAGTCAGCAAGCAGAAAGGGGCTACTAAGTAATTTCCATTGAAATAAAGATGACAGAAAGGTGTCTCGTGCTAAATCTTGAAAAAATAGGTTTAGCTTGCAACTGAACGCAGCATTTAAACTGTTATTCAACCAGCAACATTCTGTCAATGGTGACTCCGTCTATTAGACAAACGAAGCAAACTCGGATTTACGTGTGATTGAAGCACTCACACTTGTGCATAATGAAACACTTGTTGCTCAGTTTTGATAGGATTAAATTCCGCCACCTCATTACAAGCCTCTGGATGCTACGAAAATTCACATTTGGATTTGGTCGGAGCATATCCGATTGGCTGGGGAAAGTACTTTCAATTTCTTTGGATAATGAGGAGTGATTTAATAGTACATGCAACCACGTGACTGCTACGTGACATCCTTTCACTTTCCTTTCACTTTTCACCCTTCCTAACACACTGAATATGTGAATATTATCTTATTCATTGTTCTGGACCTTCGGAAATTCAATTTTCTATCCGTACTATTCCAGCGTTCAATAGATCACTTGTTACACTAAAAAAATCTGTACGGAATTTCCTGCTATTTGGTTCCTGAGTGCCGCTACTTAATCCACGAGACTTTATACCTAAATGACGGGGGAGTGTATGTCAGTAAAAATCAATCAATGCTTGAAAGCTTTAGAATATTTGTCTTGGTCTTACTGGATAGCATCGCTGTTGAAATGTTGATATGATGAAGCGATAGGTATTCTTATGGAAATCAAGTTGTGTCTCTTTATCTGACCAATCAGGTAGCGTCAGAATCGCATCCTATTAGCATCAGTGATTGGACCGGTACAGATGATTCAACTCGGTCGACAGGAGCGTACTGTACTAAATGCAACATCATATGGCACGCAGCCAGGCCACATGTGTGGTCTGAAAATCAGAATATTGTGAATATCGTGAATATTAAAACCAGCACCTGATGGGAATACCATTGGAACGATTTCTGGGTCATGTTGACGATAGCTTTCTTTGTAGTATCTGTCAGGGTGTGTTTATTTCTCCCGTGGTAACTGACTGTGGTCATACGTTTTGTGCGAAGTGTTTAGAGGGTTGGATATCAGCTAGTTGCCCAATGCCGGAATCTTCATGTCCGGAGAATAATTACTGCCAACGTCTAAGTCTACGGTGTCCAACTTGTCGGCATAAGCTTCCGCAGATCGGAGACAAGGAATACGACGAAAAATCGATAATAAATGTCGTTTCCAGACCCGTCCTGGCGCTACGAAATTTCATTAATGGTCTTCTAACTCATTGTGAACATTCCTCACGAGGGTGCACATTCGTGGGTCCGGTTGAAGTAATGCACTCTGGTCAACACCACGTAAATTGTGCCTATGCTCCAGTAGACTGTGCAGGCTGTGGACATACTGTCAATCAGATGGAACTGGCCGAACACCAGCTACATTGTTTTGGGATAAAAGTGAGTTTCATAAGAAAACATCATAAGATAACTAATTATTTTTTCCAAGGTCATTTAGATTTCAAGCTTTACAATGCATGTGCTAAAGAACTGCAAGAGAAGATTGTAACGCTTTGGTCGTGGAAATTCTCTAGCTAAGACATTGCAACGGCTCGGTCGTGATGTGTGTGCCAAATTTTCGTTCGTCGAGACGAGTGCTGTTCGTTTACTTTGGAATAGCGCGCTGAAGGTGGACAAACTTTGGTTTAGCATAAAGGCACAAAGTGATTTAAGAAATGCGTTGGTGTGTTTGGTGTAGTTCTTCTGGAACGAGGCCATGATTACGCTGGGGATGATTCTAGCCGTCACCGAAATCCGATGACCATTGTGATCATGCTGCAAGTTTACATGTAGCTAGCGTATCCTAGAAGGTGGAGATACTTCTGAACGTATTCGGTGGACAAGCGACAGGTTAGCGTAATGTCCACTGTTTTCGTGTTACTATGGCAGATTTTAACATAAGTTGTTTGTCATTGTACGGTAGTTGTTTTGTATTATGGGAATGATGAGGTGATCTTTGTGGACCGTCATTTAAATGAATCAAGGTAGCCGACTCCAGATCTCATGAATGTCTTGGCTGGCAGTTATAGAGGTGCTATTAGTTCACATTTCCCAAAGTTGTAGTCGTATACCATACTTTCCCTACTGTATTACCAAGGTTCTCTGGTTAGCCTATGGTGTGTAGAACGGTGCGATTCCATTGCTGTTTCAAAAGACCGGCCCCATCAGGTTTTATTCGTGCCCACATTGCGTAGATCCGCAACGTCGTGGTCGTAATGTAAAGAGTGAAACCTTACCTAACGCTTCACTTACTCGAGATTGTTGGTGCAAAACTGCTCAACTGTGTACAGCTAACTATTCTTCAGGTTTTTTATTGAGTGACAGGTCTTTGTTCCATGTGAATAAAGACCAAAACTTTCAACGTTACTTGTACTGGATTTTCAGCTAAATGCAGGCTCTCTATTATGAACAATTACTTTCAGACAACGATTTCAAACAAGCAGGTGCCCGACTTCATTAGATCTCGCTATGTTAAAGCATTTGTTATTGTCTAGCAAGCCCAAGGGAGGTGAGTTGTACGAAGTAATCGTCTTTTCAATAAAGTCCAACTGTATAGGAGTTTCTGCTTTTGATAATACCAAAACCTTTTCAACAAACATGTTGAGAAATTAAAAGTTCTCTTTCATTCAGAATATCCACTGTAGCCTGTCCCGTTTCACCAACAACCATTGTTCACTCTCATGGAATTTTTCTATAATTTTTATTGAATTGGTTCGTACGTTATGCGTGACAGAAGCCGAAGTACATCCACCATCCCCCCAAAGACACATGCACAGCTACATTGTCTCGTAACGTAACCTCTACCTTTAAGTAAGTTATAATTCAGAAAAGCCTCCAGGTTATAAAACCCTGTGCAACATTTACTTCCACAGTGGGAACATATCCTGCAGGCCCAGTCACTGACCCATCTATGGAGTTACAGTGTACGAATTCTGAACACTGTCCACGTATGGAATAAAGTGAAAGCAAAAAACCACCCCACACTATCTATTTGATTTTATGAACTCTATGAATCACGTTTAACTTCAAACGGCGATTTTGTCTTATAGCTTTTATGCATACCAGCCGTTAGATTGATATCCATCAAACCACCGACAAAGGTGATGCATTGTGATGATTTCTAACAGCAAACTGCTGCTACAAAATGGGAGAATAAATTGAAACTAAAAAGCATTTGAGTATAGGATGTGGAAGCCCCAGCATCAAACTACACCTTTTCAATCCTGGGTTAGCAGTTTTCATCATCAGTATGGTGGAAGGTGACGGGTGAAGAAAACTTTGCTGTCATGGACTTCATTTTCCGAACTAGTTATTTATCTAGCGGCATTGGTTATGAGGTTCCTTACTTGAAATAATAAATAGTGACAATTAATGAAAATAATCATCGGCTGACAAAGTAAAAAGGTTTCCGTATTAGCACTTGCAGTGAACAAAAAACCTGATAACATGAAGACAGTCAATTAACGCTCCCCGAATTTCTAAAGTGTTCAATGGAAATTGAACATTTGAAACTTGAAGGGAAAGTTAGGAACTATGTAGGCAGAAGATAAAAATGTAGAGGGGATAAGTGTCCATCCACATCGTAAAAAACACATTTGCCTGAGAACAGGAAACTTTTTCGAAACGTTCTGTTGGCATTCAGCAGATGGACGCGTTCAAGCAATTAGTGCTTTGTTGACCTTTGAAGAGTGGTTGTCGCATCTCCTAATTATTAAACTATTTTTATTTGTATGTTTTATTAGCTCTTTAAAGGGCGCTTAACTACACTTTGCATAAAATCTTATTTCCGTTCACCTAGGCGGAGCTGTCTGATTTGAGAGATGATGACTTCCCTTCTAACTTACAAGGAAAAACTCATGTAACAACACAAACGGAGGAACGTGATACTCCTTCAGCGTGTTCGAAAAATCCAACGCCACTATCAAAGGGCACGCAGACATCAAGAAATCGAGCTCGTTCCCACAGTCCATCCAAATCCTACAAAGTGGAAGATGACAGTGAAAACATTAGCCTATATATGCTGAGACTCAGTTTGATCAAACTTGTCTGTGCACTTGAGATTGAACTGAACACTGCTCAAGCAGAATTGCATCTGAAGAAGGTTTTGAGAAGTACAACTCAAGATCGGGGGTTATAAGACTTTCGACACCCAAAAGTACGCTGAGCGTAATTATTTATTTACTATCATTGTCAGATTTCCTTCCTTTCTTCACTCGATAATGAGGACACCAGATATATTTGAACTCTATAACTTTCTCCGCATTATTTCCGATTAACCGAGATGCTATTAAACTATACTTCTACCTATCTGTTGTTAAAAGACAGGTTGACTGAGCAAAACTGTTGACTTTGGAAAGTTTTTTAGGCAATTCTGATCTTTCGACACGTTTTCTCGATCCCACAGTTATTTCCTACCATTATTCAGACAGCAAGAGTGGGAAAACATCACACTATAAATTTGGTCCCTGATAGCTCAAAGCTCCCTGCGGGTTAACACAAAGTGATTTTTAGTCATAATAAATCACGATTATATAATTTTGTTATCCTTTTAGTACTGACAAGAGTAATTTAAAATGTTACAGTTGAAAAAGTGCAGTCATCCTCCATGGAAACCTGCACTTCATGAAGGAAGCAAATACCCATCGCCACTGTACATTGAAGAAAGCTGGTCAAGACCATGGGTTGAAGCGCGCTATCACACGTGATGACATTTTGTCAGTAAATCCATTAGTCCTGTACAGGTGAACGTGACTTCCGTTAGAAGTGTTGAAGCAAGAAGTAGAACCGTGTGCTGGGTGGCTCAAAAGAAACAAGCTCCGGAGTGTGTATGTTTTACCAAAGCAGAATAGGTCATACCAAGGGCCAACAAATAAACCCAAAACGGTGGATAGATCTAAGTTGAAGACAGTAATCTGAACTTATCCTTATTGTGGAACCGCGTTTTTACACAATGGCGAACCGGTGTCCGCAGTCGTGGGGTTGTCTTTGGTATAATGAAAACAGCTGTATGTGAATCAAGGCCTGCAACATATGTACAACGCACATAGACGGAATCACTTTCATGTTTTTGACATTAATTTGAAAAATACACTTAGCGGCTGCACATCTTCTGTCGTTTCGCCCCAGATAGATTTGATTTCAAGTCTTTTATTGAATGGTGTCATCTTTTTGATGGGCAAAAACCGTAAAGCATGTTTCACCTGATTATTCGTTTGATGTGACAAGCAAACCAACTGAGTTTACCGGGGAAGTTTTATTTTCCTTAGTTAACCGACAGTATGATTTTTAGCAAAGGGGTTCAATTCCTGTAGATTCGAATTTAGTTCTGCTTAGCTCAGCTCAACTTCTTACGTTACCGCTTGTGTTGACAGTCCAAACCGCAAAAAGCTACCGAGCGTTAAAACCGGTTTTTTCTCGAAATTCCACTTATGTCCCAGGTGAATAACAGAGTAGAAGAGAGACCTCACTTCAGTTAACACGACTGACCCGCACGAAAAGCATAAACCAAAAGAGGGATTGAAGAGAAGTAAAGCCTTTGATTAGTTATACGTTATGTGTTAACAGTGTGCTAGAAACTTGGTAGTGGAGGCGGGGCGGTCCATTGGATAATATAAGGAAAAATTTAAGGTAGTCTGCTCAAATGAAAATACCTTGTGACAGTATTTTGAGCCGCCATCTTCCAACGCTGAGAAAGCCTTTGGGAGTAATCGTTAAGACATAGAACACAGATGAGTCGTACGAGTTTTTATTGGATTAGAACATGGCGTAATATAGCAGGACCAGAAGTTTCCTCTAAATACAACGGCATTACTCGCGAGTGGGACAAATTTTGCATTCCGAATCTGCAATTCTCACCGTGGTTAATTCCTTCGTTTCTGGTAATGTGTTGGAATATTGGTAGCCCGGGTGTATTAGTAAGACCTAACCAAAAGCGCACTGAAGATATTTCATCGAATGGTGACGAAACGTTTGCAAATCAATTACCAAGCTTGGCGAACAGATCAACAGCCACCTGATCAATTACCATTCTTTGTTTCTTTTCGGATGAGGACGCAAACGTAAACTGTTGTTGGATGATGCCGTATGAATCCATTTTGGGATTTACTGAAGATAGGGTTTTCTTCAAGATCGCGAAGAGACCATTGTACATATAGAACAAACTACTCAAAAGGCTGCCGGAAACTATCAATGAAATGTCTAGCCTATCATACCGACTAAAACATGACGCCGCCTGCTTTCGGTGGAGCTAGCTGAAGATTATCATAAATGAAACATTCGGTTGAGTTTTTCGTTAACATCAACGTAATTTTCAAATGAGCATAGTTCGTCAACTGCATGAAACCTGATGCTCAACTAAAACATTCAGCTAATTGAAACTAGTGAGATACACCTACCTGATGATCTCGAAGAAGTGCGAAACTAGTGGTGCGCTGTTGCAGTCTTTGGAAACCTTGTGAGTAGCATGTCACACCAAGAAAATATACTTCATTAACGGTTGTGGTGATCCCTTGAGATTCGGCGACTTCTCCTGAATTTTGGCCTTTTTCTTACTCCCACACTTTGTTTGGATTGATTACAAATGATTCGAAAATACACTGTGTAATTTCCAACTGAGCAGTCACTGTTGAATTTGCTTCACTTGTTACCTACGCTGAGCAGATATCTGGCAAAGAATATTATTCGCTCACCAGGCCAAGTTTAGGCACCTTTAGACGATCATAGTGAGTATAAGTATAAGTGGACTGGTCAAAATCAGTAAATACCAACCGTGAGCAACTGGTCTGCTTCCACTAAATAAAGCTTTCAACTATCAACTGAAAAAATGGAGGGTTTGGTCACACAGTCTTCATGTTGATGAGGCACTTAGTGCCTCAGAGGTGGTATTTTCTATTGTATGATACGCACGAGGGTTCACTGCAAGCAAGCGGACTGAGGGTTTCATACAAATAGTGAAAGCTTGTAAATACATACAACTGTTACTTTGTGTTCCACTGCACCAAATATCTGGCACCCCTCCTTATTGCTATCGATTTTCTCCCGGGCTGACTCCAAATTTTTAAGTCTTGATAATGTAAAAATTGAATAGGTCTCTATATTAGTCAAGCATCATCCAATGGGTTACAGGTTTTGGAAGCTCCAGCAAATTGATCCAAATAGATATCTGCTTACTTCGGGAAAGTATAGTCCTAAACACATTAATATCCACAAATTAGAGGTGCATCGGTGTTTGTTGAAATCATTCCGATAGACACATCTGAGCGAAGTAAGTGCATGTGCACTTTTAAAGAATATGTGAGGACAAACAATAAACTTCCAGTTTATCTGATTAAGATCAGGAGACGATAAGGAATGGAAGCTGACTGAACTGGTGAGAAACTTCGAGGTTTAACATGGAATGGTGAGCACTACAAGTGGCAATAAGTGAGGGAAGAAAATGGATTGGAATGGTCCAGTGATCTTTCATAAATCTCAGAAAATAAATAGTGGAACGGAATGCAAGGTCTGCGAAAACCCTAGCTGTTTCTATTTAATGGGATTTGGAACTTCTGGAGGAGTCAGCTTCAAGAAAAGCCCTCAATGACTGCACACTCTGAATTGACGTAATCCTGATTCGTGCCCCAGAGAATATGTGTAAGGTAAAAAGTGAGGAACACAAACGAAGTCAACTGTCCAGGCAATAATAAATGAAAACGCCACATACTATCCCAGTCAACATCAACCCATTGTCGGATTAGTTCACGAAAAGTGTTAAGTTTCGGAAAGGTTTGGCATACAACAGGTGAAATAAATGTATGACAGAATTTCGCTTGTGACACGGCAGTTTCGTTGGGCCGAGTGAGCAGATTACGAGGTTGAAGGATTCCTAAGCGAGACAGAAAACCAAGCAATGTATGTTTCAGTACTCGGACATAATCAGGTGCTTAATGTTGCTCAGCGGTCCTTGTCTTTTGGATGGATCACACCCGAAATTTGTACTCTAAACTCATACCACTTCAGAGATAACCGCACATTGCCACGTGTCCATTCGGTTGGTCTAAAACGGCTTTCCACATGTATACTATTTCTACACCTCTAGTATATTGACGTTGGTGGGGTACTTGACGATTTTCATTTCCTCAGCCACTAGTCACTGTTGCTTGAATTTCAGTACTGGAATCAAAAATTTGAGTGTCTAGCGTACACTACGCCATTACGAAGTCTTTAACTACTGACCGATGTTTAGCTACGTTTCCTAGTGGTTTACTTCTGTGTCGCTTGTCCTTAGCAATTCCGGTGTGCGGGTCTCTGACTATCTGGTGCAGCCATTATATTCTATTTTATGTACTAACTTGTAGGTGATCATTTAATTGTATCAATACTGAACGTAAAGCCTCCGCTCCCCACTGGAATGCAGCACTAATATTCAGCCCTTTTTCGGTCTCCATCTACGGACTTCAGGTGCCTCGGTTTTGTATGAATAGCTGAATCTTGGTGTTAAGTCAACACTAGCCTTTGTTGCCCCTTAAATATACACGCTGGGTATCCGCTTTCCAGACGTTTCCTTTACTTCAAATTGCACTGTCATTCTAATAAAGCTGCTGATCGACTGGACATTGTTGAACCTACCTTAAGATATACTGTCTATGGACGGAATAATTGGCAGTTTACGAAGGCACCAGTGTGTCAGTTTCTGGTAAACCGTAGTTTTTTAAAAAATTATCTACCACTTGTGTATCATTCAGTTTCAAGTCAACCCGGTCTAAACATGGTGGTATGCTGTTACCAGCGAAGAGCTTTCAGGAAAAAGTACATCATTCAAGTTGACTAGAATCCGCTGGATTCCCCCTTCATACTAACCCAGTTGTCCAGGTACTTACCAACTCCCGCAGATCAACGAAAATTTGTGAACGATACTCAAAAGAAGTTTCCACCAATGGACTCTAAACCGCAGGCTCCAAGTCCGAACCCGCCATATTTGTTGGTCATTTACCTAGCAGAAAAGAACCACTTATTAATATTCAGCGTTGTTTATGTCTGAGATTTGAAACAGACCTCATTGGTTGGTTTTCCGTCTGCCTGAAGAATCGGTCAACCTGGCGACCTATTCAGCCGACCTGATGAAACTTTTGCAACAGAAGCGGAATGTTGCCCGAAAATAAATTCACCTATTATTTACCAAAACCTTTCTAAAACGATTACCTTCTGCATCGGTGATAGGCATTCTGCAAGTGCGGTGGTAGTTTCCTGAGAAAGAATCATATAAAAAAGAACAGTACGAAACGATCTATCTATGGGATGAAGGTGATGCTTGGCTGTGGGTGAACTTGCCAACTCCTAGGCGGAATGGCAAAATACTTAGCAGATATGGTGCACGCAACAGTTCACGCATAGTGACAATAACCAGATTTAAATTTGATGTCTTAATATAGTATATTTTTGACAGGGTGTTGGGAGGTTGATTACTAGACCGTGTTTTCCTTGTAGGTCATATGTTGTAGGTCACATAAGAAAACCTTCAAAATGGACAAGGATGACTAAAGGAATACCCGTGTAGTCTGCACGTTTTCGTATTTAGTTGGATTAAGGGGTGTTATCCTATCCCAGAGGTTTCGAGTGACGGACCACGTACGGCCTATACCCTTTGGATTTAGAAGCTCATTATATTGAGGTACACTATTTTCCACATTATAATAGGGTCATTCTGAATATTTTTCTGCAGTTTTTATGGATAAAACATGGTCCAGATTTTTCTGATCTGCATAAAATTTTACGGCGCCCCGAACAGAGAGAAGTATAGAACAACAGGTAAGCAGTGTGTGACTGAACATGAGTGTGTTTGGTGACATCACTGGTCAGTTCCACATGACAGAAGAATTCATTTTACCCACCTTAAAACCTTTTGTATCCCTACTTGCCTCCACTGCTCTCATACGAAAAACTGTGCTCTACCAATTTTTTCACATTCCAGGTGTTTAATCTAACTTGACCTTATGATAGTCCCCCCACTCATTTGCTTACTCAGCCTATGTACTTTTGAGTTCCAGTTGTTTTGCTTATTCGTACCCGCCACTCAACCTGCCGCAGAGGCCGTCCTTTCCGACACTTGTGTATTGACATGTTTATGTGTGCTGAGCCTCCTTGACTTGCTTTCTAATGGGTTCCGCGTGATCGCACGTCCGAAGAGAATCACGCGACTGTCATCGGAAGGGACGACCACAACCTACGCTACTGAGCCATCATTCCGCTCGCCGGTGTTTGGTGCGCGGCGCTGACACTGCATGTGCCGGTCAGTGACAGACCTGTGAACTTGTTGACGCTACGAACGTGAACAATTGAGGTTTGTTGCACACATTTGCTCACCGTTGTGTAAATAGTACCTTAGAATTACGAACCTAATTCTTTCTTTCGATATTCGGGAATGTCGATCACTCAAATTTCCGTATCGGGAACCTCAACACCAGGTGTCAGACAAGCTGCGACACACGAATTCCTTCCCATTTGTCAAGCAAATCAATCTAAAGGTTCAACCATGAGAAGCCATGAGAAGCTCGTAACACTATGGCTAGTTCGTCAGCCATTTGAAGATAGAAAAGAATGGGGAAATACTGCGACATAACTTGAATTAAAAAGACAGATTCGATTGCATAATGAGAGTTTGGAAGATTCTGACTGGGCTCCTAGGACGAATTTTTGTTTTGAAAGACAATCTTGAGAAAACTAGTGACTTGACTGAAAGGTGCTTGACAGTGGTGTTGTCCGCGCTATGCCTGTGGCTATCTTCCACAGATGAGATTTTGACATCAGTGGTCAGATAGCACGCATACGTTGAGGAAATCACATTCCATAAAGGAAAGAAGGACGCAACGGATAATGAGCGATTTAGGTAGAGGCATATTCTGAAATGGGTTGAGTAGAGCAGCGTGCTTCGTCTGAAAGTAGTAAAAGTGATTATCTGGTTATTGCCGATCTGCATGGCAACAGTTACCTTGTTTACTCGGATTTTACACACGTATGCACGGTTCATCGTGAGCTGCCTAATAGGATAAGATTTAAATACCACTTTGATCTATCAGTTCAACTCGTACGTATTCGGATTTGGGGTGAGAGTATTTGGAAATGCCTGCCCTGAAGACTGAACAACTGAATATAAAACAAAACAGGTCAAACATTTGTTAGTAGAAAATATTTGTTTGCTGATTTACTGTTTCAAGCGACGCTGGACTGTCGGTACCTTTTCTCTCTGGTCGAGCTGGCCCGGAACATCACAAATGGTAGTAAATGTTGGACACCACCTACGGGCTTAATCACTTGGAACTCAACTGGGCTTCGTTTTAAATCAGGTTGAAATGTGTGTAGCGTGCGTGACCGAAACTTCCAAATAAGGACAATATAACTACGCTGAGTCGGAAAAGGTTGACTGGTCCATGCTCAACTAAGTCCCGATTAGACAAGCAATTTGAATGCGTAAGGAAAAATCGTTTCACCTATGGGCTTGTTATGCTTCAGAATCATGCTTGTAGCTTAAAATGGTCATTCATTTAACTACTTGGAACAACGGACTTGGGTGATTCACGGAACCGGAGTTAAAAAGTGCCAGCAAGTGTGGTTCAGATGTCGTTTCCATAACAACCTCCGGTAGGTTTGTTTATAAGTCACTTCGCTCATCTCTCGCTTTGCGCTCTCTCACCTTTTAAGAGGATGGTGCAGGTATGCGCCGAGCGTCATGGCTACGGACTGAGAGGAACACGGATATCTCATGATGCTGTTTCGCGTCCTTAGAACGGATGTTTGTTGTTGACTGGAAGTAATTAGTTTTCCAATAGCGTGGCAGTCAACCTTAAAGTGCGTTGTCAAGGTATCCCACGAACAATGGGGATATAATCACCTGGCAATGTTTGTAAACAAATGCGACGCGTTATCCCACCTAGTGGTGTTTGTCGACATCATTTAATGATCTGGTCATCGTGGAACCCGGTGAAACCATACCAACGGACTAACTTATGCAATAATACGTTATCGTAACTTTGTGCGACAGCTGATTTTAATGCACTGTAATGAGAAGTTATCGTGAAATTCAAGAGGTCGTCTTAGGACTTAAAACATTTACGGTTGGATGAACCTGTCCGTTACACAACCCAAATGGCATGGAGCGGAAACAGATAGGGTGGTGGAATACAGAGGCTCGCCTCCGAAAATGGACGGTCTTGGATGAATGGGGAATTTATTTAATCCTTCCAAGAGCGAAGTTCAAATAAAACGTGAATAGTAGGTCCTTCTTGGAGGTTGGCGACTTGTCGGAGAGATCACAGGAAGGACTCGGACTGAAAAATAGTGTTTCTCTGGTCTCTTCATGTGCCCCTGTTGAAGGAATTGCTTCGCATCACCCCAACAATAGATTTTCTCGGGGCAAATCTTTTGCGTATCAACTTCATCAACTGGAATCATTTAATATTGGATGCCACTTGTGAGGTTGATGCATGGTCGTCGACATCAACATTATAAGCAGTGCTTTATCGGAAAAGAGCGGCATCTTGTTTTTGGCCCAGCTGAAAACTTGGACATAAATATATTTAGCTGAGGAACCTTGTAAATGAGGGTTATATTCGAGTCTTACGTTGGCATTGTCTCAGTTCTTTCGTGTTATTTTATAGGACAAGAAGTGACGTATCATTTTTTCAACAGTCCTCAAGTGGGACGGATTCTACTTTTGTTTCTAAAATAATCCTTTGTTGTTGTACGGCAACTCGTTGGTCAGTGGATCCTACCAAGGCACGTCTAAAGCTAATGAAACCAACAAATCAATCAACGTTTTTTGGTTCATTGGTCTCTTGGAAAACGGTATGTTCACCCTCTTGTACAGCCGAGCCAGTCAGTATCGTTTGACGCATCCGGCGTCCCGCTTTGGTATTATTGAAAACTTAGCAGTTGACGCAATGAGACCTGTATGTTGAAAGCAGTGACGCAGTTTTCAAACGGTTGGTAGTTCAGCACAAATGTCCATCATCTAGATGCCTTGAGAAAAAACGGGAATTAGAATATCAAATTATTTCACTGTGAACATTACAGTGAGATTTCCTAACCATGGAGAAAAAATGCTTGGTTCATTGTCGGTTCATTTCCTGTAAGGGTCGCTCACTGTCTTTTTTACTCAAAAACCTATTCGCATCTGTAGCATCCGTGGTGAATTCTCACGCTTTCAAGTGCTGTGCGGTAGCTGTGGAAAGCATCTATCTCATCTTGAAAGGCCTGAGGACCGGAAACCATGTGCCTGTCAAAAGACGCTACATCAGGAGCACTGCGGATACTGACACCCACCTTGTTTGCCTCCAGCGGCTGTAGAACATCCGGTTTCGAGCTGTATTTCAGTGCTTCAAAAGCTTCCAGAACAACCTGACTCACCACTGTTAAGTTTTCCCTACAATGGTGAAAATTCACACTGTTATGCTGTAGTCGCACGTAGTTTTCGACAATCGCGAGTGAAATTACTGAGACTGCGAGAACCTTTTGCATTCAATTACTAATATAGAATATAAAGGCGCTTATTAATGAAGACACAGTTGGATGCTACAGGCCCACACACAAGAAATTTACCCTCATTAGATTTCATAGAGATCACCACATGGCTCTCTGACGTCAACCATATAGTGGTGACCGTAGAACAATTTAAGCGTCAACCATAACTTTGCACACAATCCATTTGATCTAAGAAGTAAGCGTGGTGATCATGAGACCTCAAGCGACAATTATTCACAATTATTCAGATTACGCAAGGAAGTCTTTATTCATTTTTAGAAAATCACATTCCCTGCGGGCTTGCTCAAATATTCCCAAACTCTGCTCTATTATAGACTGAAGTGTATTCTATGCGCTTGCCAAATCAGGCACCCAAATCACCCAATTAACAAGTCAGTAAACTTATGCTGTGTACTTGATGTGATGCCTGGTAGTCATGTGCTTTTGACGTTACAGTAACATTGAAGCTTCGGTCTTTATGCATGTGGTGTCTACTCTCCAAATCTCAAAGTAGTCCTTACCATGACGGAATACACTCATTTGCAAATTTCTTATGCAACCTGATGAGCAATGCGTTCTGCCAAGGAGATTGTTCATACCAGGTATGACACGTTCAAATTTCGGTTTCAATGATTTGAGGTATGTTGAACATAACTTTCCGTTATCTTCGTGGTCTCAAAAAGGTTTGGTAACTAGACTTTTTTGAATGCCACTGTGTTATTCCTCGCCACTCAAAGGCGATTTCCACCCGGTTCTCAATGACGAATAATAACAAGTAAAAGTGGGAGCAAGCCTCTATGAATCCCAACCCGTACACTTTAACCAAGCAAAAATAGTGTTTGTTGATGTTTTTGGTTTGAATATACGTGGTCCTTCTATTAGAGCACAAGTGGAAGTCCACGTGGATATTTCTGGTAATCTCTCCTGTAGATCTCTTGATTCCCACCTTATTAGTCCCGGCACTACAGATTTTTTCTCTGCATCGCCGAAGCTTTTTTCTTAAGCATATGCGGGGTGTCCCACGGGTAAAGTGAAAGAAGACAGAACTATAAGTAACAAAAAAGCACACCGCACCATGTGAACAGATCTCTACCTTCAAAATCAGTAAAGCATGTATGTAGTCTTAGTCACAGACCGGAGATTGGTAAGGCATTGTGAACTTGTTGGCTGTTCCGTTTGGGGTAGATATTGGAAAAAAAGTCTGACGACGCTACTAAATATGTGTTGCATATATGGGTGTATAAGGCAGGCGGATATCATATTCCCCACTGTGAACAATCTGTTACTTTATACTTGAGGGTCAACTTTGTTCGAACGGTGTTTCGGTGTCTTCATGTTTGAAGCATACGGGCATGAAGATAGCCCGTTCGTTGGTTTGAATACACACGCAGCACACAGACAAATGTACAGATAGCAACAACACACCGAAACACCAGTGGACACAGACAATCCTGATGGTTTGCAGGGCTGTAGTATGATATGTTACACAGAAGTATGAAATGTGGGAATAGAAGAGGGAAATCACGGTGACTGAAGTCACACTGGAGAGACGTTTATGGTTTGGTAGTCAATTACTGTGATGGATGAACATGATTTTGTTCACCTAGACGGTAAAATCACTGGACAGATAACAGTCACCGCTTCCCACTTGTTACACAAAAGTCGGCAAAGCATTTTTTATAATGACTACAATTCGGCATATGCTACCCTATTAGCAAGGTGGGAAGGGGTAAAATAGATTGTCAGTCTGTTTTGTACACAGATACGCGAATAAACCCATTCAAGTCGTACGCTGAATAGAAACAGCGTGTATTCAACTGAATCAGCCCCCGCAACATTGTGGACGCACTACAGACTGATCACTGAGCCAGACAACGAAGACTATACAATGTTTAATAAAAGGTATTTCAACATATTGTTTATAGTGAAGAACGATGGAAGGCTTCACACAAAGTGAAACTGATTGGTTTTCGCACTTGAATAGGCTCTGTTAGAATATAAAACATGATGTTTCAGACCTTCCCAGAGTATCTTATTATCAACTCAGCGGAAAGCTGCTGGAGGATGTTTCAACTTAATGGGTTTTTATGAACGAGAGGATCCCTTGAGGTCCAATACCACCAGTTCACGCCAGACAGTACGCACATAAAAACCGTTGCCGTTAGGTCAAGGATTTAGTTCAACCGCTGCTCCCAGAGTAGCTCACTAATTGCTTACTCCTACTGCCACCGCATACCATATTTGATTTGAAGTTTATATGGTAGCATGATGAAAAACCAACGCGTTTTAGGAGTATCCACAGTGTCTAGCATAAGTCCTCCCATAAACGTTTAACAGAGCTCAACTACATATAAAACCTGGGTAGCTCCATTGAGTACCTGAGCTAATGAAACCAGAGTGTTCCTATTGAATAAGTGTTGTCTTAGTGTTTATCATCACTATATTTTCAGCTGAAAGGTAGTCTTTCTTGATTGCTCAACCTAGTTTACTTCAGAATCACCGACAGAACTCCGTACCTTCCCTTGAAGACAATCACTCCTAGTCTATCGCAAAACCGATCACGTGAAGGACAGGAGTCCTCTGTACTTTTATTCTAGAACAAATTGACCTCTGCCTTTGAAATGGTTTCATATCTCCGTCAGTTCTTCCACCATCAAATTTGTGTTACCTCCTGTTTCATCAGTGTGCGGCATTACTGAACCGCATTAGAACGTCCTGAATTTGATCGTTCGTGTGTGTTGTATAATGCAATACGGCAACCTCTCTCCTAAATGTGCACGGCTATTGTTTCGACCTGAACTACCTGAGAGATTTTAAATCTAAAAAGGAATAAAATCACCGACGTGATGTTAACATCATCACCAACAGACGCATGGGAGATGGGGATTCAGATGTACTTTAGGTATTAACCTGGATATTTGGTGCGAACTAAAGGACAGGAGCGCTTATGCAGGACTCCCACACACATAACTCCGATGCACTGGAAATCTATCAGTTTGTGAGAGGAACAGCGGTGCAATGAACCCTCGAGGTCAACCTGAGGTCACCAGCTATGAAACCACTGCGCCAGAAGAACGGCCAGTCAACAAGTACTCGAAACACCAGGAGAGGCGCGGCTCCGAAATGGGAGGTTGCAGCAAACAGCCACCTGAGAAGACCGAATAATAAATATATACAGTAATCAACTGGAACAAAGAGCGTGCAGGCGACAAATCAACCAGAATGATTGGTTCGAAGCAGTTGAAGAGATTCACAAAAATAACTACTCCACTTCCCAGCCAGGGTATCGGCTCATTAGGGAAACCATCAGCGACTTGATTGCGTCGCGGTACAGAATCAAGACGATACGTGAAGGATCGCGCGTAATATTTAGAATATGTGGGCAGATTATCCAGTTGCCTAGCCTCTTGCTAAAAGATGGGCTGACGCTGTCCATTCTACTAAGAAACAATATAAATGTTGTTTGTAATCAAATAACGAAAGAACGCTAATGTTGAACTCAGGGTGATCAGTCGACTGATACTAAAAATGAAAAGTTACTGGCATCAACCTTCCAAATAGTGTGCCTTACCAAGGACTTGGCAGATAGGGCACTGTGCATGGGTCGTTGAGAATAAACACTCCTGGGTTAATCATCCATAACCAGTTTGATGTTGGATTTCGCGTCAGTTTGCACAGACAAGGCTGAATACGGATCATCATCGGGCAAGTGGGCCTCATTCTCAGAGACAATGAGTTCCGAAAAATCAGGAAATTTGTAAAACCGTTTATACGAAACACATGGGGCTTTCAGGCTGCGACCAGAAAGGTAGCTTCATTTAGTTGTAGAAAAGAATTTTAGTACATTTTCTCTATTGCGAGGCACCTGATTGTAAGAATTCCCTGGAGCAAGTGACTGACTAAGTCAATAATACAAGAATTTTTATTACCACTTTTTCGTAAAGGTGAAGCTGAAGTCCCATTATCACTTTTAATGCCTGAACACAGTTTGATTATCATAAGGTCATTTTTGAGATATAACACAATACCCATAATGTTGCTTAAAAATCTTCGACATCCCATGACCGGTTCGGCCCTTCTTGGGGTTCATCAGGTAGGAGCATTCCCCAAGTTTCCGACAACCCCATGTTCTACGCGAATCCAAATTGTACAAAATTCACTAAGTACTCCAATATGCGTACTAGGATGGTTTTGACGTGAGAATCGACTGAGTCCAGCTGGATCTCTCATTTACTGTTGAAGGGTAATGTACTATGTCAGTGTATTGCGATACATGAAATACGTACAAACTATTACTTGAGGCTTCATTGTGTAGTACATTCAGTTGAAAAAGACTAACATGAACAAGAGATTTGCTTAAACTCAGTCAAGTCCCCCATCAAAGCCAAGATGCCGTGAAACTGACAGCATGTGGAGAATTCGACACATTCCGATAGGGTTATTAGGTCCATGGTTTTGCCAATTCTCCAGCCCGTTTTGCAATTTAATGTGATCCGTTCCAAACTCATATCTAAACCGTTTCCCACTTAACTACACAATTTTCATCGACTGTTCGGCTCCAAAAACAACTACTACTTTTGTCTTCTTTCATCTAGGTTTAAAAGGTATTTGGTTGTTGGTCGTATCGATCTTGGTTATATCCAAGAATAGGCACTCAAATTGGTGCTCACATTACCCGTGAATATCATAACTTACTAACAGTGTGTACGACTTAACTATCATCATTTTTCAAATGTGCGGAATTTTTATTGTCATTGGGAGACAAAAATTCTTACTCAAGAGGGGCGACCGGTGGACAGCGATAGGTACATATGTCAAGCACTTTTCTTGAGGTGAGGGGAATGACGTCAGAATGCGAGTGCTTCCTTCAGTGTGTCGAACAAATGTCCAACTGACGTGCATGCTCAAAACCAGATAAAAGAAACTTCATTTGTATACCCGCCTTCGGTGCCTTTGGATAACAGGGGCTTAGACGTCTGAAGTCGTACTATCTTCCCACAATGCTGGAAAATGTGAAATGTTTCCCACCATATTAGATTCACTATCAAGGCACATTTGTCTTGGAAATCACCTCCAGGTCTGTGTATCTATCTTACGATCATAACAGCTGTAATGATACTTTTCTGACCTTGCGTCCCAAATATTACAAATATCAAGTTAAGGAATACAGAAATCCAATCGAAAGAAGGCCTCTATTAGGATTTCCACCAAAAATTTAACCGCTGTCCAACATCACTTTTATGCAGCTACTGACGCCCGCATCAGTAGGTAGCACTTTCCAAGAAATAATCTTTCGGGAGCAGGGTCCCCAAAAGGGTGTGATGAGTTGGCTTGGTTTGAAAAATTGAAGTGCTACCATGTGATCAAGGCAATTAGTAGGACAGCTTACTACTTATGGTTCAAGCAACTGTTCACCAGGTTCGTGGAATGAGACGATCCCTCCCAGTTGTGTGCATCAACCGTTAACATGGAGCTAGGGTGGAAGAAGGAAGTCCAATACGTCGACACGAACTTAGACGGCAGTTTCGCCCTCGTAATCTGTACGCACCCCTCTCCGCAGTATGGATGTGGACGATGTGGATGCGATTTTCGTTGCAAGTCCACCCACATTTACGGTGATGAATTAGATTATTTTCTGCGCATTTCCTCAACATGGCAACAGATATATTCAACAAATTTCTCAAGAGGTTATTGAGATTAGATACTAACATACGCTTTTCGTAGCTTAAACCGCTCTGGATTAAAAACCCGGCTTGCATGGTGGTTTATACCGTTTCGCCTTCCTCTATTACATGGCTTTGCTTGTACAATTTTTTGTCAGAGGGTAGTTATACAGCGGTGTTCTGGTGCCGGTGTTTTTACCAGCACTGATCATTACACAACCATTTGGACGACGTAAGCTCATTTCGGTGAAATAGGAAAACTAAAAAAATGTGACGACGTTTTATCACCTCAAAGCACAACTATGAAGTTTAATTCAATGAATTGCGATTTGCTGTTCATGTGGAAAACTACTAAACTTGGATCATGATAAAAATCTGTGTCAAATGACGATGAAATGTACCCAGTCATCACTCGGCTTTTGTCAGGTAGTCGCATTTCCTAATGAACTCATTGTGCAGACTGAACCTGGGAACTTCCTTAGGCTCGTATTCGTGACGCAAACAAGTATGATCAACAGAGATTGGTTTTTCTCCTACAAACCATTTCAGTTGCCGTACCGAGGAACTCGGTAAGATTGACTGCAGAACAGTGTAGCATGCAGCATTCCTGGCTCGGTTAATAGATAGATAGATAGATAGATAGATAGATAGATAGATAGATAGATAGATAGATAGATAGATAGATAGATAGATAGATAGATAGATAGATAGATAGATAGATAGATAGATAGATAGATAGATAGATAGATAGATAGATAGATAGATAGATAGATAGATAGATAGATAGATAGATAGATAGATAGATAGATAGATAGATAGATAGATAGATAGATAGATAGATAGATAGATAGATAGATAGATAGATAGATAGATAGATAGATAGATAGATAGATAGATAGATAGATAGATAGATAGATAGATAGATAGATAGATAGATAGATAGATAGATAGATAGATAGATAGATAGATAGATAGATAGATAGATAGATAGATAGATAGATAGATAGATAGATAGATAGATAGATAGATAGATAGATAGATAGATAGATAGATAGATAGATAGATAGATAGATAGATAGATAGATAGATAGATAGATAGATAGATAGATAGATAGATAGATAGATAGATAGATAGATAGATAGATAGATAGATGGATGGATGGATGGATGGATGGATGAATGGCGTAAATACATTATTCCCTGCTGACTGAAGGAAACCAGAAAATTCCATATTTATCATATTATGTCAGCTTGGAAGGCTTAGTTCAGGAATCTAATGACACTCCCCATCACAACTCTAAGTAGATACTTGAAGGATTAACACTACTTCAGAAACGCTGCTAAGGATGCGGTTGGAATCGGCTATCAGTGGCCAAATCCCCATATCTTTTATCCATCAGTGTGGTCACGATTTGTATACAGGCAGTCATGAGCAACCACCTAAGTATTGGACAGGAAATCTGGCACTACAATCATATTATCTTTCCAGAGCTGTTCATTCTACTACTGGCGGTGATTTCAATAGACCGGACAGCAATAAGTTGACGTGAGCTGACGTTAGTTGATACGATCTATTGTCCAGCGTTTATCCTATCTAACCATGTCCGAAATCATTGGGTGCGGTAACAGCAAAATTTGTAATCCGAGAATATGCTATCAGCAGGCCTCCGAGCATAAGAGTGAGTTTTGATGACAGTTGAGTATTTATCTATGAACGATAGGACGTTTCAAAGTATTGGTTTAATTTTTACTCACAGATTGGAAAAGGATGCACAGGACTGAAAGGAATCAAATGTTTCCATAGCATAAATAGCGTCGTTAGCGCAGCAAATATGCGATTAGCCGTGCTACTTTCATGGTATCGCATAACGGGGTATATTGTACGTAAAAATAAGGCTATGTTGCAATTTTTCTTTTCTTTTCACATCCAAACAGTTTCGAGGCAAAATTGGTGTAAGAAACGAGTATGTGATAATTGGGACTAAACGGGCACAAAAGTAGACCGAGTAACTAGTCATACGGAGGCTGCAAAAATGAAAATTTCCAAATTGATCGCATGAAAGTTTTGGCCTTTTCGTATGAATCGTGTTTGACAGCATGGAACTTGATTAAGAAATCAAATCGTTACTGCTTCAGCTGCAGTCAACCAAGTCTTTGGATCCATTATAGCAATACATGACGAGATCTGCAGATAATGAAGAATGACTCGTTCGGAATCATCACGTGTTCGGGTCAATAAAGTGTGATGAGATCGGGCTTATTACCAAGCCACTGAACCTAATTGCATCCCGGCAAGACAAATGCTTGCGTAATTTTTTTAGCAAGTTGGTAAGTTGAGCGCCAAGATATTCCAAATAACAACACCACGAGAAGGAAAACATAGCGAAATGGCGCGCGATAGCCTGCATTTCCTACTTGCGAGTACGGCTGACAAAACGGTCGCATAAGAATGCAACTGAAATAGGTGTAGAGAGAAAGAAACAAGCGCAAATAAAACCGTCTCTGCTCCACTGAACGACTACTCCGATAACGACTTCATCTCAAAAGCAACTATATGAGTTTGCACGAAAACCGGACGAAGAAGACTAATCGACTTACTGAAATGCGGCCGACTCCTCAATCCGACTAATTCTGCTTATCCCTTAGAATTTCCAATAAACTGAGTGATGTATCAGCGTGGTCGCAGGAAGGCGAAGATACTCCTACACATAAAAACTGTAATGCATGTAGTTTTACTATGATTCGAGAAAGTGTCACTTCCATTTTGGGGAGCCGAAATAAAGATTCACGTGTGATACACGTGCGTGCTCGGGAAACAGAACAGCACCAACGGACTTGTCACTCCGAAGACGGACTTTGTTCCACTTGGTCTACTTCGGTTCAGTGGAGGTGCACACACAGAAAAACAACAACAATTTGAAGATTTTGGGTCACCAATTTTGCTGATTTGACCGTTCCAAATACGTTGAAACGTAATCAGAGTAATTTGTTGACTGGTGTGCTTCGTTTTGAAATATGTGAAAATGACCGCAACATTGAGACATGCACATCGTTGCAATTATGCGCACGAAATATGCGCATATACCCACTGAACAAGGAAATTCCATGAAAATACAAGTTACATTCAGTCGAGACGGCTTTACCCACCATGTTTGTCTGGAAATCCAACAGTGCCTGTTAAGCACCTTAAACTGCCCCATCTGTTATCACCAAACGCACAACATTTCTCTTCACTTTTCCGTTTCTGCACCGGAATGCAGGTGATTTTTCGAGGTGTTTAAACAATCCTCATATAATGCAAGCTACAGAAATCGATTTCGGTCACTATTCCCCGCAATGGATGATAACAGTAAACAATATAATCCGCCTGCCGACAGTTCGCATCATTGCAACATTCGCGTACAATACCTACCGGCCAAACGATTCATTTCTATCGCAAAGTTTAGACAGTGCCAAATTCCCTAATAGCAAAATCCACCTCTAGTCGTCACTCACTTGCCTGAATCGACGTGAGAAATGTTTGGTCACAGAGAACAAATATCAGACAACGCCAACGCGTAGGTTGTGACAGCTCTCGCATCCTATGGACCAAATGACAGCTTGTTTTCGATAATGTTCAAAACAGAGACAAATTTGGTGATTACATATAGACCACTGTTCTACAACTGAACAGTCGTTCCTTGTCACAGTGTTGACCACTGAAATCCTGCTTCTTGTGTCCCTGAGTAACATCACACGAAATCAAAATTTAGTGAATAGATGAAATTCAAATCGGATTTGCAGGTCAACTGCTCTTAAAGCGATGGACGCACACGTACAGTAGGAAGGCAGGCGGGCTGCGCTCATCACCATCATCTTCAGGATAGCAGTGGATTATCTACTGGTATTGGTATTCGTTAAACTTACAGCTAATGTCGCTTAAACCTAGCAGAATATCACGCGTGATTTAGTACGGAATCACCTTCTATGAATAGTGGGTTTCAAGTGGAGAGTTCAACCGTTTTCTCTACAAGAAGCAATTGCCCATATCGCGCAATTACTCAATGTTTTTCCGGTGTTTCTGAAACCTCGACTTTTATTATAATACAGTCATTCTCTCGTTGGCACTTTTAAGTTTATGTATCTGATAAAAGACGTCAATTTATTTTCATATTCTCCTTTGATGTTACCTCGCTTTTTACCAATATCCAATAACCATGAACTCTATCTGCTGGTGCATTGACTCACGACGTATGACACTCCTCTTGTCTCTGTTGATTGATGGCCTTATGCCGAAACTTCAACTTGCTTGACGAGATGGGAAGATTAGTTTACTTTAGTTTTACTTTCACCGACGGTACGTAGATGATAGTTTTGTGCTTGCATCAAACATTTTTCAAATAAACGCCCTCGTGAACAATTTTAGCCGACAAATACCGCCATGCAGTTTACTTGTGAAACCGAAAAGGACCACACATTTCACTTCTTGAGAGTTACGTTAGCCAGGTTATCCTAGGATCCTAGGACACAATTTAATCCACATACGACACTGATGTGAACTGACAGACGAACTGTTAACCCAAACAGGAGCCTTGGACTGATGAATCTTCCATATATATATATATATATATATATATATATAT
>NW_008751709.1:493412-498970 GCF_000715545.1 Opisthorchis viverrini
ATATATATATATATATATATATATATATATATATCCTGGTTTAGGTGGTGGTTCTTGCTCGGTTGACGGCAAGATTTGTCCATCACACTGATGATGACCATATTAACCAACTGACAGACAAACCATCTACACTTGTTTACGACTGTGTGGCGTCGACTGTCGCGTGTGTTGTTTATCTCTGTGCGATCGTTATAGAGTATCGTGAACAATAAACGCTGAAAATTGTAACCATTGACACCCTCCCGTGGTAACACTGTCCTTATGGCATGCAATTGGTTCACCGTGATTTGCCGTGAATCTCTTTATTCACAACTGGTAAAACAGAAAGTAATCACATGTCACCTTCGGACAGGCTTGTTATGGTTAAACAGTTTAGTACCATGGCGCGAAATTCGAGATGAATATATACAAGTATTTCTCTTAGTTTTGGCCGTACATATTTGGTTTTGTATACGCCAACACGGTGCGAAAAGGGCTACCTAAGAGAGACAAGTTACACAGGTTAGCGATCAACAAATATTCACAGAAAGAATATTTTCTTGGTGATGACAGATTGTGTCAACACATCCAAAAGTTCGTATCCGTCCACAGCGTGAAACTTGTAATGAGCAACCCATCATTTGGTTTGGTGAATTTGAGGCCCATAGGTGTTCAAGTTCAAGCCTGGTAAGGGGTCTAGTGATCACCACATTAAGGGTTTGAATTTATCGTGGCCATCTAGCAGGACTGATATAGGTCTGCTCTTCTGACTAGACGATTTCCCGAAAATAGCAAAAAGAGTGGATGACAAAACGAGAATGTGAAGACAATACAGAACAATGCGAGGAAGATCTTAGTGAATATGCTGTCCTGGAGAGCATCTCAGTTGCTTCCGAAGGCAAACTTTAACATTTATAACATTACTCACGGTTCGCGGCAAAGCTAAAGCTACCGTACAACCAACCAACAAGTTCGACAGGGCATACAAGTCGGGGGTAACCCATCGGGCTCTTTACAGATGAAGACTCACTTATTACTGAAGGGATTCATCAACTTAAATCCTACAAGTGTGAGGTGCCGTCAACCCTTAGCACTGTTCCTGGCACTTGCAAGTGAGCGACAGTGGAACGAAGACTGCAGACCCGTCACGTCGGAGTTTCGACAGAAGCTTGTGCTTATAGTGCCAAAAAAAGTCGTGCCCTTTTCCGCTATTACTCGACCGCCTCCCCTAAAGGAAGGCGAGTAGATGGACCAAGGCAATCAGAGACCAAGCATTCTGCTACCAGCGCTTTGTTTAAAGTGGCGTAATCAATAAAGGTGAGCCAGTTCCGGATGAACCAATTGCTACGGATAACATGAGAAGGCTGGACCCAATAATTGTATCTGGGCTTGAAGTAAATGTCATCTACCTGGATTTCTGTAAAACCTTCAGCAAGGCATGCAACTTATCCTACAAGGAAGACGGCGATGAAGCCTAATCTCGCAATGGATAGAAGACTCTTGGCCAACAGGCAGAGTGCGGAATGATGTCCGCTCCCCTTATTCGTCCGTCTCTATGTAGCACAACTTGACAAGACTTGCAGGCAGTGTGCATTTTTCCGTGGATTTTTTGACATCTACTCTAGTTTGCTGATGGCACCAAGATTTCCAGGAGCATACGGACGAGTAAGGACTAGATCGCACCGTAGGAAGACCTCAAATAGCCTAGAAATAGTCCGCCGACAACCGTCTGTCTTTCACTAGTAGAAAATGTCATTTCAGTCAACGAAGGTTCACTCCAATCTCACTCCATCACACGAAGTTACCTGAAAATCCGCGAGTAATGGGATCTGGGTACGGCTGCGAAATGCTAATTCTGCAAACAAACACTGGGGTATTTTGGTGTACACTTCTCCATACACTGATGTCCGTCTTCCTCAGACTTCAAATGGACCAAGTCATTTTAACCCGGAGTGAACGGTTCAGGCACAGATTCAACGGTGGCCTATCAAACTCACTTAAGGGTAACGTAACCCACCCGTTCGAAGAGGACTTGCCATCTCAACTTTATAGCCAATGTCCTAATAACACCTCACATTCAAAACCAAATTCAATTTCACACAATGATCTTTGGAACCATCACTCAACTTTAGACTGCCGCTGAAACTGTTTCCCCCCCCTACCGTGTTGGCAGTAGTTAGAACTCACGTGCACCAGAGGTCGCTTGTACCTGTTCTGGGGTGACATCGAAGTGACAAATAGACGCTATGTAGCCCCCCCCTCAACCGACTCCCAAGGGTCGTTTCGCACTACTTGCCACCACTCTATGAAGGAAGAGTCCTCTGGACTATGCAACAGTTGTATTTTTGTGCCTCAAGGAAGTTAGCAAGATTTGTGAACCACCAGTATGTTTATATTCTCGTATTTCACATGTAAGGGGAAAATTGGTGTTGGGAATGACATTTTCATTTATCCTGACACTACTTACATTCTCAGTAATGATATGTATTGTGGCAAGTTTATCATTCATGTGTAAGCTTAAACTAAACAGTGTAACTTCTCACTTGCGGCTAATAACAGCAGCCTAAGCTTCTGATAACTGTTTTTGAGGAGTATCAGAACTTTCGTGGTTGAATCAGTTTCGAAATGTCAATCACATCTTATAGAGAAAGGGGTTTCACTATCCTCTGAAAACCCGCCCCTCATTGAAGAGGAATCGTTACTAATCCATAGTAACTTCATGTCATAGGTTTGAAATACCACCAGATTATTTATTTCCACCTTAATGGCATGGTGACGAGCGAATCCCAATTATAACTACATGGTACGGTATTAAGTTGAAACCTAAACGAATGGATAATTGCCGTAAGTTGCTAAACCAGATAACTACTGCATGCAACACTAAATTCGGTCCAGCGCAGCCCGCTTGCCTTCCTATTGTGCGTATGTGTCCACCGCTTTAACCACAATTGACCGGCAAATCTGATTTGAATTGAATTGAATTTGAATTGAA
This sequence comes from Opisthorchis viverrini, assembly GCF_000715545.1. Classification (NCBI taxonomy): domain Eukaryota; kingdom Metazoa; phylum Platyhelminthes; class Trematoda; order Opisthorchiida; family Opisthorchiidae; genus Opisthorchis; species Opisthorchis viverrini. The sequence goes on from NW_008751709.1 coordinate 496,384, forward strand.
TTTGAATTGAATTGCAATGTCGTGTGGTGTTATTCAGGAGCGCAAGACTGTTCAGTTGAGGAACAGTGGTCTATATGTAGTCACCAAATTTGTATCTTTTGAACACTATCGAAAACAAGCGATGCGAGAGCCGTGACAACCCACACATCGGTGTTGTCCGAACAAACATCTCTTGTGTCGATTCAGGCATGAGGTAGATTTTGCTATGAAGTAATTTGACATTCACTCGACTTTCCAATGGAAATGAATGGTTTGGCCGGTAGGTATTGTACGCGAATGTTGCAATGATGCGAACTGTCGGCAGGCGAATCATTTGCTTACTACTGTCATCCGCCCAGATAGTGGCCGAAATTGATCTCTGCAATTTGTGTTACATGAGGATTGTCTAAGTCCTTCGGAAAATCATCTGCGTTCCGGTGCAGAAACGGAAAAGTGAAGAGAAATCTTGTGCGTTTGGTGATAACAGATGGGGCAGTTTAAGGTGCTTAACAGGCACTGTTGGATTTCCAGACAAACATGGTGGGTAAAGCCGTCTCGACTGAATGTAACTTGTATTTTCATGGAATTTCCTTGTTCAGTGGGTATATGCGCATATTTCGTGCGCATAATTGCAGCGATGTGCATGTCTCAATGTTGCGGTCATTTTCACATATTTCAAAACGAAGCACACCAGTCAACAAATTACTCTGATTACGTTTCAACGTATTTGGAACGGTCAAATCAGCAAAATTGGTGACCCAAAATCTTCAAATTGTTGTTGTTTTTCTGTGTGTGCACCTCCACTGAACCGAAGTAGACCAAGTGGAACAAAGTCCGTCTTCGGAGTGACAAGTCCGTTGGTGCTGTTCTGTTTCCCGAGCACGCACTACACACCACGACGTGTATCACACGTGAATCTTTATTTCGGCTCCCCAAAATAGAAGTGACACTTTCTCGAATCATAGTAAAACTACATGCATTACAGTTTTTATGTGTAGGAGTATCTTCGCCTTCCTGCGACCACGCTGATACATCACTCAGTTTATTGGAAATTCTAAGGGATAAGCAGAATTAGTCGGATTGAGGAGTCGGCCGCATTTCAGTAAGTCGATTAGTCTTCTTCGTCCGGTTTTCGTGCAAACTCATATAGTTGCTTTTGAGATGAAGTCGTTATCGGAGTAGTCGTTCAGTGGAGCAGAGACGGTTTTATTTGCGCTTGTTTCTTTCTCTCTACACCTATTTCAGTTGCATTCTTATGCGACCGTTTTGTCAGCCGTACTCGCAAGTAGGAAATGCAGGCTATCGCGCGCCATTTCGCTATGTTTTCCTTCTCGTGGTGTTGTTATTTGGAATATCTTGGCGCTCAACTTACCAACTTGCTAAAAAAATTACGCAAGCATTTGTCTTGCCGGGATGCAATTAGGTTCAGTGGCTTGGTAATAAGCCCGATCTCATCACACTTTATTGACCCGAACACGTGATGATTCCGAACGAGTCATTCTTCATTATCTGCAGATCTCGTCATGTATTGCTATAATGGATCCAAAGACTTGGTTGACTGCAGCTGAAGCAGTAACGATTTGATTTCTTAATCAAGTTCCATGCTGTCAAACACGATTCATACGAAAAGGCCAAAACTTTCATGCGATCAATTTGGAAATTTTCATTTTTGCAGCCTCCGTATGACTAGTTACTCGGTCTACTTTTGTGCCCGTTTAGTCCCAATTATCACATACTCGTTTCTTACACCAATTTTGCCTCGAAACTGTTTGGATGTGAAAAGAAAAGAAAAATTGCAACATAGCCTTATTTTTACGTACAATATACCCCGTTATGCGATACCATGAAAGTAGCACGGCTAATCGCATATTTGCTGCGCTAACGACGCTATTTATGCTATGGAAACATTTGATTCCTTTCAGTCCTGTGCATCCTTTTCCAATCTGTGAGTAAAAATTAAACCAATACTTTGAAACGTCCTATCGTTCATAGATAAATACTCAACTGTCATCAAAACTCACTCTTATGCTCGGAGGCCTGCTGATAGCATATTCTCGGATTACAAATTTTGCTGTTACCGCACCCAATGATTTCGGACATGGTTAGATAGGATAAACGCTGGACAATAGATCGTATCAACTAACGTCAGCTCACGTCAACTTATTGCTGTCCGGTCTATTGAAATCACCGCCAGTAGTAGAATGAACAGCTCTGGAAAGATAATATGATTGTAGTGCCAGATTTCCTGTCCAATACTTAGGTGGTTGCTCATGACTGCCTGTATACAAATCGTGACCACACTGATGGATAAAAGATATGGGGATTTGGCCACTGATAGCCGATTCCAACCGCATCCTTAGCAGCGTTTCTGAAGTAGTGTTAATCCTTCAAGTATCTACTTAGAGTTGTGATGGGGAGTGTCATTAGATTCCTGAACTAAGCCTTCCAAGCTGACATAATATGATAAATATGGAATTTTCTGGTTTCCTTCAGTCAGCAGGGAATAATGTATTTACGCCATTCATCCATCCATCCATCCATCCATCCATCCGTCTATCTATCTATCTATCTATCTATCAATCTATCTATCTATCTATCTATCTATCTA
>NW_008751709.1:501198-629465 GCF_000715545.1 Opisthorchis viverrini
TTCCGGTGCAGAAACGGAAAAGTGAAGAGAAATGTTGTGCGTTTGGTGATAACAGATGGGGCAGTTTAAGGTGCTTAACAGGCACTGTTGGATTTCCAGACAAACATGGTGGGTAAAGCCGTCTCGACTGAATGTAACTTGTATTTTCATGGAATTTCCTTGTTCAGTGGGTATATGCGCATATTTCGTGCGCATAATTGCAACGATGTGCATGTCTCAATGTTGCGGTCATTTTCACATATTTCAAAACGAAGCACACCAGTCAACAAATTACTCTGATTACGTTTCAACGTATTTGGAACGGTCAAATCAGCAAAATTGGTGACCCAAAATCTTCAAATTGTTGTTGTTTTTCTGTGTGTGCACCTCCACTGAACCGAAGTAGACCAAGTGGAACAAAGTCCGTCTTCGGAGTGACAAGTCCGTTGGTGCTGTTCTGTTTCCCGAGCACGCACGTGTATCACACGTGAATCTTTATTTCGGCTCCCCAAAATAGAAGTGACACTTTCTCGAATCATAGTAAAACTACATGCATTACAGTGTTTATGTGTAGGAGTATCTTCGCCTTCCTGCGACCACGCTGATACATCACTCAGTTTATTGGAAATTCTAAGGGATAAGCAGAATTAGTCGGATTGAGGAGTCGGCCGCATTTCAGTAAGTCGATTAGTCTTCGTACGATCGACACGCACACTCATATGGTTGCATGTGAAATGAAGTCGTTATCGGAGTAGTTGTTGGATGAAGCGCAGACGCTTTCACTCGATTTTGTTTCTTTCTCTACAAGACATATTTTCAGCTGCAGTCTTATGCGACCGTTTTGTCAGCCGTAATCGCAAATAGAAAATGCGGATTGCCCTGCGCAATTTCATTGTTTTTTCTTCTCGCGCTCTTGCTCTTCGGAAGAAACTAGTTTCGACAGCTTCTCCGTGTTCTCAAACGAAAATAGGAAACCCATATTTATTTCCCTACTCTAGTGCATATGATTCATAGGCTATACGTTTAATCGGCCACCGCGAACTCTCGTATATTGTTTTTTTTATTTTACGAGAATTAGAAGCAAGGATTCTGTTATTCACTCATATTTAGGTTGTCGCGTGCCAATCTCTTTTAGGTCTTGCCTATACTTAACGCTTTTTCGAAACGTCACTAGAAAACCAATGTATGTAGGTCAGAGGCAAACGATGGACCCAGTCAAAGTATATTTACAGTGCTACTTTTTCCCCGTGTATATTGTCACTTGAACTATGGCTTGCGAAGTAGGATAACGGTGACAAATATACAAAATGATCATTCTTACGGATGGTTCGATGACATCTCACTTACACTCTACGGTTGCTTTTCAGACAGGTGTGCAAAATTTTCAAGATCAATGGCTTCAGTGCTTAAGTAGAATGAACTGCGCCGATGGTATGCAAATTACGAAGTCGTATTCCCACTAATTGTTTCAGGGAGGTTGGAACAAGTTAAAGTGGTACGCTTAATTAACATTTGCGTATCTGAGGTACTGAGTGCGCGTCAGCCATAAGACAATCCAGTGGCATCCGACCTTCTGGTTCGTATTAATTGTCACGCACGACCCTCGTGTTTAACTGACTTGGTGTCACGAACCTTGTTGTCTTATCGTAACCGCTGCCAACAAAACAATTGTCAGTTAAGACACATTATGTTTTGTCTCACACAGACTAACACAACCAAATCGACAGCACTTGAATACACTGCCACCGAATTCTGGTTGACCGTTCCAATAGAATTGATCAGAGAAGGAGAGAAACGCCGCAGTGGAGCAAATCCAAAAGCGCCACAGGGTGGATGCGAGTTCAACTAACATCACTCTCCGGTTGGCAAATATTCTTATTCCTTGCATTTGCGGCAGTTTGTTCAAACAGAGCAATGAGTAGAACGATCAAAGTGAATAAGCATATTTACCTTTGATTCTCCTGTGGTGAAAGGAAACTTCCACCAGTTGAAGGCGCTAGTGATATCGTTCAACTGTAACACCCTTCTGGTGCCTAGCTGCCATGCCACCCGGAGGAAGCACGAGGGCCGGGATACTGCCAGGTAGCCCAGGCCTAGACAGGGGAAGTCGAGTGACAGATGTCGGGTTCGAATCACGGACCTTCCGGTCAGTAAATTTGCGCTCTAACTACTTGGGCTATCTCGCCCCCACTTGGAGACATAACGTTTTTGCAAATATTTCGGAAAGGATTTCGCTATTCACTTCTTTTATCCATTTGACAAGAGCGGCTAAGTCATCTGAGGAAAATCTTTAAGATCCTTACAAACACAATCAATTACGCTTATCTTTCCTAAAAAAACGCAGAAAGGTAGAGTATAATGTGAAAATTTGCAGTGGGAAAGGTAAAAAGTCCAGTATAACCGCAGTAAGTACGGCACCTTATTTCCCCCGACTTGTTTGACTACTGACTGCCATAAAAGCGCAAAGGATCTACGAAATCAGGTCAATAAATTCAATCAAAATACGATGGAAAGGGCGTAAGTGATAAGAATAGTTTACTACCCTTACACCTACCATAGCTGAGTGATAATAGTGATGAGCAACCCAATTCACGGCTCAGTAGGCTGTTGGAATTAGGCATAAAATGTGCCAAGGACAATAACGGCGCTGAAGAAACCTTTTTGATGCCAAAAATAAAACGAGATGTAGCAACGAACATCCGAATCCGATTAAGTGCTCCGGAAAGAGCGACAATCAGCAACTGACCCACGCCACTTATAGCAACTGATGTGGTCTATCTGTGTTGGAGGTCGGCTCGTATGCTGTGAGGGGTGGGGCGCCATGTGGCCAAACGACTTCGGTTGTTTCGGGAGTTACTACCGCACAGAAACAGTTTGCGGTCAGCCTATTAATGCTGTGGGCATTCGCTGTTGTCCATACGTCTCGACTTCAATTAAAGACGACCACCCAGTTGAGCCACCGCAACGCTAAGTCTTCCTAAATATGCATTCATGTCTCCGGTAGCCATAACAATATCCGGTACTTTAGCCTGCCGAAAAAAGTCGCTTAGAGTTGTAAAAACTGTCTTCGGGTGTCATAGGGCTATAGATTTTTGGGACATAAGCAGATACGATGGACAACAATCACTCTTCAGTTCGGTGGATTAGCGCAATGCACAAGCGACGCCTTATGGATCACCAGCGATGCGCAAGCAGAAGCAAGCGGAAACCGATTGGGAGGCCGGTTCAAAAACCGTACTTCAGTCTTGAATCCTCATTTCGGAGTGATAGAACACATCAATAGAAAGCGAGTCCAGCGTACATGCAAGAACAGTCTGTTGTCCGGCTTGTTTCGGATTGCAAACACTAAGGGCTTCAAGATGAAATGGGCGTTGGGCTTTGAAGAGTGATTCAGAATTGCCTGCTTTCGTGGCAACTGGGTTAGCAGTAGATTATGCAGCTAACGGCAATAGGAGACAACCCGATGCATCAGTCTTTAGGAATGGGCTCACGGAGATGTCACTGGAAGCAGGATGCGTGGGGAAAGAACAAATATGTAAAAGGGAAAGGAGACATCAGCAGTGGTCACTTTCACTTATCCGCCCTACTGTACGCAGCAAGTAAGGTGACCCGGCTGAAGGCACCACGCAACGACCGGTGTGGCATGAGAATATGTAAATGTTCGACTGTACTTGGGCTGTAATACTGCCAAGGCATCCAGACTCAGACGGGAGAACAGCTAGGGTCATCCACCAAAGGCTTTGGTGGATGAAGAGCTCTGTGAGTGCCTCTCGCACATCCTCCAGTGCAACTCATTGGTTTACGGTGTATAAGTCACAGTACTGATGTAAGGTCGTCTCTTCGAGACTGTTTCAAGAGCATTTGTGTTTGAGCACAGTCCTGGGGCGATCACGGTGGGAATACGCATAAAAGGCATACAGAATGCAACCGGCGATCTCCCGGTACGTTGGAATTTTACCTGCACAAAACCTCACTAGCTGGTTCAAAATGGGATAAAGGGCGTCCCTCAGTACCATAACTTGACCTCTGTTGACAGTATAAGACTGCGTAAGTAGCGGACAAATAAAACTGGCGAAGAAAATGATCTAGACCTCAGATTGACTGGACCAAAAATAACTCTCTGTAAATGGGGTCCCCAAGTCTAGAGAATCTACCCTGATTGTATCTTCTCTATGTATGAGAAATGCTGCCCTAAAACATCCGCTAAAAATACACGTAGGTCACTCAACAATCCCGCAAACAAGAATGTTGGCAATAAATCTGAGTGGTGATTGTGAAATATATATGGTCACACCTTATCAAACCTTTGCAATGAAGGGGCGTTTTACCCAATTCATACCAAAGGTGCTTTTGAATGATGGTTGATAGGGCACGCTAAAAGGTGTCCTTCATACTCGGCACACCAGGACACTGGCAAATTGAATTGGACTTTAAAAGACGGTCTGACCTTACTTGGGTGACGGCCCATCAGTAGGGATTTTCGACGGGAGCATTCAGCTCACACTTTTTGACATCTATTGATGGTGTGCACATTTCTCCGCCGACAGTTTCAGTGTATATTACCTTCGTTTGAGAATAACTGAAGCATACACTGAACTCGTACTGGTGTGCTCAGAGACCTGATTTTAAAGAAGACAATGGCCAACGTGACGAAGGTCAAAGCAGGCATTCAGGAAACGGGTCAAAAAGAAAAAGTCAGATTAAAATATGGTTCAATCATCTTCATGTGCACACCAGTAGCTGAATGGTCCATATTCGTTTTCTGGCGAGCAGTGCAGGGGGGCGGCAAGAGTATAGGTACTTAGCAATCCATACTGCTAACGCTACTGATCAAGAATCTTCTATGGCCGAGCGTTTATTCTAAATGGAATCCCACGGCCAAAAACGTGGATCAAAGAAATCCATTATCCGTGTGCGGATTTCCCACAAGAATATTTCCGCACAGCCAGCGACTGTCTTCAATGTTCAACGAGAAATTACATCGTAGCCAACCGAGCGACATCAACGTGGTGGAAGACGGTCTTCAGTGTACTGATTTCACTTCCTTACAAGACAGAATCTCGATCTAAACTTGGAGCCAGTAGGTATGCACTAATTTGGTTTCAGCGGAGGACTCAACTGAATATCCGATTAATGATATTGTTTAACTAAATGTGCTATACAAGGCCCCTCTCATGTCTCAGTTAGTACGATATTCGAGATATCGTAGTAGATTTTGTCTAAACGAAGACACAACTCATAATGTTGCTGATGGTTGCTGTATGGCAGATTTCACCTACAGCCACGTCTCACTTGGCAGGATATTTGTGATATCACACTGTATTCTATTGACGGAAGAATTGCATTACACGTGCTCCATTCAAATAGAATGTTCCAGATGCATAGTGACGTAAAGAAAGAAACCAAATTTGCTTTTTATTACAGAAAAATGAAGCGGATAAACATTGACCAAATTTCACATAGCAAAATGAATCAAATCACGGGGGAAATAAAATTGTACGTGAATGCGATGGCAAATCAAAGGCACAATGGAAGTCCAGGAACACGATCCATGAGGGTCGTCTAGTGTGGCTGAGTCCCGTTCGTTTCGTTGGAGGCACCCTGTAATGAAGCATAAAACTAGGTAAACGGCTCATCCCAGGCGAACAGGCCTTACCAACATTAACGGATTTCCACGTGATATTAGACGCTGCGATAAACGGCGCTTGTCACTCGTAATCTGAACAGAGTCGGTAACCACTGCTAAGAAAATTCATTTACTACCTTCTCGAGGCAGATGTTCTCAATAGCGGAAGTGGGTGCCCGGCGCATCACACGGTTTGACAGACCAGCGGTTGTTGACTCGTGGACAAATTTCCAAATACCTTATAACAGTGCTGATTTTTGTTCTGCATTATAGAACTGGGTTTAGTGACCTTTCAGGTACTCAAAAAGAGGCTCATCTTTCGGAAATCTTTCGAAAACTATCCACACCACACTATGCTTTCATTGTGTAAGCTAGTACGCTTTTTTCACATGGCTCTATCAACTTCGAAAATCTGACAATACTATTTGAAAGTGAGGACGTATCTTTTGAGAGTTCAGGATGCCCAGGACGCTCAGAAAATTAGATTGGTTTTTTCTATACTTTACAGACCACAAAGTAAGAAACTCAAACGAATAAACCATAGCTGCTCTTTATCTGCATCACTGAACATTATTTACTCCAAGATATTATGACAGAACCTGAACCTTACGGAATGGCCAAATGTACGGAGCGCCAAATGTATGTATCCTAGAATGTTAGCTCCGTCACTTTCTCCTGCATTGTGTACGGAAGGCTTCTTCCATGGGCACGGAAGAACCATGTGTCAATGCCCATACTCACTTTCAAGAGTAGAGTCTGCAGAGCTCCACCTATTCGAAGATGTATGCATAAGCTCTTCCAAGATCATATTTTGGATATGATATTCGGCGATCCGTAACTGTTTTGCTGCGTCTCATATGAACGAGTTACCTACGTTTATTCTAATAGTTTGTCATCTGAAGAGAAGACAAAGAGAGAAGACAGAAAGGTTTGAACAGTCGGTGGTTTGCTTGCTATGACCTTTTGAAACGGTGACTTCTCGATCGGTCACAAACGGTTTTCCGGAGGTGAAAGAGATATCCTTCCGGATTCAGTATCTCGCAAACTTGAGCGTGTGATGATCACCCAACTGAAGACGGTAGGAATCCCCCTAATGCATACAGCCATTATTTCCAACCTCGGGAGGCAATCGCACCTCGATTGAGTGCGTTTCGTTGTGGTCACCCTAACAAGCAGGCGTTCAAACTCAACAGGACAGTATAGACGTTGGGTTCTCAAGGTCCCCACCCCCAGGTAGCAAGTATCCGCTCTCACGCACCAAATCAGATCGTGCTTTCAAGTGTACATACGCACAATTAAACAAAGAGAACATACTGCAACTTACTTTGCTGACAGCGTGAGGAGAATCGAAAGTCTCAGCTGAGATCTCGCTTTCGATTGAAACTAGACATGAAGTTTTATTAGATTGCACAGCATCATGTGCCAGTCTTTGCACACGCCATTAAATATTCGAATAAGTCCGTTCCTGATTGTGCACTATATGAGTGACTCAGTGGTACTTGGGTTGGTCGATATCAGTCTACAGTATTGACTAAAACAGACCTTAGATAATCGATAATCGAAATCCAGATTCGCCTTCAGTGAAAGGTTCAGCTGATTCGCTGGAGGACAGTTTCCCAAATCCGTATCATTATTCACCTATAGTGTCGGCAGCTTGTATAGCAACGGGCTAGTCTTAGGGTCTGTGTGGCCTGGTAACTTCATATCAGTGTACAGAGAGCCTGAGGTCGCTCAAGATGCAATTTACCAGTCAGAGTAAACAACGGGTAGCTGGTAGCTGACTAATAATAAGGAACTACGCCAGTGAAGCATCAGTGGCAACACTTGTTGTCTTTGATGATGATGAACATAGTAGGAACATAGTAACCCCTTAAAATGGGTTTTTCGGCCTCATAATTGCGCTTCACGTCCCTCGTCCTGTGTCGGCAGGGTGTCCCTAATTGTTATAGGGGTTTCAAAACGTCCCTATTAGGGTTTTTTCACTCCACTGACAAACTCTTACGAGAAGGAATAAATTCATGAAAACAGCTGAGCGAAAGTGAGGAATAAAAAGTTCCGATGTTTCTTGTAGGCTTACTAATAGTAACTTACAGTACATGGAGCGCCAGCAATGGGATCAGTACTATGCGACGGTATTTCCTGGAGCTCAAGTTGTTCGAGTTTCGGCTGTTCCTCCAAATAGGTCCGTAGTTTGTCCAATCCTTGGAGAACATTTTGTAAATCTAGCCAATTGAGTGTGCCTTTCTGTGAGAGCGGAATGGACGATTGTCAAGATGATAGCACAAAACGTGATACGTGGTTCCGTGACGCGCAAGACATGATAGAATTCATATCACATAACAGTGTTACGTTCACAACAACGGTAAAAGCGTGTACTACGGAACGTCACGTACGAAAGCCTGTAAGCTTTTCTCGTTTTATTGACTAAACTATGCAAGGTACAGATGTCTGGGTCATCGAACTGCTAGATGACATGAATACGAGGTCAGACGACAATGTCATGCTGCTACGGTGAAGAAACTGTTAGACTCAACTTGAATCACGGTGGTCAGTAAGTGATAAGGACAAATTAACAGAAAACGAAACCAAAATGGTCAAACGTAAAAGCAAGATAGGAAAACAATCAGAAAACTCCACGAACCGTGAAAGTGTGTACGGTGGTCTCGGTGGCCGCAGCGTGTGATGGTAGACAGGCTTACCTCTTTCAGTTGTTTGTCTAGCTTGTCCGTTTGTTCCCTGATGGTGTCCAGACCATGCAAAATGATCGGAAAGCTCACAGATTTGGCGGTATCACAGGCAAAAGTCAGGACAGATATAACCTGACTCAAAGTGCTTGCAATAGTAGCAGTTGGGAGCTTCTGGGATAACTCGGATCCTGAAATGGCTAGGCCACTCAGGAGTTCGTGCGCTCGACCAACTGAGGCATGGAACATATGAAGAGCTTGGTTTTTAGCGCGGGTCTGTATGCGACTCAGCCGTTCGGTCCGAGTAAGCTCAACTCCAGCTTGATGTGGAATCTATGAGGTGGGTAAAAAAAACATTTACCTGGGCGACTGAGATAGCAATTCGGTGTAGAGTACAGCCTAAAACGCGGAACGAAACCTATTTGTGTATTCAGTCATCTATGAGACTCGCGCAGCGCAGGAAGTGGATTTCGACGGGGAATAGTGTGGAAAGTGAGACACTGTGAATAAAACAATGGCTGTTGGGAATTCCATAGAAAATCACCGACGGTTCCGTACATATAGCTGGGTGGACTTGACATCGGACAATTCAAAAGGTGGAAAGAACCCAAGTTTCGTTGACCGAACACACTACTCAGAAGGTTGCTGAAGACTATCGGCAAATAAGTGTATTTCGCCAGGAACCCAAGTGATTATACTCAAGTCAAGCAAGGTTGAACATACTGGCTCTTGGCAGTCTCATACCGACAAATAATCGACGATCGAAATGTTTTGGTGATCAATATCAAGATGACAAAACAACCCGCTGTTTCCATAACTCGTGATATTCTAACCGCAGATTTTATTAAGGTAGAGAAATTTTAAACAGCATATCAATAGCAAACTTGAAGATTGGTGAGGAAGGGTGGCCTACTCTTATACCACTTGGACGAAAAGTTAACGTATGCCTGCAGAGATCCACAAAAGCTGGCGAGCAGTTTCTCACAAGGGGTAAAAGTTTGGGGGTCTTTGATATCCGGATACTGCCATAGTTCCTCACGATCAACAGTCAAAAGCAGATTTCGGACCAAACAAAGGTCATTTAGAGGATTTGGAAGAGCGACTTTGTTCAAGAATCTGCTTGCATGCCCGGTCAGGTGTGTTCCTCCGTGAGAAACGTTCAAGCCTGGATACTGCATGGTCATGTCTAAGAAGGACGCAGGCATTTCCACTACAGCTTGGCCGGCATGTGTGCTGAAGCATGTCTACTTCAGTCTACCCAGAACTGAGCGTGACACGGTTTGGTTCATTTTAATGGCCAGAAGACCGGGTTTCGCCTGAATAAGGAATTCTATTCAATCCACAGGATACACAAGCCGGAATTTCAGTTAAGAGAACATACTTAGAAGGGTCAATTGATGAGCAAATCAATTTGAAACGAAATGTAGTCGTTTTTATCAGTTTCCTGTACCTAATTTGAATTCCTCTCCGTAAAAGACCAACCAAAGGAAGATAACGGCAGAGAACATCTTGGGTGCTACGGTGAACAGGCTGATGCGAATATGGTTTCCGCACGGTTTTCCTGCACAATTCTTGAAAACCGGCGTTACCGTCAATGCTCCACACTCCATCGGTAGTGTTTTCGTTCCGAATGGCTTGTACTACGGTCCTCAGACTGCTCACCAAGACCTCTCTACCCTTGAGAAATACAAGGTGCAAACCATTAAAGCATGATAGCATTGAAGGGACAATATATGGCACTTGACTTCTGTCACGGTATTAACTTTCCAGACAGGTCAGTTGGTCGCTCGAAGAACTTCTGTCGAGAAAAGTTAGCTGAAACGTTCTCCGAAATGTTTAAATGACGATAGCTCCAGATAGCTCAGTAGACGGGGCGCAAACTTACTGACGGAGGGTCTGTGGTTCCAACCCAACCTCTGCATCTTGACAGTTCCTGTCTAGGCTTGGGCACCTGATAGTGTTTCATCCCTCGTGCTCCCTCCGGGTGGCACGGTAACTAAGTGGCGAAATGCTGTTAAAGATGAACGACTATTATTTTTCCCATTTCCGATGAGGATTTCGCGAACGAATTGCTGTCCAAACTTTTTCTCAGACTGTTTCGCTGACATCCGCCTTCTTGGCCAGCTGAGCGAAACATCTGGAACAAAGTACGGCTATTTGTTGCAGTGAAAACCCTCTCCGGTTTCTGGGTTTTATCAGTACATCAGCGTTCTCTGTCATTCTTAAGGTAATCGAACCTTCAGCGCTTGGAGGATCTGCGTGCATCTTGTATGGTTGTACTGGGACCAATTAAAAGCCTGCGATACAGACGATATCCATTGTTTATTTGGTCGAGTCGGATGGCGTAAGCAGCCGAGAGAATCATTTCATTACCCTTCCACTATTCGTTATCCAAATAATCTTTACCTTCCAACAGCTTTCAGACACACCAGCTTGATAGATTTGAACCGTAGAAGTCTACTGAAGTTGATGAGCTACAACGGCATGCGTGATCCCGAGAGGCGAACTGATAAACCAGTTTGCACAGGGCGTGATCAGAACCAAGCTATATACCTAGGAAGGAACGATGACCCTTAACCGAAGCTCCCCATCGATAATTGATGTCCATATGATCCAGCTGAATTCATAACTGGTTTGCAATTGGTAGTCTCCAATTAACACGTAACGAATGTTTGTCCAAAAAGTATATACTGATTTGGAAAGACAATATTCAGCACACAGCCGAAGGATTCGTTCTCCATTGTCTGTGTGGCGAGCAACGACTTCGAAGCTACCAACCGACTGCACTTCCTCGGGTTTTAGTCGTCAAATTCATAGCATACGCTAGGATGACAACATCCGAGGCAATAGTGACGGGTGTCGATAAAACCGATGTTCCGAAGTGCCATCTGTCGAAATGCAACCTATCGAAATTACAAACAGGCGCAACCTACGCTGCTGCGTTATACAAACTCTTAGTGAAGCAACCAAGCAGTGCAAGTACAACTGTTTATTGGTTTGTAGTCCAATAAAGCGCCTTAAGCCCGGAAGCTGAGAGCGATTCCGACGCCACAGATCACCACTGCATCATGACCAACAGGTGGTCTTTCAGTTTGAGGTGGCCCGAACGAAACAGAACTGGCAGAATTTTTGTATCGTTTGTTCGTACAACTGAGCGCAGTTAGACGTGGTCGTCGGCTATTCATCGCTGAAATCGACGGACAAAAACAAACCATAACGTAACTACAAAAGGTCAGTCCACTGCGACACATTTAGCAAATTCCAACCGAAACCTCATAATTCCTGATTCCAATTCATTTATAAATGCGATCGTCCACTCGCCCCCATTTTAGAAGTAAAGTTAGACACCTGAAAGATAGCACGATTGAACATGGTGGTCGACATACTTATCTGTCTAGTCATGAGTGTCTTGTCATCGATTCGGTTATCATCAGAGCATCGAAAAAGCGATAAAACATTATAACCTGAAGCGAATGCAACGAAAAAGCAGTGCACCGAAGTTAGGTATGGATTTACTGGATTTCGGCTTTAGGCCCCTTGTTTCTTGGCCCTGTAACAAGATACGATTTTTAATGGTTGATTTCACAGTGAATGACCACTACTTCCGAGGTGCGCTTTTTACTTGGCATACCTAAGGAACAGCTGCCAGAAAAACAACAAAGAACTGGCACTTCTAAAATTAAGAAGGCAAAAAAAATTGTCGGAAACTCGCCTGGTCTTCCGGAAGGCAGTAATCCGCACAAGTTTCTGCCAAAGTCAAAGCGCGATTGGCCACAGGACCAAGAAGCTGTTCCGTGGAAGTGTCTTTCAGAGTTGGGCATAGTGATTCGACGCGATCCAGTATTTGACGGCTAGCCACTTCATCAAGTTTGTGAGCGATTTCTACCAAATGTACCGGAAAAAGAAGGTAGAGTGATCATTGCACCAAACAAACTATAACAGTTGAAGAGGTGGAATTCACCTCACTGGCACCGACCGTAATTACTCAGATGTACTGAAGACACAACCTACAGTTGCTACGATAAAGTCACGAGAGTTCAGGACATCAGTAGCATGTGCTGTCCCATCATAATAACGCGCACATAAGCTGATGAGTAAGTAGAAGACTGCCATTGCTGAAGGCAGAGTGACTGCTCAGCTATTGAATTAATTCCACCACACAATGGAGCGGTTTTCAAGGGAGGTGCCTATAGAAAAAAAGCCAGCCTACTTGACCTGATAGACAGGCATTTGCTATGCACGGGCAAGCTCTGATAAAAGCTGTATTTGATCGCTTGAGAAACTGGAGGGAACATCGGGAAGGTTACCTTTTTGTGTGTTTCACGCACAATATCAACGAATCCATATAACTTAGTTTTGCTGGAGCATTTTTAGCTGCTGATGGCAATTAATCAGGCGAGCGGATGTCCGTCCAACAAACCTAAACTTCAATGCTGTAACATGGTAATATCATCGGTGTGCATTTGACGTGAGGACGACGGTAGTACATATTTACATGCATCGAACTCAATCCTTCGCAAGCAATAAGATCGAGCGAAATCTTGCCCTCATCTCTGACCCACCTCCGGCGATGGCTCTAGCTAAAAGGAACCAAAAATAGCATCTCTCCATAACGGAAAATTCGACAAAGATTTCGTCACAGAAAGGCACAAAGACTACTGGTCCTATAGACGGCAGCTTAAGCACCAATAAAGCGCGGACAGTCAAGCTTCGCAAAAAAGGAGGCACCTGCTCCAGCAAGCTAACGTGGAAACTTCGAGAACATACCGAGAAACCACACCGGAAAACAGGATTCACAAAGTAAGGATATGCAATGGAAGTTGCTGCGCAATGCAGAAATGTAGAATTTCAGGAAAACAGATGAGTTAATTTTTCAGGATAACTTCGGTGCCATTCAACCCACGTAAAGCCAGTAGTCAGCAAATTAATGTCACGTTCTGCTTCGAATGTGCTATTAGAACTGTAAATACAGAACTAAGGTTTCGCGACCTTCGGAGCAGTGCATTTCCAAGAAAGCCATTGTCGTAGGGGGAGGTGATTGGATGTAGTCAAAATGCTAATGCGGTGTACGCAAAGGACAGAGGAATTACAACATAGACGCACGTAGCAAACTGGATAAGGCGTGTGCAGACTAAGGTAGAAAAAAAGAACTTCCACAGGGAGGAGGTTTCTGATTACCGGTGCCTTCAGGAGTGAATTACATGCTCGTGGGAGCCGCCACAGTTAACCACGATGCTCTTTGGCTTAATCAGCTCAGTCAGTCTTCGAATTGCCGGATTTTGTCCCACACACGTACACACAACAAACTGTTTCATGAATCAATGATTAAAAATAGGTCCGAACAAGATCAAATGACTTACGGCTATCCAAAACGGGCTTCATTATAGCGGCTAGAGAGGTTGCTGCGGATTCGACTTTGGCAAAAATTGTTCCCAGATGTTCATTACTCTTGATATTCTGATAGGCCGCACTGGCAGCTTTGCATCCTTCCTCCACTACCTGATACTGAGAAACGCGTTCGACGAATCCAGACATGATAATTATTAGGAAGTGAATCGCTGAACCTACAGCAGAAATATAGAAAGAGGTCAGGTATTAGCAAAAATAGCGGTCTGTAATTGGTCAGCAGACTGAATATTCGAGTGTTTAGGAAAACCCAACGGTTGAGCTTGATGATACTACATCTATTATCATCCACTACATCCATGGGGGCGAGATGGCTCAACTGGTTGGGGCGCGAATTTACTGACCGGAAGGTCCGTGGTTTGAACCGGACCTCTGCCTCCCGACTTCCCCCGGCTAGGTTTGGACAACCTGGCAGTATCCCAGCCCTCGTGCTTCCTTGGGATGGCATGGTAGCTAGGCACCGGAAGGGTGTCAACGCTGAATGATTTGTTTTTTTATTTATTATACTACATCCATGGCGAAAATCGATGTGGTATGTAGGGTGGAATTCCAGTATACCACTGAGAAAAAAACAAATCCCCGGATGTTTAGAATCCGTGGTAGCGTACGGTTGAAGTGACTTTTTGCAGACTGAGAAAATTATTCTACTGCGCAGGAAAAAAAGAGCAGAGGGGATTCGATGGTCAAATGCTCTTTGTAGAAATAGCAAGACGCTCAAGAAAGAGCATTATGGACTGAGGAGATGTAGAAACCGTTGGGAACAATTGTGACAGGGATGTCCCGAGGTGTTTTGTGGCACGAGGAAGAGGTAGTGGGGGAGAGAAGATAGCTAGAAGAGTCTACGCAGATAGCAACTGAAAAATATGTGGAGAAACGGAAAAGGAGAGCCTCTGTGAAGAAATTCCGACAGCAACTATAAAACAAGACTAGTCATACATTGACAGCGGAAGCTATCGTTCAGAAGTGTAGCAGGATAGAACCAACTAGTGTAAGATATGAAGACACCCTTACCCCGGACAAGATAGTAATATCCCTACCACAGGGCAGGACTGGAGCATTTTCGAGCTCAAAGCAAGAAGTCGAATCTCCTGGGCAGAGTAGTGAGAAGTTTGAGGGAACTGGAAAGTGGTGCAAGAAATTAAGCGCTCAAAAGAAGGAAAAGTGTTGGGAGTGGTGATGGGCCGAATAGAAAGGTGAAGGTTGGGTGGACAACGGCGAAGAGTAATGGACGCGAGTGGGCTGGATCGGTTGAACGTCGATGCAGACGGCGTGCAGCAGTCAAGGAAAATGGCAAGGCCGGTGTTCACTGTTGTGATGCCTACTATGCGATGTTCACGCAATCGGTGAGTGGTAATGTGTACATAACGGTGATATGAAGACGGCGACATCCATGGCGCGAATATAGAAAAAGACAGACAGCAATACGTCGCGGATGTAAAAGAGAACAGACTCCTGAAGAATCTCCGTGCTGATTTGTCAGCTCCGAGAGACAAAGCTGTCAGGGCTGATCAAGGAAACTTCCAAACCATCTTGGCGAGTTGGTATTCAGACCATACATACCATCAGGCCAGACACAATTTAATGCCTTCGACGCATCAATAAAAACCAGTTTCATTTAATCAAACGACTCAAGGGAGGATGATTGTGCATCACAAATAGGTATATGTAACATGTAACCTCTGGTGGGTATGTACTAAAGCAGTCGCCTTCAAAATGTAGCAGCCCAATTCCACAACAGAGTTGAGCAATAGTATTTTAATAAACTCGATCCCAATTCCTCCGCGTGGCCGTTTTCCTGTCAACCCCCTTATCCCCGGTGCGAGAAATTCCGAGAGTTCGAAACAATGTACCTTGGTAAAGAGCACGTAACTGACTGGATGCACTGAACTGCATGTACCGAGAGATAGCTGAGACGGAAGCGTTTTCTGGGACAACTTAGTTCATACACCACACTTTACTGAACTCCTTGTTCATTCAAGGAGGGGTTGAACTGTGAATGGTGTTTCCATCAGTAGGGCATTCCATAATAAGACCTGCGGGTAGATGACGATCTGGCATAAATCCCCAATGTCTGAGTTGTGACATTCAAGAGCACGAGCCACCTAGCGCTTTTACGGAGTTGGTCATCGAATGGGTTGAGATAGGTGGTTCGCTGGAAGAAACTAGCGCACCAATGTTATTGGGTTGCCCTCACCCAGACGGTTCATCGCAGGACTGGACTTTCACCATCATCATCATTTCAGCTATAAGAACCGCGTACTTGTACCGTGGTTGTAGCATCCAGTTTCTTTCACCAGTGATTTGGGGAGGTGTGGTAGGAAGCTGCGCACTGGAGGTGGGAGCTGATAAATTGGTGCGTATAAACAGCACTGTCAGTGAACTGTTAAATGGCGGAATAGGGAAAGGAGCTATGAATTGAAGGTAATAGCTTGGATGCCCGAGCACCACTGAGGGCGTGACTGGGCCATGTTTGACAGTCTCTAACCATTGACGTGTCCCGTATAGGGGTCCCCATCCGGGAAGTCGGCAATGACCAGCGGAGCTGAGTTTCCTGGTGATGGCTTTTATACTTAGCTGCCAAGTCATCGTTTGACCACCTCCTGCCTTCTTCCACCCTTCACGTGGTTGTGCGAAAGGAACTTTTCAAGGAAGTTAGTTGACTGGTATACGCAACGTGTGGTCAAGCCAGCGTAATCGATGCAGTGTGATCAGTTCATCTGTCGAGGGTGAGTTATTTCTCCCGAATATCATTCGACGTATATCAGTAATGTTGATCCGGTGTTCCCATCAGATTCGGGCAATGTTCCGAAGACATCGACGGTCAAACACTGAAAGTCTTTTGACGTCCTCAGCGCGCAGCGGCCAGGTTTCTGATCCGTATAGTAATATGGACCGCATCGCAGCATTGTAAACTCGACCCTTGACAGAGAAGCTGATGTCACACCTACGCCACAGATGACGTAGGTTCGCGAAAGCTGCTCTGGCCTTCCCGATCCGGGAGGAGATATCATTTTCTGCGAGACCACCGGGACTGATATAGCAGCCCAGGTAAACAAATTTGTCTACTACCTCAATCGATTCATCCGCGAAGATGAGGCTAGAGCTCGAGCCGACCGAGTCTTGAAGTAGGACTTCACACTTTGCAGGTGTGAGGCGCACGCCTAACCAAGAGGCGAAATTATTTAGACCATTTAATATTGTTTGCATTACCACGGGGTCAGATCCAAGAAGAGTTATGTCGTCTGCGTATTCCTGGACAAAACCGCGGGAGAACTCCCACCCCGCATGCATTAGAGGCGGATAGTGGGTCATCTATGATCGTATCAATGACGGAGTTTAAGAGGAAAGGTGAAAGAGAACATCCCTGTCTGATACCACTTGATGCGGTGAGCTCGGGCGGGAGCCTCTCGTAGACCTCACAGTGATACAGGAGATGGTGTAGAGGAACAGCGATGGTATATGAACTTTTAGCCTGCCGCATCAGGACACTCAAGGAGCCGTAACAATGGTCTTTGATGGTCTCAGGATTTAACAAACATCGCTCAACTTCACGGTTGTGAGATTACTTCACGGAAGTTGCCTGATGAACCTCACAGGGGTTATTATCAACGAGTATCTAGTGAGGCAAGGACCCTTTCGCCTGGTGACTTAGGACGATGCCGACCCTCTGCAGTCTACTGCAGCAGCCTCTGGACCAGGACATGTTCCTGGAGAGACTTGGCATTTTGCTCAGCGACTGCTGGGATCTCGTTTCCGATGCACAGCACACATCAGTACCAAGCGAATTCAGTGTGCGAACAAGAGTAACCTGTTGTTCAGCTTGTTTTAGAGTACATAATTGAAAGCGGCCAGATAAACTGTGCTTCAATGCTTGAAGAGTGAATTAGAGAAGCCTGAGGCTGTCGGCGCCACCTGGCCGAAAAATGCCACGGCTGAGACCGACGTAAGAGGCCGCTAATCCCAGCCAATCGGCCCTCAAGGTTTGGAGAGAGTAAGAGAAAAAAGTTTATGAGGGAAGAACGGAAGTGGGAGCAGACGGATTTCTTCGCTCCCCCATTCTGCTTTATGCAATAGATGATACGATTCGGTCGATGACACCATTTGTCAGCCCATGGGGCACGACAGCACTTTGGCTTCCGTAGACATCATTGTACGTGGACTGTGATACCGCCATGGTGCTCAAACTTAGACGGGAGGACGATAGAGTCATAAACCAATACCTTTGACTGAGAACAGTGACCCAAAGGCAGCGGTGGTTGGCAATGAATGTTAGTGCGTTGCGTTTTTCCAAAAAGCAGGTAGCCAGCCACGTTACAATTCCAAAACTGTACGAGCTGGAAGCTGTGCTGATCCTATCTATAGCTATCAAACAACCTGGTACAACCACTTATGTGACCAACGGCCTTTAAATGGTATGAAAAAGATTACGAAAGGTCTGGGAATTTTCAGTGCGATTAACCATTTAGGATGGAGTCCATCTGATTCTCATGTACACGCGCCAGGCGGAATTCCACACGGATCCCGCTCTACCGCTCACAGTCAAGTGCTGCTACGGCCGAGAAGCACATCGCATTGACGATTAACCAAAATTCGGGACGCTTGCGAGTCCGGCATCAAGCCGAGATCTGATTGGATGAAATTCTGGACCGAACAGCCAATCATGACCCAGTATAGGCCGGATGCCGTGGGTCATCTTCGTATCAATGACGGAGTTTAAGAGGAAAGGTGAAAGAGAACATCCCTGTCTGATACCACTTGATGCGGTGAGCTCGGGCGGGAGCCTCTCGTAGACCTCACAGTGATACAGGAGATGGTGTAGAGGAACAGCGATGGTATATGAACTTTTAGCCTGCCGCATCAGGACACTCAAGGAGCCGTAACAATGGTCTTTGATGGTCTCAGGATTTAACAAACATCGCTCAACTTCACGGTTGTGAGATTACTTCACGGAAGTTGCCTGATGAACCTCACAGGGGTTATTATCAACGAGTATCTAGTGAGGCAAGGACCCTTTCGCCTGGTGACTTAGGACGATGCCGACCCTCTGCAGTCTACTGCAGCAGCCTCTGGACCAGGACATGTACCTGGAGCGATTTGGCATTTTGCTCAGCGACTGCTGGGATCTCGTTTCCGATGCACAGCACACATCAGTACCAAGCGAATTCAGTGTGCGAACAAGAGTAACCTGTTGTTCAGCTTGTTTTAGAGTACATAATTGAAAGCGGCCAGATAAACTGTGCTTCAATGCTTGAAGAGTGAATTAGAGAAGCCTGAGGCTGTCGGCGCCACCTGGCCGAAAAATGCCACGGCTGAGACCGACGTAAGAGGCCGCTAATCCCAGCCAATCGGCCCTCAAGGTTTGGAGAGAGTAAGAGAAAAAAGTTTATGAGGGAAGAACGGAAGTGGGAGCAGACGGATTTCTTCGCTCCCCCATTCTGCTTTATGCAATAGATGATACGATTCGGTCGATGACACCATTTGTCAGCCCATGGGGCACGACAGCACTTTGGCTTCCGTAGACATCATTGTACGTGGACTGTGATACCGCCATGGTGCTCAAACTTAGACGGGAGGACGATAGAGTCATAAACCAATACCTTTGACTGAGAACAGTGACCCAAAGGCAGCGGTGGTTGGCAATGAATGTTAGTGCGTTGCGTTTTTCCAAAAAGCAGGTAGCCAGCCACGTTACAATTCCAAAACTGTACGAGCTGGAAGCTGTGCTGATCCTATCTATAGCTATCAAACAACCTGGTACAACCACTTATGTGACCAACGGCCTTTAAATGGTATGAAAAAGATTACGAAAGGTCTGGGAATTTTCAGTGCGATTAACCATTTAGGATGGAGTCCATCTGATTCTCATGTACACGCGCCAGGCGGAATTCCACACGGATCCCGCTCTACCGCTCACAGTCAAGTGCTGCTACGGCCGAGAAGCACATCGCATTGACGATTAACCAAAATTCGGGACGCTTGCGAGTCCGGCATCAAGCCGAGATCTGATTGGATGAAATTCTGGACCGAACAGCCAATCATGACCCAGTATAGGCCGGATGCCGGTTGCCGGTGGTTGCTTTGACGTGAATGCCAGCTAGAGAATTTCAGCCTGGGAACTGAGCTGAGAAAACCACCGTTACCACAACCGATAAGTGGGAACCCACGATATCAGTCTAACTTTACCAGCTCTGAGAGTTGTTGAAGCAGCAACAAATGCAGTTTGAAGCAGCACGGCTGAAGCTCACTGAATCACTGACTCAGAGACTGCATATCCAAACATCAGCATTCAGTAATAGTGAGTCTTGTGTTTTCTCAACTGATACAGCGGCGGACTCAAATACGGACTTCACATTCGACCCACTCTCCGGTCACACTTTTGACTCCTGGTTCAAGCGGTACTAAGAGTTTTTCAAGACTGATTTTTCCAAGTTCGACGACGGATGGAAAGTCAGGTTATTGCTGAGAAAACTCGGCACACCGGAGCATGAACGGTTCACAAATTTCCCTCCCCCCAAGCTACCCTGCAACCTCAGAGTTGGTGAGCAGTCGGAACACTGTCTCAGGTATTCGGCGACCAGACACCACCGCTACAAATGCCTGAAGATAAAGGGAATGAAGATAAATAAAGATGATGACGATGTCATCGCATTCGCCGGTATTGTCAGTCGAGGGTGCGAGCGCCTTAAGCTCAGCTCAGTGACAGAGAATAAATTCAAGTGCCTTCATTTTTGTATCCGATCTCAAGTTGTTCAGGGATGCAGAGATCCGAAATCGGCTGCCTCACATAATTGAACAAGGTGCTGAACTGTAAATGCAAAGACTCGCCACCGAAGACAACGCCCCGTAAACCTGCAGCGCGACTCGGCTATGATCGGCCAGACACCTGTGACTTTAAACGGCTGTGTACATGCAATCAATCCCGACGCGCCTGAGAAAGCAGAGCAAGCCTTCCACAATTTGTTGGCATTGCAGTGGGTGATATTTGGCTCGGTTTGCCGATTTAGGTGTCATAAATGTTCCATGTGTGCCCAGGCCACGAAGAAGATTTATGTCCATCTCAGATGCCAAGGCCACCCGCACACCACAGAGCAACTAAAAAATCGTGCTCTAACTCGGTGACTACGATCTACAGTTTGATTTCGCTACCTCAAGGAAGTACGTGACGCTTCGAAGCAACACCACCTCAGTTCCTTTGCTACTTGATACGAGCCCCGAAATCGCGTTGCTCAGGGAACGAACGTTAAAACGAATTGATAGACCACATAAGAGACCGATCAAAAATTGAGCCCATAGTGCTGCTGGTGGTAAACTAAAGTTGGCCGCTCTATGGGCTTGATGATGAAAACCCCGAACCTGATCACATGCGGCTGGACTGGATCGCAAAGCTGAATCAGCTGGAGAGACCAGTGAATTCTGACCGCAACCTCACGCACATTGACCTACAACGTTATACATCTTCATTCGCCGATGAGCTTGGACAAGCACAAAATCGGGAACCAGACTGTGCCCCCTCCCTGGTGCCAAACCAGTTTTCAGTCCCAAACACCGACCAGGTACTGGGCTGAATATAGAAGACTGGTGTTCTCCAACCGGCAAACTGCTCTGCACCGATCGTGTTGGTGAAGAAGGCTGACATGGCCGTACGGTCGTATGCAGATTTCTCCACCAATCTAAACCCTGCACTGGATACCCATCAAGGCCTTCTGCCTCTTCCTGACGATCAGTTCGCCAAACAGACTGACATTAAATGTTTTGTGCGGATAGACCTGGCCGATGCTTACCTCCAGGTTGAAGTTGAGGAGCGATTCCAGGAACTGCTGACGATCAGGGCGTATCGCCCGACTGCCATTCGGTGTAAAAACGGCGCTAGCCATACTTCAACAGATCATGGAGACGATGCTGAAGAATGCCATCGGCGTTGCTGCCTATTTGGACGGTCTCATTTTCATAGGGTACAACCCCCAGACATTGTGGCAGCGCCTTAGTTACTTGCTCGGTCGTATTCAAGAATATGCCCTCAGAGTGCGCCGAGAGAAATGCACGTTCTTCATGCGGTCGACAAAGTACCTTGGTTTCATCATTGACACACATGACCGCCGATCAGACCCAGAGAAAACGGACGCTAGCAAAGGTATGGAAGCACCTACAGACTGGCATCTCCCAGGTCTTTCCTTGGTGTCGTCAGCTGCAACAGCTTCTTTGTGCCTGCTATGCTCATTGAACCAGGTGCTAACCAAAGTGAAAACGGTCAGAAGTGTGTCAACACGCCCTGATTCTGCCAACTCCATGCTGATTTCCGATTTGTTACTCACCTACTACGATCCATCCCTGTAGATCTTGGTGACGTCGGATATCTCGAACTGTGGAATTGGCAACTGATTTCACATGCATTTCTGGACAGCATCCAGAAAGTCATTGCGCATGCGACCAGATGCCCGACATTTGGCCGTTAGCAACTATGGAATGGCAACTGATTTCACATGCATTTCTGGACAGCATCCAGAAAGTCATTGCGCATGCGACCAGATGCCCGACATTTGGCCGTTAGCAACTACATTCAGGTAGAAGAGAAAGCTTTGGCGATCGTGTTTGCCGCAAAGAATTTCTATAAAATGCTCGACGTCCGTCAGTCCACTCTACTGACTGATCACCAACCACTCCTTGCTGTGTTTGGCCCACAGAAAAGAAGGGAATCTAGGCACTCACCGTCAACCGCCTCCAGCGATGCACCACACCGCCACTACGACACGACCTAAAGATCAAGTACCAGTTCACCACCAGCCTCGGATAAACTGACGCACTTTCGGGACGCATTGATTGAAGTGGGTGAAAACCAGCAGATACCGCAGTCGCAACAACTGCCCCGGAGCTGGTAGTTGACCACGTGGTATCCGAAGCGATTCACATCCTCTTAGTATCCGCCGACATGGCTTGCCAGGCTATCGACCAAGACACCGTGCTGCATCCAATCATTCAGTACCACCGCAATCAGCGGCCAAAAGACTAACCAGGACCTTGCCTCAACTATGGCTAGCCGACGGATGCCTTTTGTTTTTAGAACGCGGTGTAATCCCAAAGAAGTTACAACCAGCCGTCCTGAACCAGCCTCACAAAGGGCACCCTGAGAACAAACGGGATGAATGCCCCCGCTCCGTGTTACGTCTTCTAGCCTTTGATGGACTCCCAGATTAAGCAAGTCAACTTCTTGCCTGCGGTGGACTGGGGCATCCAAATCACCCCAGAAAACCGGTGAAATACCCGGTGAACTAGTTTCCGCTTCTGGTGCACAGCCCGAATCACCCGTTACATTCGTCTCCCGCCTGAAACACATGTCCGAACTTCGTGCGACACCGACCAGACGATCAACGCGAACAGAACACATCTCAGCCGATCTCTCTTCTACATCTTTTGTGTTTGTCCGACATGACGCAACAAGGAAAGCCCTCCAACCCTGTTATGATGGTCCCTTCAAGGGTATCGAACGTCACTCCAAATACTTTGTTTTAGAGAGAAGCGGAAAGCGTGATACCGTCTCCATTGATCGCCTGAAACTTGCCTACATTTAAGCACCCACGACCACATCCAGCAATCCCGCTATCCCAACAACACCCACACCTACCAAAGATATCCCACCCGCCAACCTCACTCCTTCCACTGGTCGTTCCGGACGTCGCGTCCGTTTCCCGCAGCACTTAGCTGATTACGAAACTTGAAGTGAGCAACTTGTGATTCGTTACTTTATTTATTCCAGCGATTTCCCTTTTCACAGTCAACGCCGTAGTGGGGGAGTAGTGTGGCGTTTTGTGCCTTTATTTTACTTCCATTATAACACTACGTATTTCATCAATTGCATAATCGTTTTTTGTTTGAATACGAAAAACTACAAAAACGCGCACTTGTACAATTTCTAATAATACAAGCGTAGTCACGTGCTTCGACTCTCTCTTCTGGTTTCGCTCGCGCTTGCAGCGGTCATTCGCGAGTCTCATGTACTGACTCTGGTACCAAAACATTTCAGACATCTTCCGAATCTATTATATGTGAGAACTGTTCAGAAGACCTCTGGACCGACATAATCGGATTATTGTTTATTCGCTGAGCTGGTCCAACGACGAACTAGTTTAAAGAAAACAATTGTTAGTGAGACTGTTCCGTCTGATCTCTTTATTTTTGTATACCCAACCTACCGTAATCACTTCTATTTCTTTGCCACACACTCCTGGTAACCTAACTTATTGGGTAGCCAGACCACTACACGTCACGGTTAAGTACGGTCCTCGAAGGGTTCTTTTCGCGCAACCACGTGAAGGGTGGAAGAAGGCAGGAGGTGGTCAAACGAAGACTTGGCAGCTAAGTATAAAAGCCATCACCGGGAAACTCAGCTCCGCTGGTCATTGCCGACTTCCCGGATGGGGACCCTATACGGGACACGTCAATGGTTAGAGACTGTCAAACATGGCCCAGTCACGCCCTCAGTGGTGCTCGGGCATCCAAGCCATTGCCTTCATTTCATAACTCCATTCCCAGTTCCCCTATTTACCAGTCCACTGACAGCACTGTATATACGCACTAATTTATCAGCTTTCGTCTCCAACACGTACCTACCTACCGTCCTCTGAAAGTTCTTTCAACCACCACTGGACGTCAATTCTCACCGGAACGATCTAACGACATCATTTGAAAACGCCAGGTGTTTAGCCCGTGGCTTGGTACCACAAGCTCATCGTCGACGCAATGTATCAGCATTGTGCACACACGGAATTCCACACGGATACTGCTTTGTCCCTCGCAGTCAGGTGCTGGTGCGGCCAAGCTGCCCCTTCTACACACGACTGGCCAAAAGCTCGTGGTGCTTGCTGGGCCGGCACAAAGCCGAATTCTGGCTGGTCAAGCGTCCGGTCCCTAGAGCCAACCAAGGCTCAGTATATGCCAAATACCTGCTAGCAATTATGCATCTAGGAGGCGTCTGAATTTTCGGAAAGTTTCCACTGCTTACCCTATATATGTGGCGTTCGGTGCAAGTGTTGTTGATTCTGTTTTGGGCGTTAATATACGCTGCGCACCTCTCGTGACTGATTGTGACCCGAACGCTAGCTTGAGAGGCGCACACCGAGAAGCAGGCTGAGAAAATGTACTTGCTACATTCAAACAGATCAGTGGCGCTTCATGTACCCCAAAAATATGTTCCTGCCGGTCCCGAACTCAATCCGGCGAATTGTCGGAACTGTAAAAACTAGGCTTAGTACTGATAGTAATAATAATGTTGTACCTACAGGAGGTCTGAATAGGAGGTTTGAATTATAACCCCCTCTTCATGGTGTGATGGTTCAATGGTGTACGGACCCAAGGGATTACCTCCCCAGAACTGTGAGTCAAGATTCCCTCGACTTTTTTACGTGACGTTTACCTGACTAACATCGTTATTTTGTTCTATTAGCGTAAGACTCCTTAGAGCCGTTAGCCCCTACGTTCATACCTAAATACATAGTCGTAGAAGCGGCGATGCCGCGTCCTCCCGAAGAAAGATGGGTTAAAATGGTTGGCCTCAAACGTAAATCATCCAGCGGGTGACCTAGACGACTGGTGAGCTGTCCAACAATATCAAAAAGCAAATGCACCTTGACATGAGCCCGATGCAGATCCAAACTCACCTTACGTCACCTGGTAGCTTCAACAGTGGGAAATCTATACCTTATTCTCCGCCCGAGGAACTAGGCCAGCTCCACGCAGCCAAGCTTGCTCAACCGCTGAGTCATTCGCTCCAAGCAAGACCCCCAAAGAAACCTCATTGCCCGTTTCCTCGAAAATCATATTTCTGAATAGGAAGCTGGCGGACAGAGTGCCCGAACAAAACCTTGCATCCCTCTGGCTACCTTGTGGTTGAGACTTCTGAGTCAATGGAAGGTCCGTGGTTTGGACTTTACCTCTACCTATCGGCTTCCCCTGTCTAAACCCGGCAGTCTGGAACTATCGCAGCTCTTTTGCTCACTTTGGGTGGTACGACGGCCACCCGGAAACCTTGAAAAAGGGCTATTCAGCCTATTTAATTGCAGATTTTGTAGGCTCTTAATAAGCTGAAGGTCACAGTTTTCGGCTCCTCACCCTCGGAGGCAGTGTTGATATGCTTGTCCACAAAGTGCCTCAGCCTTTTTCAACAAATTCTGCGATATTAAACAGTCAGCTGGCCTTGAACAACTGTCCATAGTCTCAATTACTCAGGCCTGGCTCACACCAGACGTCTCTGACGTGGAGATCTCGATAGACGGTTACTCTATTTTTCGAGTCGACTCAAAACGAGAGAGGGCAGATGGGGTTGCTCTGTACTTAAATGCGGCCCTACCGATCCCAATTGTCCTTCTTGATACCACTCCTGTACCCTTTTGCGATGCAACGTGGGTCGAAATCACGCTGCGCAATTCTGATGCTCTCCCACTCGGTGTGGTCTACCATAGCCCCTCGAGTCTCCCTGAAGATGACCGATTCCTCATAAGGACCCTTAGGCAACTCTCCTCCAACTACCTCTTCGCTCATCTCCTGATGGTAGGTGACTTCAACGCTTCAAAGTCCTTCAGGATGGAGCTCCAGCGCGTTGAATCAAGCGGACTTTTTGCGGCGGCACTGATTGAAGCCGTCCAACAGAGTGCTTGGACTCAACATGTCGTTGCACCCACCAGACACCGCGCAGGCCAACTACCACCCCTCCTGGACTTGGTCATCACTAGCGAAGGATACTTCGTTGATCAGGTAACAATTAACACTTCACTAGGACACACCGGTCACTGTGTGCTGATCTTTGATTTCACCTGCTAGTGGGCCAAAAAGCCCGAACCATAAACGTGGTTTCGAGACTTCTGATGTGCAGACTTCTCAAGAATGCGCATATTTCTCAAACAAATTAAACTGCGACCGGCCTCAGTGAAAGAATTATCTATGACCATTGTCCAGAAAGTTCATGAGGATGACGACATGTTTGTCCCAAAAAACCAGCACGCACTCGGATGAGCTGCAGGCTGCCAAAAAGGATTCGGCGTCCACTGGAAAAGAGGCCCCAACTTTTTTCAAAAAGACGGCTACAGGGGATATAGACGATGAGCTGGTATTTCGTAAAATGCGGAACCGTTGTAAATCAGAAATCAGCCGACGGAACATATGGAAACAAGCCAACATCGTGAACCTCGCTCGAAAAAACAAAAAACGTATCGTACAAATACAGAAGACATCACCGCAGAAGGAAGCATTCCGCGTTCCCCTTGAGGGACGGAAACGGAGAACCGATGAGTGACCCAACAGTGGTATCCGAGGTTCACAGAGAACTCTATGCGTGTCTATACCCACCCGCAGCGTCCTCGTCACATCCACTCTTGTCAAGGCGTAACTACGACCAGCATCTGACAGACTAAGTTTTCACGGTGGAGGACATTTGTCAACTATTGCACCAGCTCAACCCATTCTGCGCGTCGGGGCCCGACAAGGTGCATCCACGGATCCTGAAGAAAACGTCGTCTACATTGGCAAATCATTGTCATTTGTCTCCAGCTTAACACAGATTTCTTCCAAACCGCTCTTGCGTGACAAACCTGCTTATGTTTATAGACAACTTAGCCTAAGCCGAGGACGAAGGACTCACATCGGATGCCATATTCCTCGACTTCTCAAAAGCATTTGGTACGGTTTCACACGTCCCGCTGCTCCACAAACTCGATTTTTACGGGATTCAAATGAAAATCCTTCGCTGGATCAAGGCGTTCCTATCAGACAGATCATTCCGAGTGAGAACAGGCTGGACCTACTCTTCTCCATTGGAGCATCTCAAGGCTCCGTCCTGGGACCAGCGTTGTTTCTGATCTAAATCAACGACCTTCCAGATGTTCTTGCAAGTCCAGGTTTACTTTTCGCGGACGACTTGAAATCCTAGAGTTCCAAGGCCAGTGTCCTCCCAGTGGATGTAGACGCTGCCAAGCAACGGCCGTTGGACTGGAACCTTCCTCCGAATGACGAAAAGTGCGTCCATATGTCGTTTGGAGGAGACTCAGCGAATGCCTTTTTTATGCATGGTGAAAAGGGACCAGAAAACATCATGAGGATAGATGCCAAAAAGGATTTGGGCATCTGGGTCTCCTCAAACTTGTCCTTCTCACTACAACGTGAGAAATCGGCCCAAATGGCATTCCGCTTTTTGCGGATGACCCGACGCATCCTCTCCCGTATTACTTGCATGGACTTCCAAATACTCTGCGGAGTCTACGTCAGACCGCTCCTGGGATACGTCAACCAAGTTGTCCACTCAGGACGCACGGGAGACGTCAACCTCATTGAGTGTGTCCAGTTAGCCGCTACGAGAATGGTTGCCGGCCTCAAATCCGTGGACTAGGAAACGCGTCTCGCGATGCTTGATCTCTTTCCCCCGGAGTACCGTCGCCTCCGGGGGAACCTAGTTCTTGCTTATGCCCTGTTTGAACACAGCTTAGCAAACAGGTTTTTTAACGTTGACCCAGCAAACACACGGCGGAGACATAGTGAGATTTCCAAGCTCAGAGCACACAGTTTCATTAGATAAAAATTTTTCCCATTTCGGGTAGTAGCTGCGTGGAATGACCTTCCTCCAACGGTTGTCCACGCTCCTTCTAGAACCCAAATTGAAGCATTGCGACTCATCGCGCTGCCAAACATACTGCCTTGCGCTGAGTGCATAAAATGCATTGCTGCACGTTTTGTAAGCGAGATCTGAAAATCGCTTAATAAACTCTTACGCCTGCCATCATCACCATCATCGACAGCATCACATCATTGCTCAACACCGATGCTTCACTGCCATGCAACCATAATTTATTTGAAAGTCTTATTGTGAAGTAAAGAATAAAGGTGGGCGGGGAAGGGACCTAATGTTAACTTACTACTATCATTTCGAGGTGCCTACGAGTCCAGACATTCACTCAGGCAATTTTGATAGAAACTGACAACAAGAACGCCACTGCGATCGGTTGGCAGCTATATATTTTAGTGTCTCCAACCAGGCGCAGTGGGAATCAAGCGGTCCTTATCCTTGAAGGCGAGTAGCACCAAACGTACCAAAGCGTTTCGTAAACTACTTCATACCCGTCTACCAAGTAAAGGGTTGGCCGCCTGTGGACATTCAGAATGGCTAGATGGACGGGGTGTTGAGGCCTGAAGATTGATTTGGAGAGACATGAGAATGTCGGCGCCATTTGACGACCAGATGTTGCACGCAGAACTGATGCATGATGAAGGAAGTTATCAGTCCTGCTGTAACTACAAGGAGAGAGGAGGAAGAAAATACATGAAAGGGGAAGAAGGGACGGGTCGGCAGTAGTCTGTTTACGCTTACCCGCCTTGCTGTATGCAGTAAGCAAGGCAACCCGGCTGGTGACACCACGCGACGGCCGATGTGGCAGGAGAGTATAGTGGTTAACGGCACTATGGAGTCTCTAGTGAACTGAACAAATTACTGATGTAAGCCAGACACAAAGTCACGAAGAGAAGAATACAAGTAAATTTTGACTCACAGTTCAAAATAGGAGATTCCGTAGTTCCGTATTCCGTTGAACCACCACAGATCTCCCAGTTCTCCGGTGATCGAAATATTATTCCACAAGCGTGAATATATTAGTCCAGTGTTTGTAGCTGAAATGCTTGTTCACGTTTAGTGTTAGCAGCGGTCAAATATAGCCCACCGACGGTCACAACAACAGTCACTCAGCAAAAGTCTCAAAGTCACGTTGGAGCCAACGCGCGGGCGGTAGCGGCTGTATTTCAGTAAAACAAAATTTGTACAGCGATGTGACTGATAATGATGGGAAAAAAGAAGATGATACTGAGCATGAAAAAGAGCAGTTTACAAGTGCTACAAGAGTACTGATAGCTGTAAGTGTCATGGTCACTGAGAGAATAGAAAGAACTTCTTGCTGGTCCACCTCCCGGAGGGACGTTTGATGAGCAAGAGTGTAAAATATAACAGGCTGATCAAGAAAGTAGAATAGAGGGGAGTCTTATTTGTATGGCGTACGTGTGCGTATGAAAAGTGATAAGTGGCGTCAAGTTTATAACTAGGACTAGAATCAAGCTAATTCTTCGGAAGAGGGCATTACTGGCGTTGCATTCAGTTGCTCAAGACATTCATTTGTCATACATGTGACCAAATATGTCAGACAGACATGGACCATAACGTTCAGCTTTATATTGAAATATTGCCAGTGGAAGTTCAGTCTGCCATGGAGCATGGCGACGGTTCTTGGAAGATGTACAGTCATAAACATCGAATATGGTGTGGAAGTCAAGCTCCGTCGTTCAGGTTTTGTAGTTCGAAATCCAACGGAGTGGCATCATGTGGCCAAAAGAACCTTTGTTCAGGGTAAGTGACCCAAAAGTCCATAGGTCTTTTTGTTAAGGATGTTGCGTCAGCTTTTTTCCGGTGGCTTCGGCAAGATACGATTTCCGTATAAGGACAGGAGGGTCAACGAAAATAAGTTGTGGCCGCTTAAACTTTTCTTCTCCCTTTTTTCCTCAGGGTCTCATTTCCATCAGACGGCACGATCGACGTACACGATAAATTTAGCTTCACGTCTGATAACTCATCATTCATCGGTATTGTGCATGGAGGTGGCTTTCTAACTCCAGTGTAAATTAACTTCGGACGGTCAGGCGGTTGGAAAAATGTCTTTAAGAGGATCCTGGATATGCCCGGCCCTAAGTTTCTGACTAGGTGTTCCGCCATTTATGAGGCCGTGAACTGTGGGAAAACGTTCTACTCCCGAAGAGCGCAGTGGTGGCATTCCCAGAAGGTATCCTCGACTAGCACAACAAGGTACTTATACCCTAAGAATTTTGTTGTGAACGGTTTGGGCTCGTGGTTTGCACTTTATTGGAGTTTACTGCGTGCATAAACCTGTAAGTTATGTGGTACTCCTGCAAAATTGAGTGGCATAAAACCAAAAACTCATGTTTTCAGGAAAATACATCGACGCAATGAGCAATTTTGATTAGGTGGGAAGCTGAAAAGTCCGTGCAGTCTAGAAAAAACCAAATGACTTTCGAATAGCGAAGGTCATGAAATGTTATTGATTCCTCAAACAAAGTGTTCTTTAATTTTGCTTCGCAATTAAGTGGCAAAACACTGTTTGACTTTGTTTCAACCCCCTTCATTCCTTATTTTCCAAAGGGTAATGATACGTAGTATAAGCGATGTTTACCTGTTCCTAATATATGCGAAGTCCATGGGTTTCATCTAGAATTAAGTTCACAGTTCGAGTTGGATTCACGGGATATCTCTTCTTGTTTGTTTTGCATAATATCTGAATGAGTGAATGGTTAAATAATTAACCATGTAATTAATCCAAGAGACAAAGATATCAGAATTCGTATACTACATTACAGCTCTCCAGCACTGCTCTCTAGTCACTAGCCTTGCAAGAAAATACCCAAAGTAATAAACGATTATCTGTGCCACCCCATAACCCATAGACGATTTACACCATTCTGTCGCACGCTATCAAAAATTGGCTGGTTGTATTTGAACTTTCATGGTTCCACATGCATTGAGAAATTGACTAAAATACTGAACATTTAAACCGCTGCAGAGGTGTCATGTAATGACGGTGAACGTTATCTGCGTTGTGCCTATGCTGCGGACTTTACTGCTGGAAGTATGCGCATAGCCCGAGTAGATAAAATCCCTGTTTGTAATAACGAATAAATAGTTTGGTGCGTCTCCGGAACTAATATGTGCGTAATATCATTTAAGCTGACTAGGATTAGTCAGTTCCGTGCTATTGGGTCTTGCTTTGACAGATGGTTTGGAATCGTGACCGCGTTAATATCACATTCCTTTAAACTATGTAGGCTTGTCGGCACATTACATGGTGTCGCGCGTTCAATCAATGATGCAATTTTTTGTGTGCCGGAATATAGCTATATTTGTTGGTTTTCAGTGAACAAATCGCTACAGCTTTTGGTGTGTTCGGGTCTCGTGACCATCATTTCGGATTGATCATCAAGATGATTTTGAAAATAGGAGTGACAAAACCCGTTACCAACTGATTCCCTGGCTTTCCAGAAGATCTCTTCCCAACTGTGATCAAGCCGCAGACTCAGTATAATTTAATAATTCTCGTGCGCCCATAATTTAGTTCTCTGATTCAACATTAATTTTTTGCTTACCGACAAATTACTGGATGCTTGTGGTTGCACAAAATACCATGTATAGTCGGCTGTGCAACGCGGAAAAATCGAACGAAATAATTTGGTTACTTACATAGGGTGGATGGTTTGCTCTGCCGGTTTTCATAGTGCAATATTGTTTCCATTCATCGAAGTGCAGAAGGCTTTAAAAACTCAGTCTGTTTCACAATTTCTGGCATAGGTTCAATAATATGCTCACTGTTGGAAACCTAAATCCTTAGGGACATTATTAGCTGATTATGATCTCTGTGACATCACATTTTTGTGGTCCTTCTTGGATAATTTCAGACCAAGATGGCTGGCAATTCGGAACACAATAATTCCACGGTCAAGACTCTGATCAAGTTCTCCATCCATCTCTGCACTATTTTTGGTCCGTGGATCAACATATTTTGAACAGGAAAACTTTTTGTTGTGAAAAAAACTATTTTTCGGGCTGGATGCACAATTAGGGACAGTGTATCAGCCCAAGGTAAAACTTCAATACTGCTTTCATTAGGGAAATGACTAGTGAACAGTTAATTAATCTACCTAAATTAAATTTTAACATAGGTTAATTCACACGCAAACCAACCTAATCTTCATGCTATGTGAAAAGGTGGCAATTTAGGAAGTTCCTTCATCGTCATCGCATTTGGTCAGTACGCTCCACGGGAAACTCTCTGGACAGAAAAACAAAAACTTCGTCTAGATATCACACTGTAACTGCATTAATCAGGGTGGTGCGTGACTGACGTGCATAATTCCTTCAATACCAAATATGTATCCAACATTTATCGTCTGGATGTTTCCTGGCCATGTGGTAAATGCGCTTAATTTAGGAAAAATTCAGCCACATGTCTGCTAGTCGAAACTCATTGGTGGTGACGAGAGAGCCCCATTAAAATGGAAGTTTTACCAAAGGAATAGCTGTTATTCGATAACCAGTAGATCAAAAAGCTAACGAAAATAAATAACTCATGAAATGTATCAGTCTGTCACCTGCAATATAGGCTACCTAATAGAGTGACGCCGGATCAACTCTATTATTTGAAACGTTTATGAACAGACACTGTATTTAATGCGATAGATTTGAGTGCAAATGTACCGACTCACTGGTCCCAAAATTATTCCATCCAGTTCAACTTCAAAGTTTCCCGTGAGAAGGTAAACCGTATGCTCACCTGGCCAATAAAGTTTATGTCTAACGGGTTACGTTTATTGCGAGATGAAATTCTTCTAACCATGAGTAGATCCCGTGAAAAACCGAATGTTGAACAAGCACGTTGCTTAATAACAATGACTCCCGAGAATACGAAAACGTTAAATGGGGCCGAAAATCAAAATATTTTCTGGTTGTTTTAATTCTCCACCAGTCCTCAAATTGTAATGTCCGTTGGGCTTGGATTGCTTTTCAGTTGAATTTGGGCATCCGCAGAAGTAAAATCACATATCACTTACCACTTTGCATTCGTGTCTTGAAAAAATCAGGTGTCTGGCCTTGGTAATAAGGAAGGCGACTACTTAATAAACCATCTTATGGTTGAACTACTCCAAGGTAAGCAGCATGCGATTGCACTACCGGTGCTGAGCCCAGAAGAGCACGAGAACAGCACGATCTGACTAGATATTTCGTCTTCTTCATTCAATAAGAAAAAGGATATACCAGATCATTCTTGGTGATTCTTGTCGATTTATCACACCCCGACCACTTAATTCACAGTTTACGTGCATGCGTAGTTCAAGGTGCTGAAAGTTTACTGTCTGTATACCTGAAAGGGTTGTTCCACAAAAATGAATATGGTAGTCTGAAGCAGTACTTAAATTCAGATTGAGGGATAAAAAGGTACTCCACGGTAGCTAAATTAACCTCATGTATCTGATTTACATTCTTAATTGCAGCTACACTTGAAAATGGTTGAATAAAGTCAGACCAACAAAATGTGTGGGTGGGCGGTCTCACGTTTTATGTGCATGGAAGAAATCTGGAGATGCGAATGATCCTTACATCTGAGGGGTCACGTGCCCATTTGCTGATGTAATGAATGACTTGCTTTTACCCCCTGCGCAGATCAAAGTAGTCGCCCACACGTTTCGGCACGGTGAGCACTGCGTGGGCTTTTTTATTAGATTTATTTACACCGCTCCACATAGAACTGACTTGAAGTTAGAGTTTCTAAGGAGAGAAACACAAGCTAGAGTGCTACTCCAGTGCTTTATGGTTTTTTGTGGTCGCACATTTTCCAAAGTAGCCTTGAGCGCAAAATTTACAACGAGTATATTCAGCATGTTATTAGGTCAATTCAGCAGCTTCTTCGCCTCGAAATATTTGGGATACTAAGCCATGGGCCCCTGATTCGCAGCGAAATTCAACCAGTGTACATTAACTAGCATATACTATGGGACTTCTGAGGGTTTTGCTCGATTAGAATGGTCCAGGTAGATAAGATAACGCATGCAAGCTACAGTGTTTTTTTTAACAAAAATCTAGTTATTACACCTGTCAGGCATTCAGATTTCCTGTCTAGGGGGTAACCATGACTAGAAGCACCGAAATATTGTCGGTTCAGTTTATCAGCTTTAAGAAAAATGGTGACTTTGTATTTAGAGAGAAGAATTAATATTCCATACATTTTCAGACTGCCGCAGCAGGAAAAGTCTTGTGGGGAGTGGAAGAGTTTTCGGAGAGAGGTAGTACGTGTAGAAGCTACTTGAAATTATAAGGTGGATTTAGCGTCCACTGGTACC
The DNA here is from genome assembly GCF_000715545.1 of Opisthorchis viverrini. Classification (NCBI taxonomy): domain Eukaryota; kingdom Metazoa; phylum Platyhelminthes; class Trematoda; order Opisthorchiida; family Opisthorchiidae; genus Opisthorchis; species Opisthorchis viverrini. The sequence continues at coordinate 535,816 of NW_008751709.1, forward strand.
TGTAAACAGTCAAAAACGTAGTCCCTTAGAGCAACATGACAAGCACCAATGCATAGTATGAGTTTGAGAATCAACTGCGATGAGTGGTGATTGGTGGATTAAAGTCAGAATTTATCTTTTGGAAACAAATACTGCTGACTATTTAGCTACTTTAACATTTGCTTGTATTCGCTTATATTTGCAACTATTCAGACTTCAATATTCCTGTAAAATGGACACCTGCAATAAGAAACAATGCCATTTCAGTTAACCTATTGTGATCCCCACCAATCGAAAAAGCAGTTTGCAAAGTGATGATTTTGAAATAAGCCATAAAGATGTTCTGGAAAAGTTGGTTTAACTAAGATATACAATTGACTCTTGGTATCAAGATGACTGTTTTCATCTGGTCTATTTGTGAAAGCCTTGATTATTACTGTCATTATCCACCTACTGGCAGCGCACCAAGCATTCTATACTGTGAAGCTCAGCAGAAAACGCACCTAAGCCTTTAAATTAAATGTTCGAACTGCTCGGTTTTTTTCAACGTGACCCAAGATCTTGGCGAGTAAATTGCGTGCGGAAATGAAGCTTAGTTCAACCAAACCACCATTTCTTAAGTCCTACCTAGAAGTGGTTGGTGGCAGGCGTACGCAAAAGCCGTGAAGCAGTCATTGATTACTCAACTCTCAGACACGAATCAGCAACCATAGTTTGATAATACGCTGATAATGTAGTGTGGAGGGACCAAACCTTATCATATCACTTTGTCTGTGGCCTTCAAAACACTACTATCAGCCCAACGAGACATTTTCCTTCCAAATCGAGTGGCTGCGGTATTTCAACACAACATTTTGCTACCGGCCATTTTCGAGAGGCTGTGAAGCATGTTGTATTCAGTACGAACGATTGATTTTCTAAGAGAATTAATCACCGGTTCTTATGCCACGTCATCATATTCATGAGAAGATTCCGTCAATCATAGTAAAAACTGGAATCACAAATCACTTCTATTCACATCCGATACATCTGACGGGCGCCAATGCACGTACACGTTGGGGTGATTGATTCTCAATGCTTGCAGTTCTTCTTAGTTTCTGAAACCGTCATACATGAGAAGCCGTTCAACATGGTTTTGCTGACTGTGCACAGTGTACGCGTGAATTGGTAATCATTCAGTTTGGTACTTCAAAGCGGTTTAGATATACGGATTCCTTAGTTAAATGAAACACTATACTGGACTCAACTAGTATCGATAGCTAATGTATCTAAATTGACTGATTTTTGTGCTTTGATTCTTCGGTGGTTTTGTTTTTCTCAGGTGCTCCAAACGGGCGGACATAACTCTTCGAACAACGGGGTTGGCGATTACGGGTTTCCTATGTAAGAAGTGTAATACATCTATGGTGGTATTTCAAGTCACACGAAATACACAGATATTGTCTTTCCGCTGCACTTGTTAAAAATAGAGTTTATTTTTATCGACTTTGCAACCGCCCCTGTTATCATGTGTACGGTATGAACTGAATGTATTTGCTCATATTCAATATGTAGTCCCACAAATAGACGATTTTATGACCACCAAATCCACAGCTGTTAGGGGAATGCCTCTTTTCGGGGCCGACTCATGTGTCTTGGAAGACGGCGGTCGGCAATCAGACGATTGAAGCGGATCAAATCAAAAGATCACTTTGATTCCAATCGTAGAGTCCACAACCTAACAAGCCATCTAACAGAATTATTTAATTACTTGAAATCTGGGAATCACTCACTCAAGGACACATCACACTAGAATTTGTGTGTGTGCTGGGTTGGGAATAAACTGAAAAAAACACACCAAGTTGTTTCACGTGCAGAAAACTGACCAAAAAATTTCCTCACTGTGCCATCAAAATGTAGAATGCATGAGAATGGCATGTAAACTATTGCACATTGTTGGTTACAAAGAATGGGAAAACACTATTCGACGTGTAGGTTTGGTTAGTTTGTCCTATATATATATATANTATATAATTTGTATAAAACGCCTGTATGAAAGATACGCTGCCAACCACACGCAAAGAATCTCACCTGTAAAGCTACTTTCGCCTAACCTTCCTAAGTTTTGGTGGACCGTCAGTATCTGTGAATGAGATTTATTATTATTATTACTTTTATATTATTGTTATTGTATATATGTATATATGCACATACATATATATGTATAATTTATGATTAGCCCGTCGTCACCAAGGGTAACTATTCATTCGTCAGTAAAATAGGATCACTAACTCTAGAATATTTTAATCGAAAACTCAGTAAAATGACATCCGTTGTCTCTGTTGTGTTTCGAAACTTGGGCTTCATATGCAAGTCTGCAGCGAAGCAGCGTCAATTTCATTAAACTCAATTTAAATAAGCGAACGAAGCATACGTACCTTCAAAAATATTGTGGATGAGTAAAAAATACACTTGAGTTTATGTTTGCTGTTAGACGGTAGCATTAGACATCAAACCTACTCAACCAACCGTAAACGCCAAAAACCGGAGCCCGATCAATTTACATCCCCCCCCTGACAAAAATGTGTTCTGGAATGTTTCACTCATGCAAACCCAGTAGGTTTAAATAATTGCGGATCATTTAGCATGTCAATTTACTTCAAAATTGCACTGACATGGGAGCAAGCAGCAGCATAATTATTAAACAACAATAATGAACTTTTTAGGGTGCATCCAGGTGGATAAACCGATGCAGACCAGAAATAGCACACCCAGCGCGTTCCCCATCTGCATACCACACTTTCTTAAACATACCAGTCAGACCAGATTTAAATTTCGAAGCTTCCGCTTTATTTCCATTCGTTGAAGGCTGCTATTCTGTCCAAAATAATGTATGGGTTCTTACTCAGACATTAATTTGACCTTTCGCAGGTGTCATGTAGGCAGCACTGTGCGCAATAAAACGGCTATACACGGTTTACCCACAGGTTAAACGGAGGCAAAGTGTGATTTCAAATATCGTCGGCTGGTGGAGGCACCCAAGCAAAAAGAAGAAATTTCACGTGTCATGCTTGCTGGGTCAACAAACTAATAACCGCTCTACATCATCCATTTTGGATGGCCGGACTGAGCTATAAAGGTTTATTCTGCTGGCTCAAAATGGGTCACAATTATGAACCCACATTGTTAGAAGTGATACAAATCATCAGCACCACTAATATGGCTAAGAGGATCAAAGTGTTTGCAGTTACATTTGTTTCTTGAGTGAACATTGCTGGTCGCATGTTTGCGTCTAGCTCCAAACATACGACGTCAAGATACTTCGATACACAAACACACACTGACTGGGTTAACTGGAGTTTGACGAATAGTGGGCTGGAATTTCAATCAGCATACCGGAGATTCCTTCTATGAGTAGGGGAAGGCAGTACACAGCCATCCAACATGCACTGAACGAGCTATTTCTGACTGGTGTGCTTAAATTCTGGGTCTATGTGCTTTTGAATAGCCAAGCTAGTAGGACGCATTTTGTATAGACCTAAAAAGTCCATTGTGGTATGTTGTGACTTTGACCATGCTGATTTATCATTGAATGAACATTCGTTTCCCTCAGACGAAGTCTTTGACGCATGACTCTGACGGCAAGACAGCGGAAGAGTGCCAAAACACTACTGAATTATTACGAACCGCGTCGCCTTCAAAGCCAATCTGGTGGACCAGAATACCAAATTTTTAATATCCCCTAACCAACCTTGAATAGTGGACCCTCCCGACGTCATGCTGAAACATTTCTTCATAGCTCATTGACTGATAAAGTCATAATAATCGCACTGCGGAAACCTCTGTTCACTTTGCGCCCTATTTGCTGTGCATTGTGCAAAGAAACTGTTCCCAAATCTCGGAAAAGTCAAATTCAACAAGAATGAGCACACCCTTTGTCTTGAAGGCAGACTGATTGTGGGAAATCCTGGTTTGTTTGGTAGCCGGATGCCCAAAATGCTAAACCGGTGAAGCTGATCACCTATCCTCGGTGACGGATGTAAATCAGGGAAAGATCATCAGCTGACTTGATAAAGAACAATCTGGTGCTACAGAACGTAGTTTGATGATTGGTCTACACAAAAATAATTTTTTAACTAGGATTTGCTTGACAGTTTGTAGTAAGTGGAGTGGTCTTCGGCGCTTCGGGTTGAGTCGTGTTTTCATTATCTCGCATCTGATTCTTTTGCTTCCCACCATTTCATGATTTAACTGCCTACTTGGCTAAAACCGCAAATAAAATTTGTGTGAAGACAAAACGTACATACTACGTTGCCTGTTGTTTTGCACTTTTGCTGTGTATATCAATGTAACTCATTATTCTAGATTGTTATCCTGCCCGGAAAACCGCCAAATGCGCGGCAGAAACACAAAATGCACGTTTTAGTCTTTTTGATGAGTTATAACAGAACACCCGGAAACTTTCCCGCTGGGAATTTGGTGGATCAATAATTTGATAAATCTGGTCGAATTATTTTGCCTCAGGTACTCGCACTTTGGCTTGCAGTGGCATGATCTCAAATGGAAGGCTCTAATCCGGCAACAAGTTGAGGCAAGATGTTGGTGGTTTGGTTGTTCGAACTGCACAAAAAACGGTGGTTCAGCTTGCCACATAAACCCTTTACCTTAAACGAAATGGAACCATAGTAACTCATGCATGTTGAAGGAGACCTTACCGCTTACTATTTAGTAATGTGTTTGGGGCCAAAACGACCGCACAGCAGTGAAACTTTGACTTACTGACGTTCATCTTTTATATCACAAGGGTGCTGTGCTTCGTATCAGACAGGCCATGGTAACCAAACTAGTTGAGTGAGGACCCACGATATACAGTACGCTACTTGATACAAAATATTTATATCTCAGTGTCTGTCATCAATCTCGTAAAGTTTTCCCCTGTTTCTGTTTTAATAAGTGCTTATATGTGCCCGGTTAGGAATTGCGTGCAAAGTAACCATAATCTGCGTGGTATGTACTATTTGAAGGGCTCGACACTATAACACAGTAAAAAATCCTATGTATTCATACAGATACAAAATGTTATCGAAATGATTTTTTATCCATGACTAAATCTTTCACACATAAGCAGCCTACCGAAACAGCGTTGATTGGTCAATAAAACAGCCACTGTTAGCGCTATTCAGCTAAATTTGTTGATAAGATAGTAGTTAGCTAGCCTAGTGAGATTTCTCCAACACACTATATAAGTCCTCAGGATATACCTATCTGACTTTTACACTGCTGCCGTTCAAAAACAAAGCCACTGATCGCCCGCCATTTTGGACAACTGTTCAAGCACATTGTATATACTTTGAAAGTTTCAGGCACTAAAGTGAGAAGCCATCGTAGTAATTTAAAAACAAAATATTGTGTACCTTTTTCGGCACTTCTCTTAGCGCAGATACTGGTTCCATTTAGTTATTATTTTACAACTGCTTTGTTGTTGTCGATTGCAAATTTCACCTCTCTGGAATATCATATCTCCATTTATGCAGATGTAGAATGTTATCACAGCGGTTCCGTGCAACAAAACTTTCCGTGACTAAAGGCGTTACTACACATATTAGTGTCTTATAATAACAGGAGTTTCGGATAAACAGGAGAAATGCGTACAAACCAATTTTTCCCTAAATCCAGTGGTCGTGTTGGTTCAAAACACGGCCATTTTTGAAAAGTTGCGAAGCATGCTGCATCCAGGACAAAATACTCCATTTCTCTTGAAATGAATCGCATGCTCTTTTAACAATCTATGTGGTTTTAATTTTGTATGCACGTAAAGAGTCACGGTTGCCACGTCATCATAGCCATGTTCAGCTCCAGTCAGTCTAGTGTTTGCTAGTCCTGAAATCAGGTCAAGTTTATTCACCGCTCCAGTTTGGCAGTATCTGACAGACGTTAACGAACGTGCACGTTGAGTTTTTTCTAACCTCGTTGCTTATTGTACTTCTAGCTTCTTTCGCCGAATATACGTGAAACGTATTCACTTGGTTTTGTGCACTGTGTAATTTACACATGGCTTGGGATTTCAATAGGCGTAAAACACACGGGGAAGCGATTGAGAGACTAAATACGCCACTTATTAGAGCCAAACCTTCCGGATAAAACCTCAACTAAACGTGAAATTAAAATCAGAGAAACGCCACCAAAGGGGCAGTTGAGTGGTTTTGATGTAAATGGATTAAAAAATTCAAATGAATGCATGGTATTCACTTCAGGTTTATCACATGTTCATGTGATGACGTAGTACTCGTGTGCAGTGACGTTGGTCTCCCTTTCAGTACGTTACGATGAGCTTAGCGTGCGCTGTTTCAATTCGGTTGGTTCATGCTGTTCCGCAAAACTATAAGGCGCTCACTAGATGATGAGTTAGTACAGTGAGAATTCCTAGCTAAAATGCTGCGACATGTATTTTTGCTTTACTCGTATCTGCATATTGTCAGAAGCAACCCTGAACGTAAGTATTATATTGGGTGTAGTAAATACGTTAGCAGTTTACATCATTCACATTTTTTGCGATAATATACACGGAGAAAGCATGAATAAGCTCGTGAATTTCAACAAAGTGGATGTACCAGATCCGCATTAGTCTAGAGCGCTTGATGTCACAGGTTCCCGGAATTACGCTCGTCAGGGTGGACGCAAACATATCTCCCAAAAAAACATTTGTTGCCACAATCAAAGCATTACTTCGTTATACTCATCACACACTCAATACTCTATTCTTAAAATATTTTTGTTAACTGGGCACTCAAAACGTGGTGGATTGACTTATTATTATAACGAAGTTGATCTGGCAAGTCTGTTCTCCATTTTCTCCTTGATTGCTACAAAAGCAACATTGCTTGCCAGCTAACTTGGACTACGTTGTTCTCCCTTGCTCAGGAGTGTTCTCACAACCAAAATGGCACGGAATTTACGCATGTGAAGGACTGCGCATTTTGCTTGAACGGCAGTCGATACAATTCTGCGTGTTTGATTAACAGTACAAGCCAGGTGCCCTTTGTATGGATTGTTCGATTGACTGCCTATAGTTATATTCCACAGGCGGAGTTATGATGATCTATAGAATGTAGGTGATATTACTCATCTTGAAACAAATAACTGGCATGTCAGCATGCTGCTCATGAACTTTACTGATCATCATAATATATCCTTGTGGCACGTTTGGTGATAATGCCTCCCTGGGCTTCATGAATGTGGCGTTATTTTAGTTCTAAGGATCCGAGTAGGCATATTAAGGTGATGTAATTCATCAATACAGAATACACTCATGCTCGCGCGACTTTTGCTTGCTAGCTCTTGCCTTATATCGAGCCTATATGATAGGTGAAATAACGTCACAATTATCTACTGGGCCGAATAACTGCAAATGTGCGATATTGAGATATAATATTGTCAATATCGACTTTCCTCTCGTTTTTAGTGTGGTATCTTGAGGATCTCATCAAATCCACCAAACCCCAATGTCTTTCTTTGGTCGACAGGTTTATGGCTGACGTTATTTCAAAATTTTTCAGCTTTATTCACACCACCACGTATCTTAGTGCACTTCTTCAGAATGTGTCCTATGCAGTGTATGATGTTTGTTGAGGGTGCCAAGATTTGTCGACTTATTCTTTCCACCATGAATTTAACACTTTTTGAGTGAAGAAAAAACAAATTTCTGTGCCGCTTGAAAGGTCCCGTACATTGCCATAAATTACACAATGTTCACTTAATCTCAACTATGGGAGATGCCGTCTTCCGTTCTTTTGAAACCTCTAGTCCACGCAGGTGCACGCCATATGGAGTAATTATTGTCGAAATGCATCCAGAAGTAGCACTTTGAGATATTATCCCTTTGGAATTTTGATTCTAATCTCCATTTTCAGCTCCGTCTCGAACACATAAGATAATATTCCCGAGTTAACGTGTTCCCTTACTGTTTTGAAAAACGTAGTTGCAGGATTATTCTTTTCAAATTTAGCGGACTATTGATTGATATGAACATGAGAAAAACAAAGACAACGTTGCTGCGATCGTTACATCTGATAGTTTGGCGCGATGCACTTCAATCGGCACACGTGCCAGTCGGGATCAAACAGGGATCGGGACACATCTACCAGGTTAAGTAAAACGGGAAGTCAGCCACCGATATTATTGAGAACCTTGGGTTACCTGCGCAATCTTAATGAAAGGTAAACGGCATTTCTACACAGTGACAGCGAACAGCCTGCCCCGTACTAAAAACTGTTAGTAGAGTATCGGTTGGGAAAATCTTCGAGCCTTCAGTGAGTACCTCATTTGTGATCTTTTTTCAGGGAGATAGGTTTATAGAGAGACTGCTGCCATTTAACTGACGCTTCTTTGTGTGCGTATTAAATTTCTTCTATAGGTGTATTAATTTTTTCATGCTGATATTCAAAATCTTAAATTAGTAAACTGAAAGTGTCTTTACTTGACTAAACAAACCTATCAATCTCTTGAACAGTTCTGGAAGCTGCAAGGGCACCATCATCAACCTCAGTCTCGGAACCCAGCGGAATAACTTTACAATTGAAAAGTACACAAGAGGGTAAGTATATTCATAAGAGATTCAAAAACTTAGATGAGTTCAGTCATTCACTAGGTTTTAATCACAAGCGAGTTCATTGTTATGTTGAACATGGAATTAAACAACTAATCCCTGTATGAGTTTTCCACAATGGTGCCCTGTTTAATGGCCTTTGGATGAGAGTTGGGATTCCCTTTAGCAGACAACGCCATCGGTATTTTAGACGCCCTGTGGAATGCTGATATTTACCAATATACCTGGTACTGTACTGGCTTAGAATCAAACCGAGTGGGGTAAAGTGACGTAATCTAGCAGAAAAGAACAGCCTCACATCATGTAAGAGACTCCATCTTGATTTCGTTTTTCACCCACCTACGTGCATAGGTAAAACTGGCAGGATTCTGTAGATGACATACATGTCCGCTACAAATGACAAAATGACTTGCAAATTAAAGAATCCGATAGTCGCTGACCGCATGAGTATAAAACTCCCTAACGAATCTTTGTAGGTATCGCTGCCTCAGTAACCAGGCGACGTCAACTAAACCTGGAGTGAATATCTTTGTTCGAAAAGCAACAACGAAGTCATCTTCAGACAAAACAAGCAGCCGACACCAAAATTATATAGTTTTGTGCAAAAACAAGCTAGTCTGTTGGTCAGTAATGCATTTCGGAACCTAGTTATAAGTTGTACATACATTAAACAAACAAAATTATGGGTAGCTGACAGACTAATCCAAGCTTTTTGTTCGGAAACCTCAGAAAGACAAGTAACACCTGCGAAATACAGATAAGGACGTATCCAGAAAATGGTGGGTTTTATGATTTAGGCCAGGCGTCCTGGATCAGAGTTGCAGAAACTAACTCATAGATGAGGGAGAGCCCTTGAAATAGCAAAAGTTTGGTGCCGGCGGAAAGATAAACAACAAAATCACAGGCATTTGGTACTTTACACTTTAGTGAAGATGTAGATGTATAATAATTTTTTTATTATTCCGCGTTTACACACTTTAGTTGAAAAACTTCTCAGCAGAGCGGTACACAGACAAAAAGTTGTTGGAATTTTTCCGAATTAGTAAATGTTACTAGATTTTCTAGTCTAATCCTCGGTGTCCGGTCAAAGCATGGGTTCACTACGCAATCTGATCGGTTCTGATGGATGTATTACGAGTTATGCCAATCTGGTCGGCAAGAACTGAAAATATATTTTTATGCTGAGATTTGACACCGTGAGAATTAAGAATCAACATGAGCGCCCCAGTTATTTCCCAAATTTCTCCACGAACATCAACATAGTGCCAAAGCAGAGTACGGCCAGAGACTCACGTAAGTGTGCGTATAATGACATGAGTCTATAAATCACTAAATGGGGTCTTATTAGCCAGTTATTTGTACATAAATTACCTAGCAAAATCAGTTTAGGGTATTTTGTTCGCAATTTGAAACGTTCGGTATACACAGGTCAACCAGCGTATCGCTCCGATATTCACTGATTGGTCTGATAGTGTTCATCTCATATGTTGGGCTATATCATATAATTAAAAAACCACGGTGCCCATCCTATGTTCAATTGTTTTTCGCACCCATCCTTGGCAATCTCTACTGGTGAAGAATAAAATGCTGCCTTTATTCCTTGTAAACAACAGAGCGGACTAGATCGTCCGCTCGGATGAGGCTATCGATGCCTGATGGTTACTGTACACGAACAACCTCGTAATTTTTTAAAATAAGGCCTAGTCTGAACGAACTACAGTCATTTCGGTTATTCGAACTGTGTAACCCAGTTTGTGGATTCTAATATCACTTCATAAACCCTGTAAATCATCTATGGGATGTCAAAATCCAACAAAAATACACCCACGGACACCGTAAACCACTAAAAATGGGTGTACTTCCGGCTCTGTCCATATATATTGCGTGTACAAGAAAGCATATATGACGGCTTTCGGCGTCAGTGTCATTTTTGGCGTGGAAACAACACACATTTAAATTGGTACACCTCCGACTAAGAGCACTACAAACTGCAATCCCACAGGGAATATGCTAATGAACTATTCGCTTGATTTACTAAATACGTTAGCTCAATGCGAATCTCAGCATACGATTGGTGGCAGAACAAAAATCAATGACTCTAAGTGAAAACCCCTGGTACTTTAACTCATTTTACTCAAGTTGAATGGGCTAGATGTTGTCGAGCATGGCAATTCTGTCCAGAGATTTGTAGCAGTAGGCGTGTAAGAGACATATTGTGTTTCTCAACCTTTTTGCACAGACGAAGTTCAATTCCACAAAAGCTGCAATAAATTAGGATAAGCAGAGGATACAAAATATTTTGTGTTCCGGACCCAAGATTTACAAAATCATTTTTGGCTTCTATTTTGTCGGTTCGCTCAGCGGTCGGGCTTACTTTCTGCAGCTTGCTATGTAGAAGGCAACCAAAAACCTTTCATAAATGAATTTGTATAAACGCAAAAAAGCATAAACACCTTTAGGATAACCCGGCAAACACAACTGTAATTGTAAAAGTTACGGGTAGTGGAGCTCTCTTCAGACTACACTACTCCACGCCCACGTTGTGGCAGACATTGCAAATCAGTTAGGTCCTTTAAACTATCTTACTTATTTCCCACCATTTCTAAACAGCCGTTGGGGAAAATAACAACAAAGATTCGGAGAATGGTGAGTCCACTCACAACGGTACACCTTATCTAAAATGTGTCTGAATATTACCTGTGCAGTAAACATGGTTTTGAGCAGGCACCAAGAAATGAGCAACAAACTTTGAGGTAACGTCTCGTCCCTGAATACAGTGGGTGCCGTTAAATGAAAAACATAGTTGATTGTTTTGGTAGCATATTCACGCTAATGGAGTTGCAAACTCTCAAAAGGGGAATTAAGTGACGGTATAATTGTTTCAAACCATAAAATTGTGAAAGCAAAACTGTTATAAACGTGTAAAACCGTTTCTTCCCAAAAATAGTAACGAACACTTTGGCAGTTCTGCGGTAATTGCCGAAGCCAATAATCCGGGATTGAACAGATATATACAAAAAGTAATCATCACCTAAATAAATCAGCCACGTTTAATATGGTATTATGAATTTGGTAATTGACTGTAATAAAAATTCGCCTCGTGCAGCCTTTCACTGATACATCGTCTGAGTGTAATCTTCTCGATCAAATGGCCTTCATGTGTCACACTGATTTGCACCTTCTCAAAATTCTGATGTTTCGTCCTCTATTCCTCCTTCCTTCTATTTTTGTAGCTTGTTGTTCAAATTCGTACCGACAAAAAGGCAAATAGTCAGAACGCTTTGTGCAACAACGAGCTTTCTGAACCACAGTTAACCAAAACTAAGATCCTTAACATTTTTCACACAATGGGGCATTGCGGCAAGAGCATATTTACTGAGCAATGATGAAGTACCCACAAAAACGTGGTTAATATAGCTTATCACAGCAGAATATTCAACACACATTTCTCCGCTTGAATGTTCCTCTTGGTACAGGAAAACGTCTCTTGTCACTGTCAAATATTGAGGGCCGGTGATATGCATTGTTTCCAGTTTGCTCATTTTTAGGTGGGCATTTAGAAAAAATAGACATATAGCTATCCACCTGCGCCATATTTGCAGTATGTAAACGTTAAGTAATAAATACCACTCTGAATGGAGACCAATGATTCTCAAAGACAATTTAGGTATGGTTACAGACTAAATGAAGGGCCAAGAGTCGGTTGTTCTGAGGCAAACATATACTGAAAAGATTACTCCGAATATTTGCTAGGCCTCAATTCCTTTTAACAAATAACGAATAAACACCAGCAATCTTGTAAGCGCGAGCGCATCCAGTTTATCTTAGCGCATTCGTTTTATTTTTTGTCCTTTCCTTTCAATTTAGGTGTAAGAGTTTTCAGTTCGCTGTTCAACTGGATCATTTTTCCCCTGTTGACACAAGTTATCCGTTGGTGAGTTTCAACATAAACTTCTGTTTTCCATTGAATTTATACCGCATCCTTCAACTATCGTAGCGCAACGTATGGATCTAAAGAGGAATTAAAGACTATGTGATAGGCCCGTTGTCTACGCATATATCAAAAGACAAATGAAACACTGTACGAAAGCACTGGGCATTTAGATTACTGCTTCAAGGCGCAATCAGAAAAACAAATTAAATCTATGATAGCATTCTGAACATCATAGTTCCTCTCAACGCGCGCCAACCAGAACTTGCGCCCGTCGACTGAGGGCAAGACGTACGATCTAGAATGCAAATCTTTTTTTACAGTGTTCGATATCCTACTTCCTTTTCATCCGATTTATTGCTGCGTAACACTGTACGGCTTTTGTTTTTTCTTTCAGAAAATGACGTTAAATAGCACATTAAAGATTTGCATGATATTCTCACGGCTTCAAGTTAGCCAGGCCCTGACTTCATACGTGTCATGGGTATAGTTAAACGGACCATATAAGTTTCATTACACCCTACCTTAGACTTTCCAAATGGACCTCGAAAAGCAATGCTTTGTAACTTCAAAGCTTCCAGACATGTTCAAACTTTTGGAAGAAAAGTTGGACGAAATACGGGATGCGTCAATATACGAGTGTCAGCGGATAGTCCCCTGGGAAAACCAGAACTTGTGGATTGAATTCAACCGTTTGAATATATGTGCACCATCGAGCCCATCATGTCCTACACTGCCATCTATATATCCACTAGGAAGACATCAATTTAGTTTGCTGACAATTTACTGCTTGATCTCTGGCTTACTTCTACATTTGAATGGTTGCGCAACAAAAACTATCCAAGAAATTCGTTCCACTGTCACGTGGCACGTGATAAAGCCAGCACAGCCTTTGGAGCTGGATCAAACTATTTATGGTGGGCGAGTACTTTCGCCGCACCTCTGGAATACTGATTCTTTGCCTTCAACTGACTAGGTCAGGGATACATAAAAATCAACGATAAAACACCGAAAGAATTTTGGCGTCCCCAGCTCACGTGGGACGTTTGCTGACCCAACTTGGCGCGCACAGCAGCGTTACAAACCCGGCCACTGACAGATAAGCTGACGTCACGTCCATTTTACGGGTAGGGCATATACACAAGGCACGATGATGAAAATACCTATGCTGGGTAGACCACGGGGACTCATACTACTGCCTAGGTACACCGATTTGGCTACTGACTCAGTTGGTTTATCTGCATTTATCTGATTAAAATAAGAGCTTGGTAAGTCCTGCAGTTGGTGCGGAATTGAGGCAGAATAATTTAGCTTAGTGAATATCTTCCGTACTGCGATACGCTCAGAAGTGGGCGATACGCAGAAGTGGAAATGTCATCTACCTACCGGATAGCTGTGAACTGTGACTACCAGGCTAATAACGAGCTGGTTTTCCTGCTGCTCTCATATACCTGGCTGAAGACGGGAATATCTGTTGACATGGTTCGTTCATCCATATCGCATATCATATCACATGTCAGATATAATTTGAATGGGCAGAATATTGACCGTCCGGTGCGGGTGCTTCCTCTCTTTTCATTGGTGATATCCAGAAGGATCGATAAACTGTACTTCGAAGTATCTGGCCTACCTTCCCTGTCGGTGATTTCCGGAGTAAATTATTGGTCCGAAAAATTAACATACTTGGGCTTCTGAGTGGACTCGGTTAAATCATGATAGATATTATTCTTTTAGCACCCAAGCTGCAGCCCCTTTGGACGTATATGGATTGCAAAAAGGCACTGTTTTTCTATTCTGCGTAATACTGAACTTAAATGAGCTGGATGCAGGGAGTCGCAGAGATGACTCTTCACCAGAAGTCAACCCATTGCGTTTAGCTCTGGGACAGGAAAACAGCCCGTTGCTATATTCTTCACGAGTGGTCGCTCTTTGGTCACCAGAGACACAGAAAGCGTTGAGTTCTTGCTTGGCCTCATGAGGTGCGCGACTACGCTTCGTGATTGTACAAATATCGCAGACTGTGAAATTATCAGGTAAAAATGCCTGTGCAGCATGCTAGTTCAGGGAGATGCAGTAAAGTGTCACTGTGGGAGCATCAAAACAGTACCCCAAGTCATATGTCATATCTGACTGGAAAAACTTCTACGACGTTCCTTACTGTATAATAATCCTACATAACGGTTACATCCAGTTTCTCGGCAGACCGCTGCTGTTTAGAGTGAAGCGGGATGAAACCTATACAGATATATGATCTTAAAATTCAAGCAAATTTATATCTGTTGCCCATTAGTTCTGCCATCAAAAGCTCAACTCATCCAGAACGATAAAATTCCAAGCCAAGCTCATTTTAAGTATACAAAAGGGACTTATTCATTGAGTGGTTCTGGTGGGGAATTTCAGCAAATTTCTTAAGCCGGACTGAAACTCATGAAAAATGGAAAAATTTGCATCATTTGCTATTCGCAAAAAATCAGTTTTTGCAAAAAGCTAATGCCGATAACCTCATATTTTGACATTTTGTAGTTTGGCTGGTCACAACTAACCAAATTATAGAGTTTTGCACAAATCCTGCTTTTTTTTGTGCCGTCAAATAATTACTTTGATGTGCTTTGAAATACAGGCTGAGCATAGAAGGACTAGGATACCTATACCGATTACGAATACTTGAATGAATGATTTAGCAGCAGCTGGCTTTTTCAAAAACTTTTCTGAAAAACTGAAAAACTCGCTTCCTCATATGACTACCATGGAGGAGAATCAGGATTTACCCGGACGCTACTTAGAAACACGTAACACAAAACGCAGGAATTTCACTAGGAAATTTGGTATCATTCAACGTAATACAATGTTGAAAACGAATTTCTGTACTCATAAGACCTCATTCTCAACTGTGTCTAGCATTTTGAGATACAGAATTTCAACCTAACTTATCGTCACAGAATTATCGGCTTTTTCTCTCATCATTTACAGAAACAATGGCCGCACTTGCCACGAATAATATGCTTGGAAATTACATGTCCACCCCGAAACCATCCTCTTGAGCAGCCTATCATGCGGCTTTTTTTAACGGCAAAAGTCGTTTACGTATGTATACTCTCTGAAGAAATTCAAATCTACTGTCTGCCAGGCATAAAGTCATTATCCAACAACGTTATCTTAGTCGAACCTGTCGAATTCGGATGTTTGGTTTAATCTTGTATACACAATACTTTGAAAACAAAATTAGAGTTTTCAGCAAATGCATGAGTATTGAATTACGTCTATACAACATTGAAGCACATTGTTTCTATTTTATGGGAAATTTGTTGGTTTAAACATCCATGTCGTACAGCTTCATCTCAGTTAATTGTTTATTGAACTGATCTGTGACGGCGGAAGCTGCTTATTAGAACGCTCATCGACTTGACAAATTACCTTTGTGAAGAAAATGCTTTTCTTATGTACTATAAGTCTCTTATATGCCAAGGTGATGATAAAACTCAGCGAATGGGAATGATAACACTCGGCTGTAAACATTGTCACAGCACAAAATATGTTTTTATTGATAATTAATGAAGCTCAGAATACGAGTTCAGAGAATCGACAAATACGTGGAGGACACGGGCTGATTTCTGACAGCATCGCCGTGCTTTGTACCGGAAAATGTGCTCTCGTTTTGTACTTTGTACTCGTCCACTGATACGTCGTTTCAAAATTCATAACATTAAAAATGTTGTGAGAAAAATGACGTATTACGGGAATTACAAATGAGTGACGCGGAGAATCGCAACCCAAGAATCGTGAAATAGCGATTTATTAATATGATGTGGTTCCACACTTACAAGCTGCATACATAAAACGGGCAAAATCCTCAAATTATGCAAATTTTTGTTTGACTATTGCACGGATCGGTGCAACTCCAAAGAAAATCCGGCAAACCAATCTCGATTGGCAAGAAACCTGCGCGCACAGCACACAGACAAACGCCGAGTTTTTCATAAATTTACAGTGTAACGTGCATTCAACTTCGAAGCTAACATTCCTGGAAAATTTTGAATATCGATTTCATATTCCGACACAATCGTACTGCTGAAAACTTACACATTAATTTGGAAACCTACCCTGAAACAGTACATTCCTTATCAGAATACTGAGAATTGACAGTACAAATAATCAAACTCACGAAATTTCAAGTCGTTTTAGGAATTTGGCGTTTTTCATCTTAATTTATTTTCAGACACCCATTAGTCGTCAGGTGCTAACATCCTGAAGTACTAAAATAGGTGTACACGTATACACAACCTTCTGAACTCCTAAAGTGAGTCTTATCAGCTGACAGTTTGAGGGCTAAGTGCCCAGAAAACTTAGTCTTGTGTATTTTGAGGTCAGTTTATGCCAAGATAGAAGCCAAACAACTGTTCAGTCATCGATCGAATGCGATGGAAACTATCCTTTTCTCGTTTGGTATTACTCACGTAGCATGACAAATTAACAGTCACACATTTAAACATGCATTGAGCAGTTCGCAGATTTGCCCAACCGTGGGCAATCTTAAGGTAGAGTTATTGGTCAACCACATATTTCGTTCCAACTGCATCTTCACATCACTTATAGTTTCGGAAAGCCGAAAGAAGTTTTTCACACCTACTGATTTATCTCTCAGTAATATGCGTGGCACTCTTTTTAGTTTCGAGTAACCGGGATTACTTACAGACATGCGAGGTTGTGATTGAGATTTCAATGCACAAAATGATAATATGTTACGTATAGTTGTAATAATAGGTCCTGAAACAGTGCAGTTAAGGAACGACGGACAATCTGTTGATAATATTTGTGAACCTTTACCGCAGAAAAATGTAGCCCGAGCGGCTATCGTGTTGAGCACACAAGCCTTGGTAAAGTAGCAACAGACTCAACGAAAGACGATAATTCCATGTGAGTATTCTGAATACTTTTAGCTTCGAGTATCATGATCAAAATTGAATTTATTTTGGGAGAACAACCGTAAGTTAGATGATGAAACACACAACAAGGTGGACAAAATGTTATCTGCACTCTCAGGTAGCCTCTACTGAAAACAGCTTAGTTCACTATACTCTGGACAAAAGCTGTGAACTCTGTGATGGAACGACCCCTTGAGTAGAAATGTCACTTTATGATTTTGTGCTAGGTTCACCGACGTCCTTAAATTTCGGATGCCGTTCGTGCGCTTACGAACTGGACATATGTTCTTATAACATGAAAACACGCAGGTAGTCCTCGTAGAGGTCAAGTGAGGCATAACACTGTTTTTCACATCAAACTCCATTGCATTACGCACACCCATATAAGGAAGATGCTTTCGTTGACACAATGTAAGTGTTCAGGGTAAAATACGGCAGAATTCATCGCTAAGGGTGAATTTTGGTGTAACGGTGCATTATGCTGATGAGACATGCAATTAGTCTACGGTCCTAAACCCCTACATTCGATTAAAGGATAAGGATACTTCGGGAATTATTGAACCGCTTTGTGGCGTTAGTTTACTACTGTTTATTATTTCGTGGGTGTCCATGAAATCTCAGAGAGACGCTGAAGATTTGTCGTATTCCAAACGACTGTGTTCAGAGAAAGTGCTTACTTTTGTGTGCAATGGGTTGTAAACACATAATACGTGTTTTTATTATACGACGTCGGAGCGAATGGTCTCATCATTTCAAAGGTGACAAGTTGCTGAAATATCACTAATTCCTGCCTCTATACTGTACAATTTAGGAATACTCATACCCGTGAGACGCACAATCAGCCAACGAAAATTCTTTGGTTTACAAGCTGAACAATATTATCGTTTGTTTTTGAAGAACATGGTCACAAACATAAAAAGTGAATGCAAGCGATGAATGCGAAAGAGTAACAGGAGAATATTGGACAGAAGAGAGAAACGTCTCATTCGAATTCATGCCAAGAACAGTGACATTCTGATGAGGTGAATCCCAAAGTATGTAAAGATTTTGGTACGGGAACACGCGTCTAAAGACCAACAACCAAAGAGAGGACAAACAATGGTGAATGCTATTTAAGGCGCAGTGTGCGCTAGCACCGTCGAGACTCGCATATCAGGCACATAGTGTCCGTCATACTGGGTCTGGTGTGAGATTAAATGACAAAGATGTACCTTCAACGCCATGTGCCACGCATAAAAGTGTCATAAGTACGCAGAGAGTTCAAAATGGCAAGCAAACGCAAGTCACTGACTGCGACCTTAGGAAGTCCCAGTCCAATAACAGCCTTAGCGGATGGAGGAAAGTAGATCCCTCGATAAGAGATGATCATCGGTTGGTGAAAAACCGATGGCATGTAGGGCTGAAATTATGGCGAGGGAATATTCATCAGCACCATACTTCTGTTTATTCTCATTCCACACTGTCACTCCACGCCCATCCGAGACTATGCTGACGTCTATTACAGTTGCACGGCGATCTCGAACAGCGATTAGGTCAGGTTTGATGAACGACACAGAAGTAGGGGCTTTCAACTCCTCGGAGGCGGTGTACCCCAGTCGACGGAAACGTTTTGCAAGTTCCGTTGCAACCCGATTATGACGAGCACACCTGGCATCATGCGTAATCCAGCAGGATTGCAAAATATGCACCAAACTCTCCGGTTGGCCACAGTTTCCACGACATAAGATCGTCTGGCCACCATGACCATGCCGAGCGCTTCTAACTCTCGTCCTAAGCAGGTTGCATCGGAGCTGGATACCCCGGATAAATATCCATGGAAACACTCGTTCTGGGAATACGAGCCATCGATTCGAGAGAGGCGAAGTGACCAACTCCCGTAAACCGCGACCGTCAACGCTGTTGTGCAGACTATCACCCCAAGCAGCCACCAGCTCCTCCTTGGTGTGTACGCATGCTCCATGGACTCGGATCGGAAGGCTGAGATCCCGAACAATTTTGCCGAATGCGGAATCGTTGACCACATTGCGTAGTACTCGGCACTGAGTAGAGAGGAGCTTTTCCATACGCGTTTTCCGCTGCATCGGGATTGTTGCACTCAGACTTGGGATACCAAGTCCCCCATGTTGTTTACCGGCGTGGATGTAGCTGATCGGGGTGTCCTTCGGTAGACGTAGCCAGCCACGAATATATTGCCTGATGTAGTTGTCCAATCTTTTTAGTGTGTTCCTGTGGACTTGGCCGAGCACGAGCGAATATGTCAGCCTTGGTATCAGGTAGTTCCTCGTGATATCCATTCTTTGATGCGGCTTCAACGGGGCACGCGTCACTTCTTCGAGCAGTTTGAGCAGGTGCTGTCGGTGGTTGAAGACCCCTTTCCCCTTGGAGGTAAAGGGAATGCCCAAATATGTTACAGTGTCTGTCGGACCCAGAGGAGTGATTAGTTCCTCGGCAAAGCGAAATGGTTCGACTGAGACTGCTGTTGCCCGATGTTTCCTGTCCCCACAAATAACCATCACTTTAGTCTTTCGGGCGTTTATTTTCATGCCAGCTCTTCCCAACTCGACCGCAGCAGCTTCAAGCTTCTCTTTAAGGCGTGCCTGACTTTCTGCACACACGACCCAGTCGTCAGCGAAAGCAAAACCATCTACTAAGGTGTCATGGAACTGGTATCCCAGTTGCGGCATCGACAATCCAAGAACCTCATCCATTGCCATAATGAATAATAATGGGGAGAGTGGATCTCCTTGCCTCACACCTCTGTGGCAGTGAACCTCGGAACTGGGGAAAACTGCTGCAGGATTCTCATAGGACTGTGCGATGTATCGAACAAGAGGTGACGGAGCTCCAAACGCTTCGGCAGATCTGACGATTGTCACGCGAACCGAATCAAACGCTTTCGAGGTATCGACAAACGCCAAGCTGAGGTTAGAAGCAGTCACTGAAGAGTGACAAAGCAGGGCATACAACAAAGATGTGGCTTCCAAACAGCCGTCTCGACGCAGAAATGCAAACTGAAGTGAGGGAGGTTGCAATCTACGACTCCAGCGATCAGAAAGCACCTTAGGGAAGCAACGGACAAGAATGGATGACACGGAGATCGGTCTCAGTTGATCTGGTGAAGTCGGATGTGGGACCTTCGGAACTAGAGTAATACGGGCTCGACAGAGATGTGAGGGACAACCCCCAGACAACAAAAAGAAGTTGAAATACCCAGCGAGCACATTGGCATTGAACCGGCGGAGCGTTCTGGGTGTGAGCTTGTCCAGGACCGTGGACGAATTGCCCATTAAACGGATCGTACGGCCAACTTCTTCTCCTGTAATTGGCTCGATCAAGCTCCATTCGGATGGTACTACTATGCGACTTGATCGGCTATCCACGTGTTTTGCAGCTGGGAGCACTCGTTTCCAATACTGTTCGGTGTTCTTAGGTAGGCCGCAGTTTCCTTTGTATAAATCCTTCCATAACCCATCGAGTACAGCAGACGCTTCATCTTTCCGTTTTTGGTGGTATGGATTCTGGATGGCGGCGTAGTTGGCTCTGCGGCTCTGCTTCCGGTTGACCGGGATCCTATGGGCTAACTGACGGCGACGTCGGGAAACAGTTTTTCAGGTGTGTGGAAATGTCCTGGAGACGTGGAGGTCCAGAAGCGACAGGACTTGTTCCGGTGTCATGATGCCAGACTGCAACCCTCGGGCAAATGCGGGAACAATCAGAGCAGGTCAATTGGGCAACCGTGTTCGTACCAACACTTCCATTGTCGTGAACTCGATGGTGGGCTACCAAGCCAGCTTTTGATTTGCAGCACTTGCCACATTATTCACACGTGAACCCAACGTGTCTCTCCTGTGTACTGATTGGAACTGGTGCGGAGGCGCCAGATGGTTCGTAGTATACATTGTCGAAAGGAACCAGCAAATTGAAACTAAACGGGGTGGTTGTCCCTGTCCGGATTTGCTGAACTCTTAGCTCACCCAGACTGACGTCCAGTCTACCCGGTCGGCACCACGAGGAGGTGGTTCAGCTGGCCGACAATATAGAAAACAGGACTGAACTAGTACCTCCTGTGCACCAGGCTTCTGTGATTAGAAGGGCAAATTTTCCAAGACTCTACTGCTAGCAAAAGGGTCCTTGGTGCATGGTATTTTCACTCTGATCGGGATGCCTAATGGAATTAACATGGACCGGGTCTTCCTAAATCAACAAAACCAGTGGCATGAGTAACACTCTTCACTGTGCTCAACATTCACAGCGAATCCAACAGATTCATGTGCAGCTCCACTAAAGCGTAAAAATCGCATCTAGCGCCAAGCATTAATACGTTTTTGCAAGCCGGCCGGTCATCTTAGGTTGAACTGTACACTGATGGACAAATAACCTACACTGTATATCATGGAAGATATCCAAAACCGAAAACGAGAAAAACGTTCATGGCAGAGGAATAACAATGGAATTCGCCGATCTAATGCAGGTTACCGAATTCCCCATTTTAGGAACGACTACGATCCACAAAATCATATTTCAGTAAAAAAAGGGGTTGTCTCACGTTTAATTGAAAGCCAAGTAAGAATTCAGCTTTAACCTCAGTACACAGAAAAAGGAAAACAGGAGCTAGTGTTTTGTCTATCAAATATTGGATCCATAAGTGTTAAAGAAGAAAATAGTGTAGCCGATTGACAGCATCAATTTATGTAAGATGTTAAATACAAATAATAGATAAGTTTCACATAGCAAAATTACCAGCTCCCCTTTGGTCATTCTTGTAAATAAAAACAAGTTCGAACGCATCACGGGCGATTAAACACCATTTTTATGGTATAACTCATTTAATAACCTTTCGTACAATTACATATCCCCATCGGTGGGTGTATAGTGGACTATTCTGCAGCTAAAAGTAAAATACACTTGTGTTCGCCTGGAAGAGTCCGATTCAAAACTTTTATGTTGATCGGTATTTTATCCAAATTCGTTTTTTTGTGAAACGTGAGGTGCAAAGCAAAACGCGGACAAAGGTAATCTACTGATATTGGTGAGCACACTAGTGGGTGTATCTAATTTATCACATGACCGCAAGCAATACAAGCTACTATAGCGTCACGTTGGTGTGGTTCAACGTACCTTGATTGCGAACATAGGTTTGATTTTTACAATATAAACGCCGACAGCCTACTATATAGGCGGGTGTCTTTCCTTGAAATCAGCAGCGGAATTTCGGGCGAGATGAATGAATTATAAAAGAGAACGCTTTGATTCATAAAAGACAGGTGACTTTCTGAAAACCCATATATATGTACTTGATGTAGATGTGATTTTAAAAAATGTTCGTGAACTTTAATCCAAAAAATCACACAGTGAACGGGATCTGCCAAGTGTGCCTTCATATATTTTTCCTGGATTGGATGAACGTGACGTTATTCTTTTCGAAATTGCATTCGAATTTGCATCGCGTCTTAGAAATAGCGGTCAGTATGTAAATGGTTGATCTCATTTAGACATAAAACTTGTCATTTTGCAAACGCTGTGCTCATCATTGTCCATCAAGCATCGATCAAACTCGCTGTACTCTAGAGTGCGCATAAGAGCATGCATTCTAAACCAATAAGATAGGAGAACGTTTGGCGGCTCAAAAGGCTCCACATATTCATATACATATGCTTGTGACAAGATTGTGCCAGGATTGGCTTGGAGGGTATTAAGAAATGCTCTGAGATATCTCTCAATCCTCAAGATGATAAACCGCGTCTAGAGAGCCTTGATTTGATGCGGATAAATACGAGAATACGTTTATTTAATAGGTCAGATGTCGCTATCAGACACTGTTCAACCAACTCAAGTTCAAGTGCCCCCGCTAAGATCCACACTATTACGGCTGGTATCCACAGAAATCATCCATCACATTTTATGGTTTTTTTGTGACTGTCAGTATATGTGAACGTCGTACCATCTATTCTGAGAAAAACACTTGGGTGAGTTCTAATGGGTCAGTTATCACCATTCGCTAGAAATTGCGACTTCTTTCCGCATTCCTATCAAATCTGGTGAACACATTTCGTAAGTGAGATATCGGGATATAGTCACCCAATGTGTCTTCCGTTATGCGTCAAGAATATCCCCTGTAAAATTGCAACTCCCTGAAGGATCTTCAAAATGTGAAGTGAACGGACTTGAACTTTGCTGGTTGAAACAGCAGTTACGGATGATATTCATTACTTTGAAATTGCATCAGAGAAAATGTTTAAAATACCATTCGACTGCACCTCCCAAAACATTGTTACTGGCTACATTAAAAAAACATTGGCATCTGTGGTTGTGCAGAAAAAACTTCAGGGCTTGCTGCTACTATGCTTATGGCAAGTATCCTACACTATTGCAAGGAAGCAACTTAGTACATCATGTCGATTTCATGTAGAAACTCGAGCTTAGATTTTTCAGTAACCTAATCGAAAGCGCCTGTTTGGTGCACGCGAAAATGTAAGCATTTATCTAATATATGTATGTAATAACCATACACTAAAGAAGCGAAATGACAATGATTCAAGGAATCACGTTTGCAAAAATAGATATCTCAAAGTCCAAGCCCTTATACGTTCTTTTAACAAGCTTTTCGATTCCAAGTAGCATGGGCTGTAGTTTGTTCAAATGGTATACAAAGACAGCCATAAATTACCTAGGAAGAATGGTAATAAAGGTAGGGATACACTTTTTCTAAACCAACAGTGAAATGACAAAGTAGGTCTAACTTCTGCTTCAAAAGTCTAACAAGATTGGAGTATATTCACAATTGTGATTTTTAGGTTTCAAAACAATTAGAACTGTTCCTGTTACCTTAGTCGGCCATCAATCTACCCAATATGTTTTTGGGATGCTTACCAAAAATTACTTTTTAGGTCATGAGCAGTGTATATTTTAGCTATTTTCTATTCAATGTAGTGAAAACATCAGTACAAAGCAGCCCTGTTAGTCTAGTGCCAGTTTCATCAATGACTCTGGAATGTATTGGACGACAACATTCCTGAACAATGTGCGAAAGTATTCTACAGCGGGATATACACACGAACTGCTAATCTGAATGCGTGTACATGTAGCTTATTGCGTCGGACGAACGAGCAATCAAGGTTTATCTACAAGAGATGTTGACAGCTGAAAAAAAAATCACCCAGTATAATATCATAAGTCATTTGACTGAAAGGTTATCATGTACATTAACTCTAGATACATTAGCCTAGGATACTAGTTGTGACGAATTCTGGATGAATCGTGAACGGTTTGAGTCTGCTGAAAACGTCCCGGCCCAAACGAAGAGTATAACCACCTTCATCTCACGGCAAAAAGCACCGTGTAAAATTCTCAGTGCTCAGAAAATTTACTAATTAATTTTTACGCAAACGTGTTCTCGTATGTTGAACTATATTGCAACCGGTGGGGTATAGAAATGACCACGAAAAATAAAACGGTATTATTAAGCTGGCTAAGTATACTCAGTGAATTTTTTTTAATTTCGGCAGAAGTGACTTGGGGAAATAAACAGATCAGTGATTCGGGCGAGAGAGGAAACTGGAAGTTCAAACTGAAGTTAGGGGGGCTATCGAGCTGAGCTTGCAAATAGTTTTTCAGTATTCCGCATATTTGCTTCCTGAGCTGATGACCGTAAAAGGTTGCTCAAGAGGACCCTGTTTCTGGAACTATTTGTTACTGAGTGAAACAATATTCTTGAGCTGAACTAACATCGACCAAAATTTTGAAGGTGAAAATTTCGTTGAAATATTGCAAGATGAATACCGCGGGCTTCGTAATAGAAAAAGATAACCATATAGAACAAAACCTTAAAATAAAACGTGTATAAAACGACGGCTTTTTGGTTTCGCCAGTTTATGACTAGATTCTCAGCCATTTTAACAGCGTCATTCAGGACATTTTCCGAGTAAACAGTTCTTATCAATGTCAGCGACCTCAATAATGGTTATTCACAGCCAGCACAACAACAAATGGAGGCACTTCCCAAACAAAGTACGCGCAGTCACACGTGTAGAAGAAGTAAAAGCAGACCCCAATGGTGCTGCGCTTGACTCGAATCCAGTGGATTGTAGAGGTTCTTGAATGACGATCCCGATGCCAACCGCGATGTCGAATTATATTATCTTTTTAATGCGCTGTGTTTTTACTTTAAAAGTTTCCATTTAACTCCGGAACGTATTCGTACCTGCAGTTTTCTTTTTTCTCAAGAATCAGTGACGTGGAAGGCCGGTTAATTACTTCTTAGTGATAAGAAATATGATCGTGAAAAGACTAGTGGAGGGGACAATCCGCGATCGCTCACTTGATTTGATGGATGTTCAAAGCTATCCTAGATATACCACACAATTTATAAGGCTGCTGAAACCTCTTCGATAGCCTACGAATGCTTTCACCTTTCTTAAGCCTCATCAAGAGGGTGCAGGACCCGATTTTTGTCGAACCTACGTTACAAATGAGCCTACATTGGACGGAACTGACCAAGTGGCTTGATTTGTGCACTAATTCAGTTTTCAGTGAAGATTAAGGGGAATACAGCTAAATCTATCGTTTACGATGTTCCTAAGCTAGTCACTTTCCTTATCTGACCGTGATCGCTACAGCCTCCAGTTTGAAATCGTATTTCTCGGGTATTTCTGCTAATCCACTCTCTGACATTGAAAAATTAGTGTTATAAACCTGGGAAAAACTGATTTAGTTATTTTTTGCCATAAATGTGGTGAATGAACTAGCACACCGGAAATTGGGGATGGTAGCGTGTCCCACAACGATCTCCGTGGTTCCACCTACCCGGTTGATTCATCCCCCATTTTGAATAAAAGTGGGTGAAGTTTGTCCGGTGAGAATTTAAGACGATGATCGTTCGGCAAATAACAATAGGAGTACAGAGAATGGAGGAAAGTACCGACCCGAAATAATCTCATCCACTTTTCCTGAACCTGTACATGCAACTCCTCTGCAATTGCCGCCAGCTTAGCAGCCGTGCGACAAATTACTACAGAAACACATTCATCTTGCTGTGCTGTTTAGCTCCCAGCTTCACAGGCCGCACACTTCACGGCATCAATTGCTCTGGCTGGCCGCTTTGAAAAAGACGTGTTCCAATCCTTTTATGCCACCTTTCAGTATATTGAAGTGACACAGCTATTTCCAGTTGTCATGTATCTTCTACGTAGCAACCATATAGTACAAGTGCTCTCATGAGTGCACTTAGCTTTCAAGTTTCAAGCAAGCTAATAAGTGGATTTACAAGCAGGGGGCAGAAAGCAGAGGGAAAAGGTAACGGACATCGGCATTTGAACTTCAGGGTTGCTAAACGAACTGGAAAGCGCTCTTTAAACAATAAGTTGTTACAACTGGCTCAGACAAGCTAGCCAGTCATTTGTTCAATCATTTGGAAAACTAGCCTAAGAAGGCTTGTGGGAGTTTGATGAAAAGTACAGCCAGTATTGTTGTGTCGATCGAATGCGTTAAAACAAATCACTGTGAATAGCGTCTCGTAATTTTTTGGATATCGCATTTTCTGTCAATTGCGCGCACTCTATACTGGGACGGTATCTGGCCGACTTCTGTGAATAAAATAAATTCGCGGGAAAAACGAAGCCAAACTGACTGGCAATAGTTTCGAACTGAGCTTTCGAGCCTTGGACATTTCACGTAATGAACACTACGCAATCTCCTTCTTCATCGAATGCTTTTCTTTAGTAGTGTTTAACGTAAATTGTCCACCCAGTTTTATTTTGTTCGATTTCCTATAGTGTGGAAATCTGATACATTCACATACTGAACCTTTCTAGAGATTCCACTATAAACTCGATACCCCTGAGAAGAACTCTGGGGGTATGACTGAAGTTCCCACACGGGCAGGTCGAGTGAAGTTTCCGCACGGACCATCGATGCCTTGATCACCCACAGGATAAATTCTGTGCTGTGGCGCAGATTTTTCTGATGTCCTACCAGGAACCTGAACTTTGAGCAAATCGTATGCTGATCGACTGATTGCTAGTCCCAGCATTAACACAACTTTTCGCCAGTAATTCGTCATAGTTTGCACTTTATCGATTCATCCCCTGATACAAAGCTATCCGTCATTTTTTTTGGGTGCATTACTTATTAACAATTAATTTATTCTGATGATATTCATACCTTCCTTTGGCCGGAACAAGTGGGCAGCTAAACAGAGTAGCGCCAACAGGTGTGTCCATGAAATTTGTCCCCATCATAATGTGGAGCTGCTAGATTTCTCCCAAGCTCCTGCAGTCTGTACGGAGGGTACAGTGGTGTGGGTAGAACCCGTTAGAAGAAAAAAGACGGATCACTGAATTTTGTATAGACATATCATTACATAAAATTACACTGGCACAGTGAACATGGAAGTACTATTTTCTCATAGTTCTCTCAATCGTTTTTGCCATTGTCTGCGCATATGAACAATCGAGCTGCTTTAGCAGTGGAAGCATACATTGATTATACGGCTTCTTGCATCGTCCAGTAGTGCCTGTGTATTTACGGGAAACGAACACCAATCAATAAGTCTCTTTGATCAGTCTCACCAACATGACCAAAAGCATATAGTTGGACGATGAACATTTTTCCGAGGGTTTTCATCCACAAGATGTATTAAGCAAAGTTCAAAGGCATAGCAATGCAAACACACATCATAATTTACTTTCGGGTAAATCACAACTGCCGGGCTTATCAAAAAAATCCCTGTATACCTCAGCCAACCTCCATTCATTCTGGGTGAATACCAAAGTCTTTGATCCCATGGGCAGCCATGCTTAGTTTTGTAAGTACACACATGTGCTATATAAAATATTTTTGGGTTTATCCAAGAGAAGCGATTTCACACAATTAATTTTTCCTATGAAGGTTTTTCTATTTTATTTTACTTGGCACAGTAACGATCCACTGAAGTCACCAGAAAGGTTTTGAAACCAATTACACGTGTAATTCTAAATGCCAACAGATTTGTTTGGACCGGATGTCCACTTCACAAACAGATTAATCTCCTGTTATCTCTACAGGACTTAAATCCACAACAGAAAACCTTTAAGAACTCGTGAAATGGACCACATTTAGTTAATTAAAGACTGTTTTGTAAGCGTCAGTGATCTTCACAAATTTACATTTAGAAAATCACTGTCAAAACTGGCCACTCCACTTAGGCTTTCTCTCATTTGGTCATAATTTTACCTTCAAAAGCCAAACGTGCTTTGGTGACACCTTTGGTGACACCTTTGGTGATACCCCAGGTAGCCTCGGTACACAAGTTGACAATGAGTCTAAAACTGACAACTCTTTCCCACTTACTTGTGCCACACCTGTCAGGTTGTCGATATTTACAAGTTGCACTGGCTGCAGCGACTTGCTCATTACACAACGTATCACAGCGTGCATAGACCAAATTCACGAGCACTATAAAGAATACTCCGAGCTAAATGTGAGATCGCAACAAACTGAAAATACAAAATACCTTCATTTGGACCGTTTACCAAAATCCTCACTATGCAAACGGAACACCATTGAATAAATAATGCAATTATGTTCCGAAGTTCCAAGAGTAACCAATGAATAAATTTGTTCATTTCGAAGCTGATTGGTTGCGTTCAGTGTGACACATCGAGTAGACTTGAGTGTCCTATTTATGATCGACCGTGTGCTAATCCAGCTGGTTCACCTTACGCCGCTCAAACTCTGATTTCAGCTATCAGGGTTCCTAATAACGTGATTCAAGGTGGTCCAGGAGGGTCACATAAGTTTTGTTCATGTTAAAAATCGAACAGTTGTATAGGCGTGTTGTGGTATGACGTGTTAAAAAGGTCCCAAACACCCTTAAAGAGTGCAAAATGCTAGCAAAGACACCCGACACTTCCTGGTTTTCTCTCATTCAACCTTCGACATTCAACTCTTCAAAATAAATCCCTTGGGGAACTGTTAAATTCACTGATGATCATTATCATTTCGTAAGTATGGAACTTCTGAAACACCACCCTGTTGCCAAATAGGCGAAAAACTCTCTTACGACCAGTACAAACTGAACACGTTAAAACGTGGTTTGCTGCGCTGCTCTGTGCAGTTCCACAGTACTTGAATCAATTTTTCTTTTGTCTTTCCTTAAAATTACATTAGATCTCCGACTATTCCTCTGAATGGGGCTGAAATATTGAAGGGAATCTTCTTGCTTGTACCACTTTGCGTGACAGTATGATGTTCAAAAATTTAGGGGAGACGTGTTGTTTCCACTAGGCAGTAAGTTTTTAAACCAAGTGGCCAAATTTTACTTTTTATCTACTCACGGTGGAACAAAAAGCATCAAGATTATAGATTAACCACGATTCGTCTCTCCTGTTTAGCCGCTTGTTTCATTTACCACATAAATAGAATCATAAACAGTAAGCGATAAACCAGTGTGTCATCAATGTGACTGTGACAACCATGTACTCCAATTTATCCATACCGTGCGTACAGAAAAATGAAGCCAGGTGACCTGAGCATACTTTTTCACTAGTGAACACTAGTTGATCATACACTTAGTGCTTGATGCTACTTGCATTTCGGGCAGCCAAACGTTTTTTATGGTGTTACGTTTTAAACGTAGAGGACATCTGAGCACTTGAAGAAAATATTAGATCCTCAAAAACAAACTGACAGAACTGTTTTTAAGAAGCGGTATCCAGAATCTGGTTATGCTAAACTCCCAGACACTTCCGCTCAACACTGATCCACCTTTCGTATCTATGTAGCATAACTTGCAGAGAGTTTTCTCCTATAATTTAAAAAGTCTTTCCAAAATATTCCGTGCTTCTTTCCATGTTACTACAAGCATGCATACGTCCTCTGTCCACAGACGACGAGTATCTCACGCAGAGTATTCGCAGGCTTGAGAGAATTACCCACCCAACTGCGCACTAATGATATCTCCCTGTATGGTGACGAAACGTTTGCAAGCCAGTTGTTAAGCACGGCGAACAGATCAACAGCCAAGAGTACCTACGTGTTTTTCTTCAAGCGAGTCTAATAAACTATTACACTGTCCACTCCACAATGCACATTATGATCAAAAAATTGCAGCTGAGCTCTCGGATCGTCACTGGTCGAGTTCGTGAACTTGACCCATGCTCTGAATCCCAATGGGTTGGCGATCAGATTTTTATATGCGCATGGCAATGTGATTAATCATCAGCGAATAGAAACAAATGCATAGCACAGTACCGATTGGTTCGGTACGTTAGCATTAAGGAGTTAAAAGTGATGGAGTAGATTCGGAGACTCAGGAGAATCTAAACTTCCGCAGCAGCGATTATCTCAAACCTCGCCTTGTCGCGTATACTCAGAGGTCAACAGCGTATGACTTTTAGTGGTAATTACTGCATTCGCATCCACCATTGCCTGAGTCTTAATATATTTTCCTTTTTTCCACGAATCTCTAAGACGCCAACAAAACTTACATCTCCGTTGTATAATTTTCACGAACTGGCCAATTTCGAACCTTAAAAAATCATAAATTGTTCATGTCTGCCCCGGCCATTAAATTCAAGCCAAGCCATTAAGTTCTTTGAAAAACCACAGGCGATGTAATCATACATGGTCTGTTGGTAGGTGACGTCTGCTCAATACGAACTCCGAAAATTCCAGATCTAATTTGTTTTAGAGAGATAAATGGCTTACTTTCAAGTGTTTTAAAGCTAAGCAAACGTCCGTAGATTATCGTTGAAAAACATCGTAGTTTCCCAAATGATCACCGGGAAAAAATAAATATTAAGTACGAGTTCTATTGGTTCATATCACCCCTGTTCTAAATCCTTTGAATTCAGTGCCTTGGTTAAATAGCCCCTGCCTGCCAAAGTAAAAGAATCATGAGTTGGGGTTCTGAGTTACCGTTCATCTGTCTCCGTATATTTCTACCTGTTAAATTTTTATCCGGTACCTTTTACCAGTGAGCAAATTCCTTACTAGATGGGTCTCTTTGTATGGTTGCCAGTTATGATAAGGTTTCTAACCATCTCTTACCTTCCCGTGGTTTGCCATTATCGTAAACCTCTCGTGTAGACTTAATACCCAACTTACCAGTGTTTGTCAATAATATGGTGCTTCTTGCCACCGTAGGCTCATTCCCTTTAACATCAAAAACATCCTCAAAGGACAACCTCATGGCTTCTAGGGCGTGAAAGATGTTCATTATTAAATATTGGCCAAACGAATGATAGGCTTTTACTCGCCATTTTTTTGGGTCCTGGCTGCTTACCCTGTTTTTTTTTTATTATTTTTCTTGACAGACAGAGAAACTCTATACGAAATCATCCGCCTGAATGAAACTTACTTACAACAAGGGCTATCGCGAGTGCCTTGAAACAGCTGCGTTAACTGACCAAAACATCGTTTGCTAATCAGTCTGCTAACCCGCAGGGGCTTAACATTGAACTCGTCGTCATAGTTGAGTAATCCGCCACGTCCGATGTTAATAATGAGCTTTAACGCAATAACAGCAGTGTAGTTTACTTCGTTCTAAAGTTATTTACTTAATTAAAAACTCGAAAACCAAATGGAATTGATCTGCTTTTAACTGTGTTGCACAAAGTCCGCCCTGAAATTCTCATCGCATCGTTGGCTTCCTTGTTCATCTAGAGTCACTCTACAGCAAAAGCTGCTGATTTCAGGAGAATAGGAAACGACATTCTAATACTTTCATAAAACTTTCATATTTGGACCTTGCACATTTCCAACAACATTACCATGATTTTTTTCGCTTTAATTATTCATTTGAACTGCAACTGCTGTTCCCATGTGAGATTTCGCGGGATCCCTTTAGTTGAGGTTCAATTCTCTGTCAAAGCCATGGACATATTTTAGATGTGACATCTAGGGGAACATGGTTCTAAAATTTTTGGTCGGCGAGCACAATAATTACTTATGATTTTTCCCGAGGTTCAGATTATTTGCTTCCATCCAATAACATACAAGAACACTAGTTCAAAAGCCGAACTAAGTTTTCCCCAATGTAAATATTCTCAGTTCTGTTTTCCTCTAAATAGCTCAACACCGGATAAAAATCACAGTCAAAAGGTACAATTCTAAACTTGATAGCTGTGCTTTGGACTTT
The DNA here is from genome assembly GCF_000715545.1 of Opisthorchis viverrini. NCBI lineage: Eukaryota > Metazoa > Platyhelminthes > Trematoda > Opisthorchiida > Opisthorchiidae > Opisthorchis > Opisthorchis viverrini. The sequence goes on from NW_008751709.1 coordinate 568,347, forward strand.
TTCATTTGTTATAACTTAAAAAGTCGCGCTTGTTTATATGTTGTGAATACAACTTTGTAGCCTTCTGTCAAAATATTAAAATTCTACGGCGTGCATGTCACAATGTGTAAATACAGCCGTTCGCATTTATTGTTAAACACCATCCACTGAATAGTGTTGGATAGATGAACAGTGAAAGTGGGAAATTTCAATGACATTTTTACGGTACTGCATAGACTTCAGGGATGAATCTACCTGGGTTTTACTTGAAAAATAGAGGACGGATTTGCAACTATAACGTTCTGTCAGCCGTGTTTATTGTCACACAGGCAAAACCAGATCAGCCATGTGAGAATACGAGCCCTCGCAGCAAAAAGATAAACGTATATAACTTAAATCGAACACCGACTTGTGGATTCTGCTGCGTTGTAGGAGGCCGAAACAACTGTTCCTCTGTAACAAAAGAGAATGACTTATGAGTTAAATTCACTAAGCCTTTGATGTAATCAGTTTCGTGTTGTCCACTTTTCCCAAAGTATCTCTAATTCCCTACACCAAGGTTCTGGAAAGTGTGAACAGTTCCCATACAAGGTTAAATAGGCTTTCCCTATCTGGTCAATTGATTATTCACACACACACACACACACACTGTCATCCACACACAACATAAAGGTAAACAAATGTATCAGGTGTTAAATGGACATACTCCAGAACCGCATCTGTTCTTTGCCATGAAAAATACTGTGGTCGAATCAACCGGCAGGATATATTGTCACAGAAACTATAAGCCAGCTGTAAACAAATACTGCCTTTCGCTTCCGAATAACTAAACTTGCAATACAGATAATCATGCAGTAGATTAAAAGCCAGCAATTTGGACAACGTCTTTCCCACTCGTCAAACTTTCGCCACCCACCACCTCTAAATGAATAGGTTCCACGGTAAAGTGTCGTCTTGATCGATGTCCATCCATTTCTGGATGCGCACCCCCAGTGATCTGGAAGCCACCGCGGTTGCTACCGTTCTAAGCCACCAAGCTGAAGAGTCTCTGCTTGATTTATTACGCCTTGATAGATGCTTTGTGCGGTTCGTTTGACAGCAACTGTGAAAATATTAATCCAACGTACTATTAACAAATGTCTTCATCGTATTTGCTTACGCTCCAACGATAGCTTTTAAAGCATTTTAAACGCATTGTTTCGGTGAGTTAAGACCGTTGTTGGATGCCGGAGATATAATTTCGTGAGTAAATAAGCCTATAGCTGCTGAGGAACAAATGGGTCGTCATTTCAGACTGGAATCTGCAAGCACTGACAACGGCGAACGTCTTCTGCAGTTATGTGCCAACCACCTACTGTCTCTGTACGAGACTTACGAAACAACTGGGTAGCCAGTCCACCTGGTATCTGCGAAACCGATAGACCAAATCGCCATTAGCTGGGCGTGAGTCATCTGCTGATTGTTACTCGTTCTGGAATTCCTATGCGCCTCTTCTTTGCGCAAAACCTGCACCCGGCCATTGAGAATACGTCAGAGCCTGATGCGGAATTCTAATTGAAGTTGCTGGTCATAACTGTTCAAGATGCTGGGCGTTCCGCTTGTAAAACGGTGCAGCCAAACACTCTAAAACTGATCGACTCTTGGACACGTATTCCTCTTGGTCAATAGTACCATATTACCCTGCGAACTGTCAGACTTCAGGTGAGAAAAAGCATCTTCGCCGATCAATAATTTTCCTGAATTCAGAAGGCGAAGAAAATGAAACAGGAGAGACACGCGCTAAGTACGCGCTAACCGTTTCAGGCGATACGCGCGATAGTTCAATGCAGTCCTCTTGTGAACAAAACTATCATCGATATCTATAGACCGCCTGTATCTAAGAAAGAACATTTGAATCGTTGGGTTGAACACTGCCAACAACAATTCTGCTGATTACCAGCCGTTGTTCAGACGGATTTCAGGCTCGCAACGTAAACCTAAGCAGTGAGCTTGGAACCGACGACGGCTTTGGAAAGGAGCGAATACCCTTCAATTCTCAAGAATCAACGAGCTACTAATTCCGACAAACCCCAACCCTCTATGCTGACAGGTGGAGATCAAATACAATGTAGGTTCCTGTCTAAATTATATCCCTATGTGGTAGACAGGAACCATCCCACCCACAGTGGTGAGTTTACGAAAGTGTCCGTTCTCAAAAAGGATGCTTGCAGTGACTGTGGTAAGTAAAGAGAATTAAATTGAGCTCACATGTAACCAGGCTGTTAGCGTCGCGTTCGTTACAATATCTTCCAAAGATATGTGAAAAAGAGACCCAAGGACAATAAACGGCATTCTGGCTTGACACAAGCCAGTTGGGCCATTTTTTCCACAATCCGCCAGTTTCTAGAGCAACAGTATACGTAAAAAGCCCCCAGATTATAGGAGTTCCTTAAATTCATGCCTTGTCAGTTCATTATTCTCAGCACATTTGTGGGACTAGATAATTTGTGATCATCATAAGTTCCCTGTATTCACATACTTATGGGCACATCATGGCGTATAATGAGCTCCACGGAAAGTATATCTACGAGCAGCAGCGCCTCACAAAGATGCACAATCTCTCAGGAAATTCCAAAATCCTGTTGTTCAGACCTCCAAGTTAGCTCCCAAATTTCCTCCTTGTCGACCTGGTATGTGAACACAACATCGTTCCTAGGAGGTTCAAACAATACTATACAGGCTGACTAAGGTCATCCAGTCCTATGGCATGTGCTTTGCACTCAAAATGTGCAACGTTATTCTACAGACCGCATAGTTTTTTTCAACATGGCTATGAAAATTCTAGAAGAGATGATAGAAGTTGCGGAAAGTTATACTTATTTCGGAAGTTGAATAAGCACTGATGGTAGCATGACAGACGATGTCAACGCGTGAATCTCAGAAGTCAAAATCGCATTTCCCTATTTGTACCAAGAGAGCATATTGTTAGGTGACGCAGTTTTCTTGTTACTCGCCCGCAGGCTCTTTGATCACCGATGTCTCAAAACTTTAGCTGCAGTCGGATAGAAGAAAAGAATCCCGATTAAGATTATCGAAAGCCTGGTTTTTGATCGCACAGAGAGCACTTCCCTCAAAGAATGCATTGCAGGCACTGCAATCTTAGGTGGCTGGGCCTAGCTACCGCCTGCCAAGATGAATGCTGTTTTTCGTACCTAATTCGGAGTGGAGGAGACCTGGAAGTGTACATGGAGGAATGGAATGAAGGATGCTACGAAAATTGTGGTGCCATTGGTTCTATTAGCTTCACGATGTAGTCCATGTGACCCTTACTGCGCTTGGCTTAAGACACGGAAAGATATGGTGGCTAACCGATGTCAGTCGTCTTCTATCCGGCTTGCTTGACTGAGTGTCGGATGTGCACTATCTCGAAGTGTGTTGTGGGCTATCTCCGGGTCCTCCCTATTCACCATTTGTTCCTTTTGTATAATATATATAAATACACTTACTTGAGTGTACGGCACTGAAGGACCAGTGTTCTTGTCTGACGTTACTGTTAATGCCACTGAAGACCACTGTGAAATCGGCAGACAACTCTGGCAGTTTGCATATTTCGTAGACCGATAACAAACAAATGCCTTGACACTGTCAGTGAGGTGTGAATGAAATGACTGAACAGAAATTCCGGCTCGTCTGCAAATCCTAAGCTGTCCGATATCTTAGAGTGAAACTGATAAAAAAGCTTCGAATTCCACTAGTAGGCTTTTTTATTAGGCGGGCAATTTCAATTTGTTCAATGTAGTCTACACACCAATCGTGGTTAGATGAAAAAGCTATTTTGTGACGGAATTTCCAAAGGATTTTACGTTATGCTTATTGTAATAGAACGCGTTTACCATGCCTTCTGATTACCGAAGCACGCATGGCACCATTCTCACTTAGTTCATTTTCATGAGAAGCCTAGTTTAATTTTGTCTATGTTTATTTGTTGTTTAACATTACGTAATGTAACTGCTACCCTATATCCAAGCCTTAAAATCCCTGGAATCGTTGGGTCAAAAACTACCCATCGTTTTTTGGGACATTCTACTTTCTCGTTGTAAATTGACAGACCAAAACCCAAATCTAGAGAACCTATCACCTATTGGATCCGTTGCGATTGTCAATTAAATCCTGAGGTGGCTGCTCTTTTGCTGATATCTTACTGAACTTCTGCACCAATATCTCTTGTAGCCAATCCAGTCTCCAAAATTATCATCATAAGATACATTACAACTTTAATTTCTTGGTTGAGAAAAAATCCTCTAATGAATACTAAAGCAATTCGGCATCATAGTGGGTACACTTGCTAAAAGATAAAGACTTACTTTCATGCTCTATCCGAGAGGATCGCAGTGGAGGCTCAATGAAGGCGAGGTTTACAGCGGTAAACTCCAAAACACAGCGTCCCTAAGCACATCGGACGTCGTCTCAAAAAGCGTCTGTTGTGGTTAATATACTGGTCAGAGGGAATATCTCCATCATCACCTTTTGTTTGGATCGCAGATATTCAAAACCAGAGAATAAATGTTTTCCAGTTTTTAGCTGATGGATTTACCACCAAAAATGGAAGATCACATCGAACTTGTCTCAGTATTCCTCTACTAGTGGAACACCGTACTTCTTACGGTGATTTACCTAGATTGTCATTCCTTCTAACCTGACAGTAATAGGTCGTGATTCAGAAGTTATTTCTATATTTACACCACTAATTGTCATTTACAATACGAATGTTGCCCCAGCTGAAATCTCCTCTAAATTGCATGTGAGACTTAGTAAGGCTCTCACCTTAAAAATCACTTTTAAATTATAGCGCACTCATCCACTCTGAAAACGAACATCTTAGGCGTCGTAAGAGCAAAATAGCACTTGGAAGGTAGATAACGTATTGTATGAAGAATCTACTCACTTACACGCCTACATCAACACACAGTAAAAAAAACAAAATATATATTTTCACCACCAACAAAGTCACGAATGACAAATTATCAGGCGAAGTAGTCAGGCAACTATAAAAATACAAACGGAAATTGGCGAGTATAGAAAATCGAGGGACTAGATGATTCATCACAAACGGCAACGCAGTGGCTTGTCACAGACATTTGTTCGACTGTTTTTTGGTTTACGTATCCGTGTTTTTTCTCCGGAATTCCTGTTAGTCTTATCAAATTTGGCTTCGTATACAACAAATTATTGTTCGCAGCTACAGTTGCTGAGTCTGAACGGGGCCGCCTGCTAATGACAAATATCATGTAGAGTTGCTATTCTAACGCTGTACAAAACGAGAACATAGCATGACGGAGCAGGTCGGAAAAGAATATGAGAGTCACTGTATATTTGGACAGCATGAATTCGCACTGATATGGCATTTTCCTGAGCTCCAAGAATGTAGGTCTTGCCACATTGAGTCACATGATGCAGCTCTCACAAAACGTTACGGTTAATAAAAGAGGCTGGTTCTAACACGTTTCCAGAAAACAAAGCGCAAGGAAGAAAAAATATCAACGCAGATATGTTGCTATGCATGTGAGACCCAACAGTATCCAACGCTAAGTCTCTACTTGGGTCCATGGCATATAAAATTGGGTTTATTGTCTCAGCTTTCCTGGTGATTTCCATAGTCTCTGGGCATACTAACAAGCTTAAGAAGCAATAAAACTAGCGTATTTTATTCATATTTCGAATGGGCAATGAGGATTCTTGATTTTGAACATATTTTTGGTAAACGTTTGAATGATGAGTATGTAACCTGTGTTTCAGTGAGCTGCGATGGTACCCAGTGTACCCTCAATGTTCACACTTTGTGATGTATGGGCTAAAAGATCAAGCTTAACTTTGGTCTATATATAAAGTATGTGTCCCAATCACCGAGCCATGTGTAACGCTCGACGTGGTAGCTTCGATTAGCTTGTACAATGAATACGCATAATGTATGTGATGAACGACAAGCTGAATGATTTTTTCAGCAGTTTGGGAACTTCTGCCGGAGCTGTCTTATCGTGATCCCGAAGCCACTCGGCCCATAAACTTACTGAAACCACTCATACCAATGATAAATTATTAAGAAACAAACCAGCACAGACCCATAAATGGAGTGTAAAGACATTTTAATGGTTTCCGGCTAGAGTACTTTTTCAATTAAATCCAAAATTTTCGTGTGTGTTTGTCAGTCCGGGCGAGTGGTACAGCGACCAAGTTCTCCCCCTTGGTCTCATGTGTACATTTATCACTCCTAACATGATGCTTACCGGGGCATGTGTTTAAAGTGGACACTAGACAGCGTGAACATTTTTACGCCATGGGCAACATCTTAAATTATTTTGAAGCTCGTCTGCTGGGGACTTGTCAAAACGTTACGAATAATTGACTTCGTTTGAAGCCAAAAAACCATTATTACCCCACTGTTCTAAAAGAAGGAGACACGCAATAAATCTTCAAAAGGTCATATCACTTTAACATAATGTAGTCCTAGGCTGATAAAACAATTTAAGCAGACGCTTATTTACCGCTCGATAAGCGAACGAATAAATGTGAGTAAAAAGCATTTGGCTACCTACTCAGAAAAATGAACCACATGGACGCATCTGATGATTAATTATTGTGCGGATTTCGCCCACCCGAAAACGGCACTAGCAAAACAGTTTTCATAGGGTTTGTGTCATCAAATAACGTGTTGAATGAAACTCAGTATTCATACTTTCCGGGTTGTGTTTCAGGACGCTTCAACATATAAACTCTGGTAATAATATCGCAATAACTGTCATAGTCCTGTTTTCCTAACTGAATTCTCCGATGCCAAAATCACCTGTTAAATTCTCAACCGACCAAAACCCGCTTCTTCGAAGCTGCGCTTGCGACCAAATACAATAAGATACTGTAATTGTTGGCTGTAAACGTGTTTCACTGTGTTGTACAGAAACAAAAGTTTGTTTTCTACTACCTTTCTGTAACCCGGACTGAACGGTTGAATTAACTGTTTAAAAATATACCTCTGTACACCTGGTATAATAAGTGACTTGGCAGCTAGACAAGTGCTTCAAGATGAAAAACGATTGCTTTAACGTTTTCAACGGCTACCCACGAAGCTTGCTTCACTAACTATCATACCGAGTCTCAACCTAGAAGAAATTTTGTCGGTGCAACACAGATCTAGCCCTTTGCATTTCCTTACCTGCTACTGTAAACAAGAACTTAACGGGTCTTCAAGAGCCTTTTCCTGCAAACTGTGTGAAAGGATGTCAGTTTGTTACTGATGATCAAGTCTCTAATGCCAGCAACCGCCTCATACACATGAGCATAGAATTAAACATGACAAATTCAGCTTTCTGAATGAGATAAAGTCCGCTTATGGTTGTCTTCCACTTATATACTAAATATTATTGATTATTGATTATTTAGGCTAAGCATCAGGTGATATCAACAGCCAAGCCAATAGGGGACTTTTCATAGTATAACTTTTATATAGTGTGTCCAGAAGGAGGGTCATCAGTGCGCATTTATGTCTTTTGAAAATTTTGATGAGTTACTGCTCTGTTTGCAACGGCCTATATTTTTCTTCTCGAACTGGTCGCTTTCCAGTCTGGTACAATAGCGCCACACCTTATCCGGTATCCGATAGTATATTAGTAGTACCCAATTTTGTCCTACGGGAAGGCTGAAAGTGTATTCACAACTGAACACAGTGCCTTATTCACGCCTAAATCGAAAGACAGGAGAACAGAATCCTGTTTTAACATGGGCCTAACATAAGCAACACTAACTGACTAACAAACAGGAGTCATATGTCTTAGAAAGAACGATAAGCGGATTTATTAGTTACTTTGGACAAACTACATGCAAAGCTGATTTTACAGTGAAGTCTTTGAAGAATTTTTTAGGAACAGTCTTGCACTTTAGTTTCCCTGATAAAAAAGTACATATAACAACCCTTTGAATCAAATCATTCCATTTCCAACCTTGAATATCCCTAAGAAGCAAGTGAAAGACTCCCCCAGAACGCAAATCAAAATGCTCCGTCAGGTATGTCTAGCCACCAACAAGTTAGGCAATTTTTGATCGTGCCCCAGCTGATTACTGCACTCGACCTATGAAGGCCCTAGCTAAACACCATGGGAACCACGCAACAAGGCGAAAATGTCGCAAATAACTGAAGTGCGGTCTAATGAACCGGGCAGATTTACACTGGGAAGAGGACAGTCCAGGCAAACCTCTGCGGCTGTCCGGCTTTCGGCTACAGTTCAGCCAGTGTCATATAAGAAACAAAAGGCTCCCAGAAGTCAGGTGATTTAATCGATGCGATTAGTTTGTTGTTGTTTTTCTTACAAGAATGTAAAGAGCTTTTGGTGACTGACTAGTCGGATAAACGCATCTGGGAACTGGTTCGCCAATCGGGACAGTTTGGCTGGTTTATTCAGGTGGAGTTTAAACTTTCATTCATACAGCAGAAAGTGTCGCATGCGCCCACATCTGTAGTGCTTACTTTAGGAACCGAGGGCAAAGTCATCAAGTAACCACTCCGTTGTATGTGTGAACCGTCTGGCCGTTCTAATTTGTCGCAAAAAGATAAAAGCGCCTTTGCATAGTTTCGGTGACGATTTATCGGTCTTATCAACTATCGGAAATAACACTAATACATGAGACCTCTGCCGCAAAAGTGACGGTTGTTCAAAACGCGTTATGGCTAGTTTTCTATGCATTATTACTGATGCAACTGAAATGTCTTATTGGCAAACGAAAACTTATTCCGGATCGGACTCATGAATGGGGTTGCTTTGATCTCCTCCAAAATGTAAGAGCCCTCTACAACTAAAGGAACGCGGGATCCTAAAGCGCAATGTTTGAGGGATACAGTTATACAAACGAACTATTACTCTGAAGTTGCTTGAGCGAGTGGTTACATCAAATGCTACCGCTGCAGACATTTGGGTTGTAGTAGTGCTGTTCGATAAGCAGTTAAAAAGCTAGCCAGCAAAACCTCATATTCGTGATATATTGCTGCAGATTTGTGCCAGGTATGAATGAGCACCCCAGCACAATGCATAACCTGGTCTGGGAAACACTGGAATACATTAACACTGACATCAAAATATCTGAAGGCTTGAAAATGCTATATCCATCTCTCGCCTTGTGACCGTAGCATATCACATCTTTTATCTAAACCGTTCAGCTTACTTCAGTTATATTACAAATATCCTCATATGTAGTAAATAGACTAGGATTGTTTCAATATTCCGTCTGTCAGATGTATCACGCAATCACACATCTAGCTTATTTATTTTTGAATAGCAATTACAGTGGCACCTTTAGCACTATAGCAAGAGAAGATGAAGCACTGTTTTTGGTACCGATGTTGTCTCAGCGAGTAAACTGCATTCCAGCTTCTTGTACTCAGCGGCTGAGAATACATTCATTTTGTGTGGCATCAGTCAGCTATAACCCTAATATCAGACTGAAGAACTTCGGCGTACTAGCCACCACATAAGCGACTTGTGAGTGACTGAGTGACATTGTGTTTAGAACGTCAGTGTACTTGGCCAAATATTGCTTCAGTTTCTGATGTGCCTGTTGAAAGATGCATGCTTATCGCATTGTATAAAGTTATAAAATACTTGCCTCTACGTAGCTGATCCATTTGCAATGTTTGATATTTATCAGAAGTGGAGTGAATCAGAAGTGTTTAAAAATAGAAGGACTGTAACTGTCACTGGAATATGTACTAGACTGGGTTAGTTTATCAGAAATGCCATGTCATCAATGAGTATTGTCTATGGTTACGTGATCTTGTAGTGCTTTTCGAAGCGTCTCCATGCAAAACCCGGGTACTGTCGGTTAAAACGTCCCTACTTAACCCGACATATTCTTCAGAATATCTACAGACAATAAAACCAACCGAGATAAAGTAGATAACAGACGGATTGGGTTCTTTTCTCTAATTTTGGAAAGATTGACCAAACAGTAGTACGACGGGTCCAATCACTTCATTATTTAAACCATCCTGGTAGTAAATATACAAAAGGAACTCAGAATCAATATTTGTTTGGATCAAATTTGTGAACGTCATACTCCGTGCATTGACTCCCTAAGTTGGATAGAATGAAAAAATTAGACTGACAGCTTCGGCACTACAATTCTTAATGACTGATAAGTCCAGGGTCGATTGGCCTGCACAGTCTGATTTCTGACCAGCGTTTAGAAACGAGTTTTAACACACTGACAGTAGAGTTGATGCCGTCACCACTTTATCGAATTTGGCGGTCTTCTACCACCACGACAAGCTGAGGTATTAATTCCAGAATCCACACAAACTTGTGCGGAGCATCTAGGCGCGTAATTCCATTGGGTGAAGAGTTAACAAGAGGGCATTGTAATAAGGTCTCATTCGCAAAAATTTATCTTAGAGAGAGTTCTTGGGCGACGTCAACTTGAGAAAAAAGAATCACTACCGATGCCAGTCGTCAGGCCAACACGTTTCGATTGACTGATGATCCCTTGTCAGTCTTTCCCCGCCCTCCCGAACATCCCATCCCCGAAAACGGATAACAGTATCAGCAACTCGCCATTAAGTACTCAGTGGACTCTACGTAGGCCGTACACGGGTTATAAATCTGTGTTCGAGGAAGCCACCATCACTTACACTCGAGACATCCCTTACGGGACTTTCCGTGACTATCGGTGTATGGATACCTGCTATGCTGTCCTATACCTCACACTGACCATCAGCCCACTCCTAAACTCAACTGTTTAGTCGCCCCGCATGTTTTGACAGCTACCTGCTCTTAGTTGGGTATGCTGATGACCCATTTTGTATCCTCTGGTCTTCGGGTCATCAACAATCGCTGGTACTGGTTTCTTCCACATGCGGGCCAGACAGAAACTCTCAAGACACCATCTACTGTGTGTACGTGGGCCCTTCATTTTAGTATGGTGGCAGGCAAATTCACAAACAAATGCTATATCACCGTTATGTATAATTGCAACCACGTCTAAATTATCCGTCCTATAGTGATAGTCGGATCGCAGCACAGTAAATCAAATTTATCACCGAAGTATTATGAACTTTAAACTGCCGACCATGTGGATGTTCCCAAACGATAGTGCGCTTGAGAGTCTAATCAGCAACTGCCGTGAGCACGTAACGTCATAAAAAGACACAGGTGATTCAAAAAATACATTCTACCACGCCTATAATTTTGTGCGCATAGGCAACATAGTTCACCGTAAGGTCAACTCAAACCATCTGATTGCAAAACAAATTCGTTACTGTCGGAGAAAATTTGTAACAATGTCCTTTGACACAACCTAATTGAGTTTGACATCATATTCAAGCACAGGATGCTAAGTTTAAGAAGGTAAGCCATACGGTCAGCTGATGCGCATGTATGAAGGACATCTGGTGGACGAGTGCAGAATCGGTTCTAGACACCTTACGTTTTACTGTATACCACCAAACATTTGTGGTTCGTTTTGGATAACGGTTTAAGTAACTCTGGATGGCAGAGGTCAGTCCTATTTCGTCCCAAAACGCTGTGCAATGACGACAAAAATCTACCACAGCGGTGTACTTATTGAGCCGCTAAATCGTATAATGATGACTACTTTTTCACATAAGTTCACGTGTTGCAAGAACTACTTGGTTCAGCTTTGAGAGATGAATCCTCCGGGGACGGAGAATTTGTGGTATTTGTTACCAGCATCCTTCAAAAACAATTTCTAATCAAGACACAATAATAAAATGAACAAGGGTCTAATCCCTCTTAATTAGTTCGGCTTATATATCTAGGTATGTCAGTATGTGTGCGGTAGTCTACTACCGAGTCTCTCAAAAGGCTAAAATATGGTGAATTTGCTCAAGATACCTCGCTCCGAGTTTTGAATTTATGAGAATACGGTCGCCTGAAACTATATTCTTTTTCTAAGTGTCATTTTCTCTCATAAGAACAGCAAAAGTCAGGAAAAGTGTGTGATACCTGGCCTCCCCCAAAACCCTAAGAGCAGCTACTGTATACACTGCAAACCTTTTCGAAACAAACTTCCTGAATTTCTGGTGAGTTACTGGGTATGTAACAAAAATTCAACTTTGGGATAGTTATCTGACCAAATTTAGCACTCGCCTAAAAGCCGAATCACCCCAGATCTACCAATTAGTAGCGTACCGGAAGTTGCTGTCAAATATTTCCAAAACAGAGCACTTAAGCTCACTGAAAAACACAATTATAGTACTGTGATAGGCAGAAGATGGTCGACTTTGGGGAAATGCATCGTGATGTTGCGTGCCCTCTCAAATTTTGAAGCAGAAACGAGTAATTATCGTACACACAAGTTTTACGCACATGTAACCGGAACTAGTGCTTGTTTTGAAGTTGCAGTGTTGTTCTATCAATGGCCATTTTCTAGATTTCGATCACTGTACTGTACAAACCGTTGCCGCCAGTAGTCCTAGAGTGACATGTGGTTTGGTGAGAGCTGTTTTGACACACGTTACCAAAGACATGGGACTCATATGTACAAAGGGGACATAGCAGTGCCAGTAGAGCCAGATTACTCATGGGCAACAAACTCCAATTTGTATGTTATACGACCTTATATTCAGAATTTGAGTGCCATAAAAAGTTAGCCGCACACTGTCAATCAGTCAACAGCAGCTAATAATCCAATATTATTTAGCACAATAGTGGTACTCCTGTCGCTACAAGCGACCATCAGCACACTGATTCGGACAAGGGTTCATCGATCGGGAACCTGCTGCGATACGACTTAGTTTGCGATCTGCACTCAATTAGTCACCATCGTTTTCGTTGTTCTTATTGATTTTCTCGTAGGTCGCAGTGACAGGTTCGTTTCCATTTACTATTTTAGTCAAACTCATCTAAGTTTCAACACAGAGGCCGAACGAGCTGACCCAGATAACTCACGCTTAAGTGATTCATGCATCACTGAAGAGAATCAATCAAGCGTGTAGAGGGAAGCAAACATCGCCATGTTATAGTAGCCGGAAAGGCGGCCGCATTTCCAACAGACGACGTGCAATGAAAGTTTCATGGTGCACAGTGGAAAAGTTGCTTTAGATGTGCTTATTTATCACAGAGGACGCTGTTAATCAGAAACACCGGTTCAAAACAATATCTACATGAACAAACATTTTGTACAATCAGATGAGTCCACATTGCTCATTGAAAGTTTTGCAGATTAACCCGTCACCAGAAAGGAAAAAAATGGAGAGAAATGAATAATTGTGTTCTACACGCCTAAACCTCGGGCATAGAGCACCAGGCAGTACAGTAGTGGAAATTCTACAGCCATGCATACGTTACACTTTGTTCCGTTTACATTTGCAGATGTTTTGATCTCAGTGTCATCCCCTGTGTTTCCATCAAGAAGTTTCCGTATAACCGCTCACCTGCGAACGGGTATAGAAGGAGTCATATTTATCAAACTTAAACTGACATCTAATAGTCATGGTGGATGGAAACTCAATAGCAAGATTTACTGAATGCCAGGCAGTCAACATGAAGCCAGTGCTGCATGATACGAGGAAATATGTCAGAGTTCGATGAATGTTCAGTTCGACACGTCCTGAAAACATGCCGAGCCGGTGTAGATGGGCCATTTCTAGACTAAGCAGTTGTGTCAGTTTATCTGAAGCCCGTTTCAGCGAGCCCATCCGACATTACCACCATGCACACTTCATTAGTTTCAGGACTACCCAGTTTTATAGCTTTTCTAGGTAGCTTGATCGAGTATATGGCTTTACGAACTCCACGTTGTTTAGTAATTTGTTGAGTACACTTTATCTCTACTACCGGCAGAACAAGCATATTGATAAACTCCTGTAAATGGAATTCAGAACTGAGTTGCTCCCGAAGTTATTAACATTGCGATCTTTTTTCACCGGATTAAGGTTTGCGATCAGGCCCATAAATTCTGATCTGAAAGTTTCTGAAAGCGAACCCAATCGCTTGGTGACTACAATCCTAACTACCAGTCTGCCTTACATGATGCACTTAGGAAAGTGGAAAGAAAAGTTTGGCTACACAAAAGTATTCAGATTGTCTGAAGAAGTCGGTGTTCGAAGCTTTAATCGGCAGTACATCCTAAGTGTATTACATGAGAAATTGGAACGAAAATTCACCTACTCAGAAGTACTCCTGTTTCATGAGAAACCTAATTTACAATTAGCGTCTCCTTCATATCTCTAACCTTTAACTTTAGGTAGACTTCTCCTTGAAAGTGAGTAACTGGTCAGAACTGAAGTTTCCAAATCTCATGTAATTGCATTGGAGTGGATACCTCGCAACAAAATTTGTATTCCCTCTAATTATTTTCTGTTTCCCAGCACCGTGGGGGTCCTAATTTTCTCTGCTGGTTTGCTTACTTATCTGTAACTTATTGTCAGTAGTACGTGTCGATGGGGCCGTTAATTGTGGCTACGACCGATTTTTTATCAGCTCAACGTTTGTTGCCTTATTAGTACATGCTTCTAAGAAATCGTGGCATGCCTGATAAATATCATAGCATACGAAAATTTGCAAAATCACCCAATTGGTTCGGTCGGGTTAGTTGAAATGACTACCCGAAACACTACCTGCTGAGCCTCAACAAGGACCAAACCAGCAGTAGAATGTCCAGAGTTTGAATCGACCATATGATTGGTGTCATCTAAAGATACCAATCGCCATATCCTTGTGACTTGCCAACATATTTTGACGTGAGATGCTTAGTTACTTGAATGCTGGTCATTAAAGATCAAGTATTATAACCTGAGTGGACCCTGCATATCGCCCACTAACCACTAAACCCCGGCATGGTTCTGTTAGCACGCATCACCCTAAGATATTTGTCTTCGTCAGCGAAGTCGACAGATGGTCACTATTTGTCATTGGAACCACAAGTGAACGTCATTCACCAGTTTTATCTGCAGTGTTGTAGGGCAGACTATTTTAATCGCGAGCCATGATCACCAGATCTGAATAAAAACGTTTGCTCAATTGTTATAGTGAGGTAACATATTATTGTTTCCAATGTAGAGACTATAAGCCGTTTATGCCTCGAATTCGAATGAATGTATATTCTATATATATACAACAGTCTGTCAGTCAATCGAATGCGGGATTCGAAGAAAAAGGAAGTTCTTAATCTAGGTGTTTGATTAAAAAAATTAGAAGTAAGAACTACGCTTGATCACAATCTCCAAAAAATCAAGGCACACTTATCCAATAAAGATTTAGTCATTAAATGGAAGGACATGTGACCTCACATTGAAACGCACTGCGGATTTATTAGAGAGCTAGAGACTGGGCTATCGCCAGGTAGAAGTAGCATGGGTAACAAAGGTGGAAAAGTAAGAATTCTGTAATCTTCTTAAACTACCAGAAGGCTATAAGTAGCTCAGAAGGGAGGATAATTCACACGAGTTAACCATCCGTCTAAGAATTCATCATTGGAGGAGCCGGTTAGCAAGTGATCACATGATGTGGAATACGTGAATGAAGAATGAGTGGCTCTATACCCTAAGTGCGAGCTAATCACACTGCTGACCAGGCACTCGTGGCCGAAAGGATAAGTGTACCAACTAATACCCGGGAGGTTGCATTCTCCAGACTCTCTGAAGTTTCACTTTTCCACTGTTAATGATTTCCAGAAAGAACGAAACAGCTCTGCAGTGCTTCTCTGCTTTTCAGCATTGCTTGTCTACATTTACAAGACAAAGTCTTCATTGGACACTCAAAATCGCCTTACACCAACAACGAAGATTAGAAGTGTTGGGTGGCTAGAAGATGCCTGACTTTGAAACTTCGTACACTGATCTGAGACTGAGTTGATCCCATTTGGAAGACTTACTTATGGTGAACGAAATCGGTGAACTGATTAATCCATGCAACATGATAACTCATTTACACCGATTTGTCTAGAGCAGTTTGGAAATGGATTGGGAATCACCACGACACTGTCAGCGGAATAATTGCTCCCTTTACGAATCTTTCTGGCAGTTTCATGTTATCATGCATAAATCACATACGATCACCGATTCCCATAACTGCACATTTTAAGATACATCTCAATAATATCCCATAATCCAGCTTACAGAAAAGCTTGGTCAAGGTTAATCTGTTTGCCCTCTACTCTTTTGGTTCAAAGAATTCAGCAGAAAAAGAAACGAAACTGTCCGCTAAACTTGGTACAGAGCATGCTGGTCACCTGAAGACAAAAGCGATCTTCTGGTCTTGTGAGAGACAATTGTAGGACAACATCTGTGGCATATTCAAACAATCATCTGACTGTTGAAGAGTTGACAGAACGCCTGTTTCTGAATAATCACCCTCCTTTCAGAAACCAGTGATTGCCAACAGCTTCAATCAGATTGAAGTTTTTTCAACACTCAGCTTCCCGCCTTGGAACATAGGCCAAACCAACCCCCAAAAGATATTAGATGAGTAATTAAAAGATAATCTGCCATCGGCATTATCTACCTAGTTAGTCATAAGAACAGGCAAACCTCATGACTTTAACCGTTACGGAGCCAGAAATGTGCGACGGTTCGTTTCCAGACCGTGGAATCGTAGATGACTTTGTGTCAGCTGTAGAAAATTTCATGCGACGGCTTGAATCACATGTACTGTTATTGATTTGGCGATGAATTATTGGCGGACTTTACTGTTTCAAAGAAGCAGTATGGCTCAACTGCACCGCTCATGCATGTACTAGCAGTAGCCGCGAAGTGATGCTTTGAGTGGCAATAACCGTCGACCAGAGGGACAGGTGATTAATCCACCAGGCTGATTTGGTGAGTTTCAAGCAGGACAAACCGCAACGATCTTGAGTAACCTAGGAACAACCTCGACAGCGCAGTAGCCAAACCTGATCTCATGAACCAAACAAATAATAACACCTATTGCACACAAGCCAAGAGGCCTTAAAAGTTAGAGGGATAAATCAAGGATTGTATATTCCAGATAATACTTCCAGATTCAATCGAACAGTTTTGGTTTCAATCTAACACCATGCGGTGATTGATTTCATTATAAGGCATAGGAAGAAATCATCCGTGAGAAGCAGCGAACGATCATCTGGGGCAAGTAACTATACACTCATTCTCACGTTGATCTGTACATAAGTGTTTAACTCCAATTATATGCGATCTGGTGTCCGATTAAAGAATATCGTTGATGGTCGCCAATCTTATGGGTACTGAGTGGGTGAAACTAGTGGCGAGCCATCAAGGAGATTTCTTCAACCCCATTAGCAGCAGCATCAGTCCACTCACTGAAACGAGCTTGAAATTGCCAACGCAGTTTTTCTAGCTACTTGCAAGCGTCTAAGTAGCCTATGCGAAAATGCATCTTCGGAATTATACGCAGCAGCTGATTTCGAGGAACAGGTTCTATTGCGTCGACGTTATTTTACGCCCCAAACCTCATCACTGGACACCATTAGTAGATTAAAACCCGCAAGGTAAAAGGCTCCATTAAATGCAGGTTTATGCAACTGATGCACACTTCATCTTTTACGAAGACTGCTCGTTCACGATCAATATCTTCTGATAAGTGGCATTAGATTATAGGCTATGTAAACAGTTGGTCTGCTGGCCAAGTTCGCAACATGATCGATATCAAGGGCATTTTGTAGTCACCATCATCACCCCAGAGAACCTAAACACAGAACGTGACATGGCTTTATCAGGCTCGCCGTATAAAGTGAGTCACATTCAGAACTGAAATGGAACTACCTCCGAGGCTGATAACCACTTCGTTTATATGAATTAGCGCACAGGAGTGACCACACACTGATTCACCAAATCGGTTTTAGCCAAAGGGGGACACCACAAACTTCTCGGACAATGGAATTTGTTTGCACTTTAGGTGTAACTATTTCCAGCCGTATTTTTTTAACAATGAACATTCACAAAAGTGATAAAATAACTAAAGCAGCTTTGGGATCCATGGTGGGTATAACACTAGCGAGCAAGATCGTAAAAATTTCGCAAATTTTTTGACAGAAATAGGTTAGTTACTACCACCCAAGTAGCTCAGCCTGAAGCAGTGTGTACTAGAGACACCTATAAATAGCAACGATAAATTTGACGTTGAGGCTCTGAATGATAACAGCACTACAGGACGACAATAATACCTAATCCGGTTGCCTATTTCGCCCAAAAATATCTTTCCAAGAACTGCAGTTATTGAATGTAAGCTTTAAATCGACAAAGAGTAAACAAAATCCTCTGTGTACGGTCTTCAACTGAGCGTCACAAAACAAATAATTTAAGTGAAATGTAGTCTCCAAAGGGAAAATAGTCTGGGAAAAAGGGGTTGATTTGGTTGTCATCTTGCGCATTCTGACAGTGAATCCGTCGATGCAATACACCAGGCTGGAATCTCTGACATTGCTGATAATAAACCTATTCATTAAATTGCAGATCTTCAATAGGATAAAGGAGCACAGAACACCCAACGAACCAACCAGACACAGGAGATTGAAACCACGTGAGATTCACAGAAGACCAATCAAATTACACGACGACCGTTTCCAGAACTACCAGATACTGTTTAGAAGCTATATAATCACAGGCAGAATAGGAGGAATTCACCCACTCAACCCTGCACTGACGATGTCACCTCGATTGGTGGTGGAACGTTTGCAATCCAACTGCTAAGCTCGGCGAACAGACCAACAACCAAACAAAACAGACACTTGACGAAACGTTAAATTTTCAATTAATTTACAACACCATGCTCGTCGGATAAGTAACTTGTAATAATCATTTGATTTTTTTCGAAAACCTGACTACTCATTTTCTTCTGTATCACTCCTGTTTGGGCTTTGTATTAATGTTTTACAAATGTCTTGTGAGGCAGTGTGTTCAGATAAAAAAAATGAGCAACAATGGCATTATAATCCCTCTAAAACTCACATCTCAAGAGACATCTCATGAATCTATACTTTTTAAAATAGTTTGGTTGCCTTGATGTAGACACTATTCGTTAAGAAGCGTTGCACAGTATAGGGTCCCTCGCAAAGTTCCTGTACTCGCAGCCATTTCCAAGGTAGCTGCTGCTCATTGAAATTGCAATTAGCAAGACGCATCAAAAAGGAATTAAAATATGGTTTTACCTCTATAAATACGCACACAGATTTGAAGACATTTGGGTATTTACCAAAACGAAAACGCGGTAAATGAAATTAGGATTTATTTTTATGCTGAGCCCCTAACTGAGGAGAAATACCACCTCATCAAGTGAGAGTTACGCATTCTTATTCAGGACAAGGTACGGGAGCTATTTCATAGTGAGCGACAGTGTTGTTTTTTATAGCTGGAAATGATTGTGTGCTGTTTGCCAACAAACTCAGACGTTTCAAGCAATTTAATTACATGCATGTAGTACGGGCCACAACCTCCGTCCGGTTGATCACCAAATTCCAGTTGGTCTACGCGAACTATTTAGGTTGTAAGCCTATGACAGGTCTTGCATAAAAACGCACAGCAATGTCCTTATCCGGTTCTTCCATCTTCTCCTGGCAAACTTAGCTCCTCATGGGAGTTAGCAACCCAATTTTGGAAGAGGGTTTACGAGGTGAGCGAAATTGGCGACAAAGGATCTCATATGTGTTGGAGAAACGATAGACACATAATGCCTCCACAGTGAAAATTCCTTAAAAAACCATCTCAGACGAGTGCTGAGAATATAAAATCTTTAAAAAAATACGTCGAAATATATTCTTTATAATATACGAAATCGATGAAACACTGAATGGTAAACGTTTCGGTTTATATGTTTGTGCTGATTGACTGCCTCAGGCTCTTTGACGCCACAGTTTAATAATACTTATACGCTAGGCATGTTTCAATATTTAAGATTTGTAATTTGGGTTGATCAATCCGATGCTAGAGTATTCTGAAACGCAAATCATGGTCTATTCGGGCAAACAGACAGAGTCTGTAGATTTGTCATCAGTCTGAACAGCATCACCAAATCGGTCCTCGGAGAGACAAGAAAGAAGCAGGATGTCACTTCTGCTTCAGCAAATTTTCATCTGTTTTATTCCTCAGCAAATCTTTGCGACAAAACATGTACTTTGAATGAGAAAGCTGCCTTGTGGTAAATCAAATTTTATCATAGTTTACTGAGGAAATATGGTGAGTACGCCACTTTACCCATCAGACATCTTCATGGATTTAGTTGAAAAAATAGAAACAACGAGGTTTGAGCAGAGCTATAATTTAATAAAGCAGGAACTTTTTCAAATAACCGATGGTCTATTAACTGACCTGAATGGACCTGCCCCCGTACCTATGATGATCTTTCGATGTAACAATGAAAGGATCGTACCTATCCTAGGTTTAATCGCACTTCTCTCGCCTAATTAGTAAGGTAGCCCTGAAATAAATTACTAAGGGTTTAAAATTGAGTACATTCAGCTCATTGTCTTTGGCCGGATTTTGTTTAGTCCTACGGTGCATAACGTGCTCACATGACCAGAGGTCCTAGAAGACAGCACTATTATTACCAATGCATACACGACAATCATTTTAACCAGCTATGTGGAAAAACACGAGCACTATTTCATTATATGATTACAGCGTTAAATATTATATACCCGATAATGTAGCAGGTTGCTAGTTGGCTTAAGTTTACTGAGCACTCAAAGACTCAGGCCACCTATGCATAGCCACATTACTTAACTTTGACCATCTTAACGTTAAGGGATTAGACGACGAAATGTGAAATCAATCTTGGCGGGATATCTCTGCCGGAGTCTTAACGTAGAACGTTCTGCCCTAATTGAGAGATAATGAGCATTCAATTGCAAATGCATGTTGGCCGACACTAGATTTTTTAATGCAAGAATTGTAAGAACTGGGAATATGCCTCGCTTTCATCAAAACATAAGCCGGCAAATCAGTACTAAAAGCCTTTGTTAGACCACCTAACTACAGTTGAAAACTGAGCTCAGGGCAATACAAGCCCTTAGAAACGCCTTATAGCTCTGACACAAATGTCAATGCGGGTTTATAAGCCTTATTCTGAACGAAACAGCCGGGCAGCGGTGTCGCAAGAAGTCGAAGTCGTTGATACTCCTTGCACCATTGCCAAAAGCAACGCTATTAAATCAGCCCCAGAGTTCGCAATGGAGCACCGCTGAAGACAAAACAAAATTTTGATGCATATCGGCCAAGCAAAACGTCACCTGATTATACATGCTAAGATGAAGTAACTAAATGAACGAATAGACACCTGTCTTAAAGTATGTTTCTTCAGAAGGATTGACCTTGATTTATGTGGCAAGCACACGTCCAAATCAACGGCGTAGAACATCAAAATCTCAGAAACTATATCACTCTCTACAAACCCGTTCGCATTTCGAAGTGACATTTTAATTTGTCGGTGGTGAAACAGGAAATCCGATGCAAACACCCTGTTCGTTCGGCACATTGTGATTCGTGGTGACCACTTTACTCCGCAAAAACCCAACGCTTTCAACAAGTAGCACACATTTGGCTTGCAATTACTGGTTAAACCCTATGGGGAAAACGTTACATGAAAGAACAGAAAAAATATGTCAAACTTTATATCCGTTTGACGGTAAAGCTGACTGTGGGGGCTCATCTGTTTGCACTTGGATACCTGGTCCCTCGACGTGCATTTCCAATTCGCAGTGCAACGGTACACATGTAAGTTGATAACATGGGTTTCTAAAACCTGCAACTAAATTTTCCTCTGAAAGCGGTTGTGAAATTGATACGAATAAAAATTGAATAACAATGAGTATGCTATTCTTTTTTCTTACGCTTTTGCTAAAATTGATGGTGTTAACGTAGCCACAAGGAGTTTCTGCTGCGCACCAAGAAAGTTCACGTAATGTTATCTGAAAGAGAGAGACGCTCGTTGGTCAGCGTTTCCTGCATATCAGGCCCATCCTATCCTCACAATAAAAGTACCCACAAGAAACAGCCTAGTTTGTCCTCATACAATCTTTCGTAGATGAAACAGTCTTCTGCAGCCTTTCACAGAAATCTCGTTACGTCATACTTAGCTTCATAAAATAAAGCTGTGAAACATTGAAACATAAATAAGCATAAGACGGGCTATCAGCACAAGAACATTTTTACAGGGATTGATATTTTTCTGCAAGCTTAATTCAAAGGAAATTTTAAGTACACTGATTCGAAATCAACAGCTGTACGGCCCACCAAGCCGCTTCAGGTTTGAACTGATTTGATCCGAGTCACCGAACGCTCTTTCCGCACACATGTCCCTAAAACATCTCGTACATCATACAAATACAGCACGTATAATCAAACACTGCTTCATCAATGCAACATTTCGTATAGTATAATGATGGTATCTAAAAGCATCGGAATTTTTGTTGTACTTGCAACAGTATTAGTGCTTCCAGCTATTCATCATCAAGATCCACATGACGTTTTATTTGTCTGGCTTTAGTTACTTTAATAGAATTTGCTTTTATAACAGGACAGCCGGGCTGATATACGTTTGCCATATTTGCCAAAGTACCAGCAAGTTGGAAATTGTAGAACTCTGACAATTATTCATATGTCAGGCAGAAATTTTGAAACTAAGCCAATTTTGAAAGAGGTATATGTACCGTCCAGGAAAACAACGCAATTGATGATGTAGATTTTAGTGAGCAATTATTGTTGGTTCAAATATGATTATAAAACATACAACTGGATATTTTATTTGGAAGTCTCAAACTCACTGGCTATATAAATTTGCCGCTTGTTCAAGAAGTCGATATACCACAAATATATATATATATATATAACCCTATATTTAACTGAATGCTGCCAGGTCATCAATCATAACCTGGACAGTGCGTTATTCGGCGTTTCCCTGGGACAAAAAATCGACCTGGGGTGTCTAGAACCTGATGGCAGACAAGGCAGCCTGGCTTGTTATTCCACCGTGCTTTGGCTGGTTTTTCGCCGCGACGGATGCCTCCAGGCTCGGAAGTTGACTTTCACCAACACGTCTAAATCGGTGCCAAGAATTTGAATGGAAAACCGTCCATGGCTTTCCTAGAATGCTCAGGAGTAAAGTTAACAATCCTGTTTCCAACGTGACCAGTGATAAGCGATCTGGGAAGAGCAATAAATTCTCGTATTAGGTAGTCTGGGGTTAAAGTCGAAATATTCCGTTAGGGAAGTATGTCAGAAAAGTAACGTGTTTCGCCTAGGTGGAAGAGGCGATGCTACCTTCTCCCAATCAAAGACAAGTGAAAGAAATTCGATCCTGAACCACGCATATACAGACAGCCGATGTTGGCGAAATGTCACTGTAAATCATGATTTCCATGTTGTTCAAAAGGTACCTTGTGCATACAGTGGCGTTAGGAGTCTGACTTTTATGCCATACTCCCTGCATCCTCGGGCGAGGTCAGACGGGACAGGACAGGACTCTTACGGTCAGAGCGTCGAGTCAAAGACCCGGTATGAGTAACCCAAAATGAGGTTCCGTCCCCATGGACAGCAGTCAATCAACTCTATCTACCCGCACGTGATACAAATTGTGAAGAGAAGGAAGCCACGCCCTGGAAGGTGAAGTGTGAGGACTCGCTTGATTAAAGAGGGGTAAGACAGGTCTGAAAATCAAACTGCTGTTGTTTCAAAAGAGCTCAACTGCTACAGGATAGACCTCTGCGCAAGCAATGACAGTCAGGTCAAGGCTGACTCTGACTTCTACTTAAGTGCAACGACACAAGGAAACTGATGTGTACAGGGTGTCGGAATCGCATTCCCAAATCACTTGAATTAGCGAACTGTACCAACTCAAAAGTGATGGCCATTTGAATCCGGCTTTCGTGGACAGAGTTTGCCACATTTCTCAGCTCCATTGCCCTCACAACACCACAGTCTGACGGAAGAATGAATAAGTTCTGTGGTCAAATACCCTACCTCGTCAGACCTGCCTCTCCAAGTAATCCCCACGTTCTGTTGAGCTATTTCAATATTCGGAATGGTAAGATCGTGGGAGACATTCGGTCCGTTAGTAGTCGGATCAGTGAACAATCCCGAGTGCAGATTACTGAAGATTGTGGATTTGAACTCTCAATGAATAACACTTGGTTTGGTATGGGACTAAGACACCGCCTTCCGAGGAACGCAAATAAGAAGTAAATATGGACACCTGGACTACGCCGTAGTGTGACATAACTTAATTTATTGAGCAGGAAAATGCCTGTAGTTGAAGTCAGTTGAAGGCCTGAGTCGCTTCTTAGTGGACGCCAAAGTACGCGTCGCACTCGTCATGTTGTGGACCGGAAAGAAGCTTGCACAATAGATACTTCGTCATATCAGTGAAGCCGATCGATTCAAAAAGCCGGAGGATTTAGTCGGGAAGTGACCACATGACCCCGTTTCCGTAACCGAAGAATGAGTAACCCAATGTCTTGTCTACGTGAGAGCTAATCACTCTGACGGTCGGCCGCTCGTGGCCCAACTGTCAAGTGTTAAACCACTGACCGGAGGGTTGAAGGTTCGAAGATCTCTAAGTTCCGTGAGATACGCACAGTGCTTTATGATTTTTTTTATCATTGATTGGATTCACCGACTAGACCAAAGCTCTGCCAAAAATTAACGAATCTCTTCACACCATCGTCAAGCTCATTCAAGTTGGATGTAAAAAGATGAAAGGCCAGGACTTTGCGTCAAATTATTACGAAGCTACATAGCAGGGGCTAACAGAAAACCAAGTCCAATTACGAACACAATATCAAGCAGCTGCTGTAAATTCAACTAAACTGAAGCAAAAATGGGGAAGAAATTGATTTGATGGGAACGATTCGCCGATATCCAACCTGATTAGTGAAAATAATCTGCATTTTTCAAAGCAGAATGATCCGACAAACGCAGGCTCAGGCACAGAAGGGAAAGGACTAACCTTCTGAAATACCTGCGAAAAGAGATAGATGTCGGTGAACAAGGCGAAGCAAATAGCTTAAATCCTGCGTGAATAGCTTTCACCGGACGGAAAGAAATCTGTAAACTGAAAGTCCAATGCCTTCGACAGATAGAAGGAAAACAAGTGGTGAAGGACCAATGATATCCCAGCAGCCTGGAAACATCACTTTTCAACATTACTTAACTGGCCAGATTTAAACTCCTAATATATAACCTACTTGCACCAACATACGCGAATTTTCAGCATTAAGTTTTTGACAAAATGCAGTCTGAACGGAAGACTGCTCACCCCTTGGAACAATCTGCAACAGAATCACATTCCTACAGGTGTGTCAATTAATATTGCTAAATAATGACTTTCCATTCACAAGCTACAAGCATTTAAACACGTGCAGCTTATTAGAGAACACGAAAATCCACTTGATTTGGATGCGGCTTCGGAAAACAAATTGACACTCTGCTACAGTTGTTATTCGATGTCATAAAAGGATGTCTGTGGGCCGAACTTTTTCGTTCTGGGTACCGGAATTAGGCCCCTCAGGGACACTGCCCCCTCTAGCGCACACTTTTGGTAATCTGTGACATTTTGGTTTACGTCTTCATTAGTTGATCTCCGTTTATGCGTCTTTACAGCAACATACGTTGTGACGACGTCGCAGTCTGTGGACACCACGCCAGCTGCGGGTTTGAACTTGTTGTATGTGTCAGGAACGACCAAGTTTACTGGTATGGTTCTGCCGCTAGACCGCAAGAACAGATGAAAAATGCACAGAGGTCACCGTCCGTTTATTTCTTCGCGATCACGTGCTTCGGTATCCAATGTTTATTGTAAGTGTGGAATGTAAGTGTCCACAATTTGTCCTCATATCTCCAATATTTTGGTTCGTCCAAAGATACTTGTGTATAACTGGGTAGTAATTCGGAACTGTGGCGTTCTAGTTGACAGCCAATCAAAATGTGTATTTAGCACCCAGAAAAGGCGCTTCACACGTGATTGTGACAGATTTGGTTCGCCAGTACAACAATCTATCAAGATCCGAGCTGACCCGAAGTTATCACATATTAATCATCATTCTGAAAGGAGTGCTTAAATACTGAACGCGTAGACTACTGACGAGTCGTTCTGGTGGATTTCTAAGGATGAACCCTCCACTATCATTCGCATTCGTATCGGCATTACTGTCCTGTATAGCGAACGCCGATCATTCGGATGTAGAATGTTTCACGAAAATGGTTCAGCATGTTACGCAGTGTGCCGTGGAAGGACTTTTGAATACAGACTGTGGTATGTGTGTGAACCGTGCCGTTATCTATAAGACACCATTAAAGAATATTAACAAACCAAAACCCTTAGGATGAAAAGACAGTAGTGACACGTAGAGGAAGTCCAAAACAATCAGCCCAAAAAGCGCACATTTTCCCGAAATTTTCATCAAAGGAATATATCTGACATCCAGTAAGAAACTAGTCCTCCCAGTAAAAAATTTTTCCCCAAAACACAAACCACCACAGACAGCCATCGTTAATGATAGTATTTTCATGTTTTGTAAGTACTTTCCAAGTTTTCTTATCTAGTGTGCAAAGGTTTGAGGTAGTTCAGATGAGAAACGTTTTCCGTTTAGTTGTGGGTCATTCTTGGGTCTGTAGAATGCATGCTCACAACACTCTCATTCAAACACTTGTCCTTCTGTTCAGGCGCAGTCATTCTGTCGAGTTCGCACCTAAGGTGAGCAGTGGACTCGAGGTCACCTCTGGCCGTACCGCACATATGATTTACGAGACGACCGTTTTATCACTTCTCTACTAGCGCATACTCGACGCATCTGAATTTTTACGTCTGAAGAGGTAAAAGTGCTCGCGCTTGAGAGATGCTATTGGTAAACACGACGCCGGGGCAAGGACGCCTTCCTTGGTTGTGTCACCCGATTGGCCCGCCCGTCTGACCTTCCCATTTAGTAGTAGCGCCACAGACGCTTAAAACTTTTCGGACACGTTTTTTTTGGTTATCAGTGTTTTCTTAGTTTGTCAACTGTACATTCTAGAGGTCTTCAAGTGATTATTGTTTTGTCCTGTCCGCTTTTTTGGATTAGTTACGAATGCAAACTACCTTCATATTTTTACCGGGATGTGAAAGGTCTCTAATGCAAACCATTCTATGGAACAGCCACACGCCAACAATTTTACTTATTTTCAATGTAGCAGATTAGGCTTTCTTTTTCTACGAAAACAACAAGAACGAGATTTTTCGACTTAGCATAAAGAAGAAAGTATATTTGGTTGACTTAAAATCCACGCGAAAGATGTATCGGGGAAAATGCAGTTCACCTGGAGGACCAAATTATTACTTTGAAACCAAGTGAAACTGTAACGTAGGACCGCATAAAGAATATTTGTGAATATTTTTTCATGTTTAGTAGGCGAGAATTACAAGAATTTAGGGAATTTTATCATAATATGAGTTGCAACCATTTAATTGTTTAATGAATTTTGCGTAGCATTACTTCTCACTCAAAAGAGTCTGTATACGCGGAACGCCCAGATTCGATTTCTCAGTTCAATCATGATTTGAAGTAGAACATTCCTTAAAACACTAGCAATTATTAGCTACGCACACGTTTTTTCGTGCTCGGTTCCTGAGGGCAATTTAGCGGTGTACTTACGCTCATTCTATTATTCTATGTGTACACAGCTTCAGGCGATTGATTTGCCATTTGATAAAATTGGCTGTATTCTGCATCCGATCCGCTGAAGTATATCATACGAGTACAATAGGCCACGAATGAGATATCCAGGTTATAAAAACTGTGACCATGCTCAAGAGGGCAAACCACAGTTGGACTACACTGATGTTACGACTGACAGACAACCATGCCGGCTTACATGGTGCACAGTAGACGAACTGCAGACCTATCAGCTGGTTCCACAAGTAAGGATGTTTGTATAAATGTCTGAATGGCTTCAGAATGAGTGAAAATCGTACAGTCAATTTGTTACCACCAATCTGGGCAAGTGACGCTTCATGAGCATCAGTGGATGCGGAGGGACTGTGATTGAAATCGTCAAATATACATCGCTCTCCAGAAATATTCTCCTTTGAAGGGTGGTCTTCTCCAAATTCATATCTCCGTTACCTTCCCGAAGTACATTCAAATGCAGTTTGATCTTCAGGTCTATACTTTGACCCGCGATGATGGCCTCAGGTCCACCTTACTTACCAAGGCAGCCCGAAATAAGTTACGCGAATTCTCTGTCTATCCCAGAAAAAAACGAGTTTACGAGACAACTTTACCGATCATTATAGATTCGCGCTGCTAACAGATGAAAAACTGCGGAACAAGGGTCATCAGGGACTCTTCGAAAAGATACAAGGTTGTGGTCACAGATTCAAACCCCCTTACCTGTCTCTCGTAACTTCAGCTGACAGTGAAAAAGACAACGGTTTACTCGACAAGAAAACAGCTCGATGACTTCACCTTAGACATAACACCCACTGAGCTGCCCAAAATCTTACTCCTGTTAAGCAAAATTTCTCCTAGTATGTTTGACAATGCATGAGTTCACAACACTAACTGATGCATTTAAGTTGTTTGGCTCATTACTTGATTGCTCCTGAACTTTTCCTACCTCGTTTCAATGATTTTACACAGACCACTTTGCCAAAAAGCACGAACTACAAATACGCAAGCACGTTGAATGGCACCAGCAGCTGCCGCAGTATCAAAGATACTGCTCGACCGTTACTTTTAGATTTTCAAACTCACTGCTGTGATTGTATTCTGAACGCTTGTATCCGTGTGGAAATAAGTAAAACACTGCTATCGAAATATCGCGTCCGCATTATTAAAGGAAACCGATGAGAAACACGGCAGAGTGCACCAGAAAGTATTACCTAATATTTAAACTTCTGTTTGATGATTGAAACTCAGCATCACATACTTAATTGATGATGGGCGTCAGTGGCACTTTCAGGTAACTTATATAATTTAACGGTAAACGCTCCCCATACAGCTCACAATTTTCTTTTGAATGTTGAAACTCCGCATTTGAGATTTTATTCAAGTAATTCTAATGGTTCAACTGCTACAGCATATCGTGAAGCACCTCATACAAAATCAAACTTCCACTTTGTTTTCGCCCATTGTTTTCGCACACTGTGACACACGAAACTCATCACGGACGTACCGCCTATGTGATGCTAACTAACAGGATATTATTTAAATGAAACCTGCTACCACTCACGGCCGCAACAACTTAGTAAGAGATTTTTGGAAGTGAGGATTATCTTGTCTAGTCTAAATCTGAGTGTAATAGTGTGTAAATGCCGAAAAACGCCGATGGGCAAAGTCAGACAGGTTGGTTTGCATTTTATTACAGAAACTGAAAAAGCGATAAAAACTAATCTCACTCAAACCAAATGTTCTTTTCAAGCTCAGTACAAAGCCCCTGGAGAGGACTCGAACCCACAATTTTATGAGTGCTGGGCGGGTGTCGTACCAGATGGGCTCCCCTCATAAATTGACCCATCAAACCTTTGACCAGCGGACCAATGGTCGATGACTGTTGGTGCCTGTAGTGAGCTCATCGTGGGAATTCCGCAGTCGGTCGGGCGTTGATCAAGATACCCAAATAGCATTGTTTTTAATCAGCTTAGGAGATTGTATTCATCTGATGGGTTTGAGTCCCTTCCAAGGTATCCGCCCTTTTGTTTGCTTAGGTAAGCATACAAGGAGTTCCAGCTTTACATCTATTCAAATCGGATTTGTGGTGTTAATGAACTAGTTGCACTGTTCAGTTGACAGCAGCGTGAATATAATTTATTGAGAGAAAGTGAAAATCAATCCGAAGTGAAGAACATTTAACCCCAGTGCAGTATATCCATGAAAGTATTGGTAGTGATGCGCCTATCACAACATGTTGGGTTGTTTCACGTCTAAGCCACTGAAAGATTCATAAAAAATTTTCAAACACTTTGACAACACAGCAGCTTGAGAGTTATTCTGTAAACCAAAAAGCTGCATCTAGTTTGACCAATAAGAAACCGTTTTAGAATAAACGGAAACTGATCCGTTTGTGTCAAGGTTGTGTTTGAAGCGCAAACTAGCGAACTCTCTGCCGATCTATGCTCCGAAAGCTGAACTGCTTATCCGGTTGGATCCTGAATATAAACTGATGGGTTCAGTCGGTCTGAATAGATCATACCAAATCAGATGCAAGCTTCAGCTTAATGTTTACAGTAACATTTCCCTTATTTGTGCAATAACAGCAGTATTGTACTATTGTCTACTAAGCTGACACATACCAGGGTGCTTATATTTCTGTGAAAGGCCGACTTTCCTTCTCGTGATGTTCAGCACGTCACATGCTCAAAATTTCGTTTCAAACCGCTAAAGTTCGAAACAGCATTTTGGAGAACGTCTAGAGAACATATAATTGAACAGAAGGATAAGACATTGATCCAAGCTCTCATTAGTAGACTTTTGTATCTACTTCTCTTTCAACGATAGCGCTGCAAACCCTGTGGGAAAAAGCACTCATCTTCCTTAGATTCAACTGTTTAGTTTCATAAGCATCATTCAGCAGCTGGCACAATATTGTTTGATGATGGTATTGCTGTTACACTTTTAGTAATTTATCGGGGCGTTGTAAAGTGCTGTTGAGACGAAACTTGATGCTTCAAACCGAGGTAAGCTTACCGGCATGTTTGACGACGCAGTTCTCGCCAGTGGTTGGATTCCACATGGATGACACGGCCAAGTGGTCTAAAAGTGTTGTACTTGACCGGAAACAGGAGCATCGAAACTGCGTAATTAAGTAGAGTCGAGAGTAGACAGCGAAAAATTATAAGTCCCTTCATGTGCGATCAAAATAGCCCTGCAATATTGATCAGTTACACAGATTAGTTTTGGCTCACACATTTTTCGAAATGACACTCCGCGGCAGAAAAAATGCAACCAAATAGATGTTTTGTAGGAGAGGATTTTTCTAAAATGGAGTTCATATGGTTACAAGCCACACATTTGCTTTGAGTTTATTCGCTATTCGCACATCGTGTTGGTGCTGAATATGAACAGTACTTTAGTGGAACAAAAGGCAGTCTAAGAAGCATGAGTACAATAAGGTTTCTCCGTAAAAATGTATTTCCATCTTTTATTTTCTGGTTTCCGCCTCTTCATAAACTAATCTACCAGTAACATCTCTTCTTCCAACCCTTGCCAGAAAATCGTACAGGCGACGTACTGGAAGATTGTTTCACATGTGCCCCTTGTGAAAAGCGTGCGCTACCCTGTGTCCAAAAGGAACTCAGAAAAAAGAAGTTCGCCAAATGTGAATCTCTACCTATTATGCTGGGCATGTGGCGTTAATCAAGCTACACCCACTATGCCTGAGGTATTTTTCCGTCATCTTCTTCACGTCCATAGTGTACGGATTTCTGATTACTGATTGCCCATACAGCAACATGACAGTTGTACCATTTCATGTCAATCAATATCTTTGTCTTTTTGTCAAATTCAAACTGTGTTTTCTCCATTTTGACAACTTTTTAGCACTATGTACTTGCCTGTACCCTTTTTAAATGATTACGCTGCAACCGTTCAGTTTAAATGCTTTAGATAAAAAGATCGATGGCCACTTTAACCGCTTGTAAGTGGGTACGTTTTCAACCACCCAGAAAAAACAAAGTTTGGGAAAATTAAAGCTCAGCTAAACAATATGGAAACGGTCTATCCTGCAGTTGAATTTCGAGGACGCCCGTATAACACATGAGGAATAAAACACTAAACTGATTTAAAGGTTTTGCTTTGAAAATTCTGCTTTCAATAAGGAAAGCGAAAGGCAGTTTGAAATCTGATCTTTACGGAACCCGGAAAATTTGGGATAACATGCATAACTTCTCTCAGACCAGTTAAAAAAGGATGAGGTGTAGAACAAAAGTGAGGTTTTGTCTACCTGAGAAAGGAACCGCTTTCTAGCGGGTTAAAAAACGAACAAATGATTTCCATCAGGGCAGAAACAGCTTGGTTATAATGAGCTATAGTTATTCGGATACTGGAACGTAGCCGTTCCATACGTAGATCTAGATGTTGAAAGTTCGTAAATACATGTGGACTGGATGAGGCAAGTGTTATTCATTTGAGAAAAGTCCCCCAATTAGATTACGCAAAGACTGACGAATTAACTGAACCTGTTAGCTGTGCTTACGAAAATTCTTGTGCAATATGGCCAGGATACTGTGAATATTTTTAGATTCGGTGAAAATGACGCAGTAATCCATGGGAAAGGACACGCAGTGATAAATTCAGGAAAAAGACTAGATGGGTAAATATCGCTCCAAGGCTGAAATAAACCAATGATTGTTACCGAGGTTTTGGAAAAACATCGTGTGTCTGGAGAATAAGTAAAACCGCTTGACGGGCCATTGAAAAGTCCTGAATTGTGGTGCCACTGAAGCCTAGCAAGAAGTAGTTATCACGGCAATCTCGATTTTGGTTACGCAGCGGAAGAGAAAACAACATATCAGCTTGTTTATTGGTAAGCTGGAGTTGAAGGGTGAAAATTGGACAAAATTTTGTGTCGGCTAGAAACCGGCGAAATTCCAACAAAGGTGAAAAAGTGGTCTAATTCTCTAAGGTGTTGAGCCCTAGACTATACAGGTCAAAAACTTAGTTCTGTCAGGTTGGGCAAACAAAGGGCTTTCCAATGTTTTCACACGCTCGACGCCTTCCTATCGGTCTGTTTATGCAGTGACAAACCTGAATACGTGAACTTGTGACATAACGGGCTTTCGAGAAATGGTGTCCAACTTTCAAATTTGCAGTCCACCTGCCTAGAAATGAAGATAACTCCATCAAGAGTGCGCCCGAGTGTTGTATATCTGTTTTGAGGAATAGTGGTGATGGCATTTCTCACCAGCGAGACTGGCGACCGAGTTCGGCCTTTTCCGCACTTTGAATCGCTACACGTTACACACAGCAACGTATTTTATTGGGGGCAATTCATGCATTTTACTTCAGAAAATGTGTATAAATTCAAGCATAAACAAGTTATCTCTAATTCTCGGATGCTGAAACTGCGCGGCCGATTTATTTGACCCACCCTCACCTATTAATATTTAGGGGAATTTTTTTCGAACGTGTTATCAACGTTTCCAGTATAAACCTCATCTGAGAGTCAGGGCACTCAGCAAACAGACACTTCTCCGTAGATACTTACGCTTTAAGCCTTGACGAAAAATCGAACCCCAATGAGTGAAACAAAACGAAAAACACCAGATTGGGCATTTCCGTGAGTGACAAGGGAGGGCAGGCCAAAAGTAAATTTCTTCTTTGACATACATATTTGATCATGCTATTGTGGTGGTTGGCTATAACTGCATCCCCGGCGACCACATCAAACGCGCTACAGTCGAACACGAACACACTCATTGAGAGAATCTCATAGTCATTACCCAATTACGTGGGCAATAAGCCCGTTTTAACCGAAGTTTTCATTCAGAATTATTAGTTAAAAACCGCTCATTGGCCAAAGGTTCAAGTCAAATGGGTCTACAACTTGGACCTCCTACTTCTGCCTAAAAGTGGCAGCCACGATTTTCCAAAAAGAAACAACGTAACATCCCGACAGTGTGCATAAACGTAACTCAGATTGGGCAAAATGATGACTTGCTTAGTAAACTGACAAATTTTTGAACTGGCCTGACTGGGTGGATATTTACACTAACGAATTCGGGAGAGTCAAAACGATAAACCAAGTTCTAAATAACACTGAAACTGACAAATACACTCATTTGCAAATCGATTTGGTTTTCACGGGAGAGTCAAGTTAATCTCTCGTTTATGATGTTATTCAACTGAATGGGCTACACATAGGCTGCCTCAAGTTTTAGTTGGTACGATATCCGAGAGATCGCAGTATATTTTTACGAGTGGAACTACTCACAAGGTTGCTGAAACCTCTTCGACAGCCCATGCCCGCTTTCGCCCTTCTTGGGGCTCATCAGGTAGGCGCAGTCCCCGAGTTTCCGTCAGCCTCATGTTCTGCTTGAAGCCAAATTGGACCGATTTCGACAAATACACTCATTTGCATATCAATTAGTTTTTCACGGAGACTTAAGTGAAGCTCTCGTTTATGATGTTCTTCAACTAAACATAAGGTTGACGAAAGCCCGGGGATTGAGCCTACCTGACGAGCCCCAAGAAGGACGAAACCGGTCGTGGGCTGTCGAAGAGTTTTCAGTGACCTTGTGAACAGTTTCCTTTATTAAAACACTGAATCCGCTCTAGATTTCACAACTCCTGTGTGATAAATTCTGTGTAACGCAGAATTGGTCCTAATCACGAACACCTCTGGAACAGCCAATGACACATCGATTGTTGTCCCAGTGACCTTTGAACAGTTTCCTTTATTAAAACACTGAATCCGCTCTAGATTTCACAACTCCTGTGTGATAAATTCTGTGTAACGCAGAATTGGTCCTAATCACGAACACCTCTGGAACAGCCAATGACACATCGATTGTTGTCCACTACTTCGTTTCATCGTTTCTTTATCAGCCAACTCGCTAAAGTGAATAATTTATAAACCACCACACTGATCGCTTATGCCTTGGTCGATTTTATGGTTGGTCGATCTTATCCTACTGATATTGCCTTCAGGCATATAGCTTGCCAAGAAGCCGAATCATTCCATTTATTCTCGTCCGTGGGCCTTCCTGTGTGGAATCTATCACAAATGCAAGAACAAGCGATGTGAAGCCAATCCTCCTAAATTTGCTTGCGGTCATTCATTGACTTTGCTAACTTGAATGGGCAAAACGTTTTCCACCTTTTTATTTTTACGACTTTACCTTTATCTCTTTACTCTTTACGTCATGGATATCTAAGTGTTTTGAGAGTGACCTTCAATGTCCACATTGATGATAGTGACCAAATAGATTAAGTTGACGCATCTTATCCCAAAGGGCAGGATAGGACATCCCATATAGCTCGCTGCAACAGTTCCATCGTTTAAGACTTTGAAAACCATTTTTTTCAATGTTATGGGGGTTTTAGGTCATCGAACATTAGGAAAATCCTCCATGCTAGGAACAACTTGCATCCGTGAACAATTCTCTCTCTAAAGAGGTTCTTTCGAACCGAAATCTCCTTTTTACTCTTAATTCGAACTTAGTTCTAAAGTAAAGTGTAATAATGACCCTCTACTTAAAGACACATGTCCATCCCAATGAGTGCCGAGTCGGGGCAAGTTTCGATGTAGTCACTGAAGCCTGCTTTCCATCTTGCACATTCTAGGTGTCAAACTCTCTCGATGCGAACCCCTGACTTAGATACCAGGGCTGTTCGCACTTGTCTTTTTTCGGAAGTAAACTTAGGCAATAATAGGATGCCATCCAGTCAACTTCTAAGTAGAACAATCCACTGAAGAACTTTAGAATTGGTCATCCTAAATTACTCCTAAATTACTCAATTGCAAAAGTCACAGTGATTTTTTGAAAAAAGCCTTGGAGAGCGCAACATAGAGTGGTATGCCAAGTTTGCAGGTACACAGGGAGGTACAGGGAGGAAGTAGGTTTCTACCAAACTTTCAGAAACCGGCATTCCCACAGACAGCTGCAAAACTGAATGAGTTCAAGTAGAACACAAGGTTGACAGAAACTCGGCGAATGCGCCTACCTGATGAGCCCCAAGAAGGGCGAAACCGGTCGTGGGTTGTCGAAGAGTTTTCAGCAACCCTGTGAGTAGTTTCCTTTATGAATGAGTTTTGTTTGTCTTCCCCAGTTTCTCCACCTTACCAAACAATTTAAAATGCTCCACATAACCACCACAGGTTGTTCGGACGTTACTTAACGATATACACAGTGGATGAAATCTAGTGACGATGTGCAAGCAAGCCAAAATTCATCTGTGGACCGGATGTAATCAAATTTGTTGTTTCAGCCTTATCCAATGAGAGACAGCAGCCAAATTCATAAATGTTAGGTAGGCAAAGTAGCTGCGGTGGTTGCCACAAAGTCTGTCAATCGAAATGAACAGTGCAGGACTGCGAGCACTGGCCTTGGCTTTCGTGGCCTCGACAGCAATGGCGTGGAATACAGAAGTTCAATGTTTTGGAGACATGCTGAGGCATACTTCACAATGCGTCTCCAACGGATTGATAATATCAAGCTGTCGTAAGTTGCGTAATTGCCATTTTTATGTATCCTCAATACCTATGGTAAATCTACTTAGATGTGTAACCAGAAATCTTGCAAATGGTTACACCTAAAGCATATTTCTCCATTTGGATGGCGCCCCTATCCGTTTTTATAATGAAAGTATTTCTAATGACACCACCGAAAGTTGTTTCTCATTTCTGTTTATCTGAGTACTCAGACTCTATAAAGTTTGAATAAACCTCGAAGAACTCATATGCCTCGTGAATATATATATATATATATATATATATATATATGCGTGCGTGCGTGCGTGCGTGAGCCCCACTATCCAAACTTGAGGAAACATTATGCGGTAGAACTCTGTAAATGAGTTTTGCATTCATTTCTCATATGTTGAAAATCCACGGTATGACAATAAGCTGCTGATGCTTTCTGCAAACTGGAAAGTTTCAGTAATGACGTTGTTGTTTGAAATGGAAAACGCTTGGTTAAATGCAGGTGAAACCAATGTCCAGAAGTGCGTACTATATGTCGACATGTCTGATTGAAAAATCAGTTTGATTGAGTAGGGCTAGGTCTGTGGAATTGGAAGACGAAACCGTCAATCGGTTATCCAGTTTCTATAGACCTAAAGACTGATGCTGAGAGGTCATCTGACATTCATCTGACATTAGCAGCTGTAATTTTTAGGTCTAAAACGCCTATCATGACCAACAGTTTAGGGATAATTCGTGTACTCAGATTCCAGAGGTACTGAAAGCGTAGTTGTTTTTTTGCCCAGCCGAGCTTGGCCTTTGGACTGCAAAGGTTTCAGCACCAATCGAGGTGACATCGTCAGTGCGGAGTTGAGTAGTTAAGTTCTTCTCCTCAACCTGTGCTTGTATGGTTTCTAAACAGTACATAATAACTCTAAACTGACTGGCTTTCGAGTACTCTGGTTGGTCAGCTTTGAACAGCCAGCAACTGTTCTTGTTAAGAACATTTCCCATTCCGGTTCTGCTGACAGAAATTTTAACAGAAAATCCCGCGTGGGACTTGTACACTTTCATTCTGATTCTTTCCTCAGGATATGCGGGTGATCCGCTGGCATCTTGCGGAGATTGTATCCAGTGCCAACAGTACCTTAAACGCTGTATGGCGAACAGACTTCGGCAACCAGAGTTTGAACAATGCACATCGCAACCCCTTATGATGGGCATGTGGCGCTAATTCATTCGCTATGGATGAATACAATACCTGCTTATCACTTTTAGTATGCTTTTATGTGAATAAATTTGGGTGGAGAGCACTCTAGGTTGGGGTTGCATTGGGTCTGAGTTTTCTTCCCAGAAAGTTCCACTTGAATCGACAATCCCTGAAGTTGTTAGTGAGTGCCGAAAACGTTCCCGAAGACTGCGCGTAATGAATAGGATTGCATTTCACGCTTGGCATAGAAACCATAGAAAACCACACCGAAATCAGTAGCAATAGGGTACTGTCGATCGTCCTCTAATGAGCTTTTACGGTTTGATGTTAGTACTACAGGACAATTGCTCAAAATCAACATATAACGACGATCCGTTCCTCCCTGTTTGAGACTCTTCAGGAAGGCGTAGTCCGCTTGAATCTGAGAAAATCAATCTTTGACTTAGAGAGTATTTTGAATGATTGTTTACCATTGAGCTCAAGTGCATGGTGAAGTTTCTGAGGTCGTTGAAGTCCCTCGTCCCTTTTTGACATATTTCCGATCGTGGGTTCCTGCAGATTTCGAGCAACTACCGTACATTACTTATATTAAGAAAACAAAATATTCTGGATATTTCGCAGTGGAATTTTGCGTGGTTCATATTACGTAAGAGAATATCCTAACAAAATTGACCACGGGTGCGAAATCCGCCCGAGAATAAAAGGTAAACTGCAATTTTGTCATTAGTGCCTATAAAGGCGTACCAGCCTCAGGGATCATTGAGTACTGGGGATTGACAATGTTGTTGGATATAAGTAGCTCGGGTGCGCTGTTGGTATGTTTGCCGAGCTTGGCAGTCGAACTGCGAACGTTTCATCACCAACTGAGGTGACACCGTCAGTGCGCTCGGCCAACAGACCAACAACCCGTACTGGTGATATCCGTTAAAACAGCCGGCATATAAGAGTGAGGTGCTTCCACCTCAGAACCACTCCCACTGTTAAAAAAGTGTAGTAGCGAACCACAAAATCTAAGTACGCCATTCAATCGGTTGGGATATAACCCTAGTACAGGTAAACTGTCTGAGCTATAGCATGTGAAAGAGTACTCATGGATAAGTTGAAGGGTGAGAAGAAGTTCAGAACACGTATTCGAAAGTACAGTATATTATGGCGATCAGGTGTGGCTTCGGTGTTCGGTCATCAGTCTGGCATAACCGGTTTTTTCACGTTCATGGATTAGCACGCTTTTCATCTTCGCTACAACTGATCTGATGAATGTAACAAGTAGGCCGCCCGCTCCTACTCTCTGCAGACCACGTTCGGTTCGTGGTTGAAATTCACCATTGCGTGGAAGGTGAATAGGAAACCATGATTTCTGCATCTAACTCATGCCGTGTAATCTGTTAGGAAACTTGATCACTCAAGAAAAGTCAAGCGCTGTTGATTGTTGATGGGCAGATCAACCATTACTCAGCGCACTTGAGCAACAAGTAATTCAACTAACTGTCAAACAACTGTTTTTCCTAACTCTAATATTCATTCGCAGGATTTGATCGGTAGAAAGCTTAAAATACTTGAATTTCAAGATTTGTTTAGACAAAGTGTCATGCGACCTGAATGCATTCCACCGCGCTTTTTCTCCTTAACAGACTGAGTTTGTCTTATAGTTAGCACCGTCATATACAAGTCCCATCGACTTATTATACCCTCCACCAAAAATATGGGGTTGATCGTTCTGTTAGCTATACGCCGTACGTGTCTTCACTGTAGTGTTCAACTCAAGAAATTCCTCCGTAAAATAATATGCTCAGACTTTAATTCGCGTAGCAGTCTGCCTGCTTCAACATTCGTGTCTCCAAATCTGACGCTTTTTTAATTGATTATTTACGAACGGGACGCCGCAGGTTTCACTTTGGCACAAGCTTGAACTTTATTACTCAAGCGGTAACAGTTGCATGAGTGGGAACAGTTCGGTCGTATAGTGCAGCAAGTAAAACAGAGTGGTGAAGTGTGAACAGAAGTGTTGGTAGTTAGGAAGTAGCTAAATGTAGGGTCACCAGAGGAGAGATGCAAAGCTTTGGCAGGCTCCAATTTCAGATCATCGGTAACACCTACATCTCCAAATAAGGTTTTATCCCGTAAGCAAAACGACTAAGATAGACGCAGTGCAACTATTGCCTTCCCGTTGGAAATCACCATTCCATGAAACTCTACTGGAATACGAAGCTGTCAGCAGAGCGTCCCCCAACACCGGATCACTGGTTTGTGCGGCCATTGCATAAGCTCCAACAAAAAGTTCATGAGATAAAAGTAACAACCTGATAAATGCCAACTATTTATTGGTCTATGAAACAGACTTTTAAAGCCCACATGCACTCCTGACTCCGGCAAAACCAAGATATGCCTTGTTGCCTACAAACACGCTACGTTGTTGAGCTACTAATTAGGAATTAGTAGCGTGAAATTATAATTATTAAACACTTATGACAGGACAGCGCAGAATGCAGCCGAATGGGTGCTGCTGGCCATTGGGTGTGACTCGTCAGAAGTACCGAGTGGTGATATGAAAATCCCCATATATGTGCGCACTAAGCAGTGCATCACCAACGTCGAGTGTTTTTTCTTGGGTTAACAAGTGCCATCACCAGGAAACAACGGTTTGAATTTAAAGTCAATGAATTCATTATTATTAGGTCCTCCTCCAGGAAGGATAAACGTTGATAAAAACAATCTAAACATACACCAGTCATCGGATTGTCTAGTTTGGAATATTTTTTGGAGAAGAATCACATCTGAAATGAAATTCACGACGTGCACAAGCCAACCAATATGTCCGTGGATCCGTCGCCACGAAATTGAGCTGGTAACCAAGGCATCACGTGACCGATTTTCATGTTCATCCGATGAGTAACAATGATGACGATAAGCCTCGTATAGCGTAACACCCCGAAGTATGGTTACACACGAACCACAGGAGAGTCACACTTGCCATCACTCAACAAAGCCCCAGTAAATACACTGTGCAAACACAGGAGTTTTCACCTTCTCACCGTTGGCTACTCAACTAGAAAATGCGTCTGCATTACAAACGAGATGACCACAGTGCAAATCTCGGTAGGGCTGATAGCACTTACAACCACTGTTTCGCTTTGATAGGCGTGTTCAGGAGAAATGAACCTTTCAAACGGGGAAAAATTCCAAACCCATTGGAGAGGCATACGTGGCAATCCCAAACTACCAATGATATGTTTCCTCTCCCCTCATTTAACCCAGGTGCCTCAGCGTCATCAGAGGAAATCATCCGAGTGAACAAATACCAGGTGACCTGTGATGAAATCTATGTTGAAGCAGTCCCAGTCACTGCATTATCTTGAGAGAGGCGTTCCCAATGAAACGGCGAAAGTGAAACAGCAATAGACAGTTCAGTAGCTGTCCCTGTTAAGATGGTTAAATCCTGTTCCCAAACAGTAAACGGTACGAATAATCCACTGTGAACAAGGCAGCGGAAACCACTTTGGAATCTAGCACCCAAGACGATAATGCCGTTCAGTTGTCCTCCATAAGCGACCGTCGAGATGACATTCGTAGGCATCATTTCGTGGAAAATTCTGTCAGTTACCTCACCGCCAATATGCCGTACTGGGACAAGTACCATTGCCAAAAGGGTTCAAAGCTTTACAGACATACACAAGTACAAACACTGCGATCACTCAAAGAGACTGACGAAAATCTTTGTCCGGTGGAATTTTTGTCTCGGGCTGAAAATTTGACTCTTACGTAAGCTCATATGACTTGTCCAAATATGAATGATTGTTAAATAGAGCTGAGTGCGCTATCACCAGTTCAAGTACGCTTGGTTCGTAGATAGATTCCTTGTCCACGTGAATTTCTCTCTTTCTAGCACCAAGAGCATATGGGGAGAAGTAAAGGGTGTTCCATTGCACAGCGACCGACATAAATTACTTCCTTATCTGTGCTGCTCCAAAGCCTTTATCTATAGCACTCCAAAATAGGCCACGCTAACTGGAGCGACGAATCCATCAGAGCATGCATCCCATTGCTTTTAAGTTATATGTCACACCCTGAAGAGGTAGAATACCCCAAACACTGTAGCAGCCATCCTGGTGGGTTACTGTATTGGACTTTAAGTCCGACGGATTCAGATGACGGAACCCAGCACCAGACACGGAACTGCAACTCTGGAATGTGAAGTTTAATTCCGATGAAAAGTACAAATAACGCACCACTCGTATTCATGTGAGTAGTATAGCTTTCCTTAAATCTCTTTAGCAAAATGCAGTCTTGCGGCCATAACTCGATGATTGCTTTGCGTGAATTACGATAACGCCGCTCCCAGGGCAGTTTGGACACCTGTTTCGTTCGTCACGCAATCAATCGGTCAAGTAAACATTGCCGAGAGTATCCTCAGTCGAGCATGGTTCAAATATTGTCCA
The DNA here is from genome assembly GCF_000715545.1 of Opisthorchis viverrini. Classification (NCBI taxonomy): domain Eukaryota; kingdom Metazoa; phylum Platyhelminthes; class Trematoda; order Opisthorchiida; family Opisthorchiidae; genus Opisthorchis; species Opisthorchis viverrini. Next base: position 610,030 of record NW_008751709.1, read on the forward strand.
AAATGCGTATTCAAACGTTGGTTATGCTAACTTCACCCTAACGTGGCCGGTAAATTGTCCCTAATTTGTTCCAGATGTTGTCCCCACTGTCGTGAGGAACCCATAAAGCACCGCCTACCAAGCGAAAATTAACTTGCTCTCCTTATTCTACGTCGTCTAACTCGCCCATGTCTTGTTCGTAAATGATTCTCGACATTGCTCCTCACAAGTCCGTTTACCCAACTGTTCTGCTGCAGATTAACAAGGCTTGATAACTAACGCTGCATTCAGTGTGAACTCCCTCAGTTTAACGTCTGTTGTTATGTACAGCTATTTCTCATGACATTCCCTTCTGTATTTACTGCTGACTGATTATCAGGTCAAGCCACAATGGTCGTACGTCACCTCGGCTTTCTCCTAATCATTAGTTTTCACAGCTGTCCATTTTGCTGCAGCTACTACAACTGACCCTTAGCCCCAACTCCGCTAGCTGAAGAACGGGACTATCGCCCCAATGCTACAATCTACGTAAACTTCTTTGCGCAGCTAGTCCATCAGAAGTAACCGAAAAACTTCAGTTTAATGAGTCTAGAGAAGTCTCGTAGCAACAAGTATTTGTATTACTAATGACGAAGGTGCAATTAAGAAAATGGAGCATGATAGTTGAAAACAGAGACTGAATTACATTACAAGAGATCAAGCGAGCGCGCATAAGTGTCTTAAGAGTAGAAAGAATGCAACCAGTAGTGTCGTTGTATGTATATAGTATTACCAATAATATGCTGACTAGATCCACACAGACAGAGAGATAGGGATGAGGCCCTAAAGCGCACACATGAACACAATCTTAAATGGTTAGCGCATGAATGCATTTTCCGTGGAAAGTAACTCCAAATTGAAAGGATAAATCAAGTGGAATAGTCCTAACATCATCTCGTCGTACTCCTCATGTAGGATGCACACACACAGTATGCGTTGTGATGGCCATGTTGCTAGTTGTAAAGGTAATAAAATTGAGGGCTTCGAAGGATAGGCATCGACCAGATCAGTGTCTTCCAGTGTGCCGAAATGCAGAATGCTTGGTGATGATGCCATTTCAAAGGGCAATATGGGTAGGTAAACGAACACAACACAGTGTGATGAAGAATATGTCTGGTGTTTTGACCCAAACTCCAGCAGTCACGGGCAAAATTGGAAAAGGATCAGATTAGCAATTCAGTACTACAGTGTCCCTCTAGGCGACCAGGTGGTGGGGACCGCGGATACGGAACACACAGCTCTATATAAAGAAGTCAGTAATATTCAGCGACCTGGGAGGGAAATATAGACAAAATCAATCATCGCAGCTACAAGGGAACACACCAAGTGTATTTTCGCGCGGCAGGAATGAAAAGGGCATTTTCCGTACTTACATAGAAAGTAACATTGACCGGACAGGAATCGGAGGCAGGATAAAACAGTGTACAGTAAGCGGTTAATGATAACCACTGACTGCTGGTTGAACTCGAAGGAAATGAATAAAATGACCGTAGAGAGACACGTGAGCCAAAAATCACCGACTTCAGTTTGCACACATACGCTCTATATAGATAGGCACGTATTTTTCGAGAAAAAAAAAACACTCGCCACTTGCCAACGGGTGTCATAACATGTTGGTGCTTGTGTTAAGGCAACCGTGCGGTCACTGTGAACAGGCGAAACGAACCACACAAAAAACAGGTGTTAGTAGATTACCCCATATTCTAATTGGGCTAGCAGGGGTCAATAAGCGAACGAGCAGATGAAAAGTAACTTAAGCAAATAATGCAGATAGACATCAGAGACGAAGTTAGAGTTGAACACAACTTGAAATGCAAATCACCCGGTCAATCACAAGTAAAAAGTGAATGGATGCGTGAAGGAAAAAGACGAAATAAAGACTAAATCGCGCGTGAGTTGTTTTCGTCCGTGGCGGCGATGTTCGGATTGTTTCATCTTCCGGTCTCCTAAATTTGCTTTGCAGACCCAAACAAACAGAAAAAATAGTGAATGTTACCGCCACAGTCGTGTCCATGCACTTGAATGTGCCTGGGTCATCCACACACCACATCTATCACATTACTGAGGGTCAAAGGTTGATCACAAGTTTCACGACAGGACACAGTGGGGAGAAACGTGTGGGACAGATGGCGGGTAGGTTGGTTGGCTGTCTGTCTCTCTGGGGGTCTTGTCTGCATGTGTACACGCGTGCGAATATGAGTGAGTGCATGATAAATCGGAGGATGAAGAAGTACTCTCCGAAGCAGGTGGAGTCCAAACAGGGTGAGTCAGTTCCAAATCCGCAGGAAACTGTCCCATGATCCAGTGCAAACAGCCATCCCATCCTCAGATACACCGAGACAACTGACGCGATTGTCATGACCGGCCAGGATGCCTGATTCAATAGAAAGAAAGGAAAAAACGTTCCGCTTTTGAAAGTGGTCCACGCCCTTCTTTCAACACTAAATAAAAAATAAGCAATTTTATACTATTCACAAGGACATCCGCCCTTCGTCTTGTCAGGTGAGACTGGGTTACAATTCTACCAGTCAGCCAGGGGATTTGAGCATTCGTTAGTCAACACTGACTGCAAGATTCTTCGCACGGCACATGGTATGAGACAGCGGCATAACGTCCAAATGCATTTGCTTAAATTAAATTGGACGATTGACTCGTTTATATGGTAGTCCTTGGTAACCTGAACATCTGTGGTGTTCGACACCACAGACCGACTCCTGTACTAGCAGTTGACGTTTAACAGAGAGTAGGAGGGGAAACGTGTCGTCTCTTGAACGTTTACACCAAGACAATGGCTAAAACAATGATGCCTGGGGGTGACCGCATTGACAAATGAGAAATCAGAATAATGCTAGTAGGTAGACATGGAGTCATTTGGTTTCCAACGCAATTGTTTACCGCAAAATAACGGTGCGGATACACCGATGGGTCCGAGTAACGCAACTGCAAACCAATGCGACAATGTATTGAAAGCCAGGGAGGCAGGAAGTATACTAATACCAGGAATGCAGACGAACTTCATCACATACTCTGGGGGTATTATCCCATCAAAAACGTTGCTTAATTTGGTTCAAGCCTGCCACCGGTGACTAATGTGTGGCGAAGGCGAAGTAGCAAAGTCATCACGAGATTACTATCCTATGAATCTCCGAATGACCCTTAGGTAAATAAAAGAAGAAAAGCGAGCCCTGAATCACTCAGCACTCTAATGACTTATCTGTTCATATAGAAAACTGATCGACTTTCACACCTCTATTAAGGTGACATTGACCATTTCTATATGGGCTGAAATGATGCAGTTCTCCACCCCAATGACCCAGCACATGCTACTGTTCGTGGGTGCGGTTAGACACTTATCACGTTCAGGTCGACCGTTACACCAGTTTGACCAATTAACAGTTTCCTCAAATTGTCCATGTGCCCCGGCAACGCCCGAACATACGTCCATATGTACTCTTGGCAATAACTGAATTGTACAGTGCACGCTAGTCACGTCTTTTAGTGTTTTGGCACCCCGAAGTCGATGGAGTCAGTAAGTCACCTTTGTTTTTTCCAACTTTATTGATGGAGCAGAAGGATAGGAACGTTGCCCTAGATTACCCCTTTCCGTAAAATAATAAAATGAACGTGTTCAGCGGCCGTCCGGTAGTACGATGCTTTGCGGATAGGAACACGTCCCACAGATCGCTCCGTGAATCTATCAACTTAATGACATGCCGCTTAAATGGAGATAGGACATCGAAATATGCGTAAAACAGTTGAGACAGTTAAAATTACCTCCGAAAACTTCTCGGATGAACCTTCAACATCTAGCTGCCAATGATTCACCAGAATTCGCCGGGTTTATATAATGTTGTGGCCACATACATTCTACATAAGTCGTAGTTGTTATACGTTTTGTACATGTGTTTTTGACCTGGTTTTGGAGGTTTAATACACGTTGTGCACCCTTGGTGGTTCTTTCGACGAAAACGGCAGCTTGGAAGGTTCAGACCGAGAACTTAACTGAGGGATCAGCGACGAAGATGAAATTCCGCCCAAAATTCATAACGCTCGAATAGACAGCCTCAATGATGTGATTCATCCAATGAAGCACTGCATGTTCTCTGGTTCATAACGGTCGACGTCACGCAGAAGCATCTGTTGCACGAAAAAGTAAAGCCTACCTAACTCCATGCAGTGTGTCTAATAGTAAGAGCTCTTTGTTGCAGAGACTGAATATCATCGTTGTACAATGAACTGAGCTAGTCAATGACCTAGTGAACAATATCGCGTTACGGCGTTCCAACCGAGATGCAATTTCGGCATATCGTACTCACCGGCAGATCAAAACCTTTGATAGGACAAGGATACGGATCACCCAACTGTCGGCTTTTGAATTTTAGGCCTCACAAGGCCCTCATAAAGCCAATTACTCGAAATCCCACCCACCAACACCTTTGCCCAGTCCCAGCATCAAATGTTAGATATGTGAGAAATGCGACCACATGTGGTGTCTGGAATTCCGCCTACGTATGATGCCAGGTTTACTGAGACTCTGAATCACGGACACACGAAGGTCTCGGATGTACAGACTTGTCAACTGCGACAACACCACAACTTGGCGGACTATCAAAAGTCAAGTGAATGTTGATAATAAATATCTTCCAAAGGCAAATTTGAAAAAAGACACGAAGTAAACACAATAAGAATGTGAAAAAATTTTCCCACCACAAAAAGGTTTTCGAAAAAACCCTCCATAGACGGGGCCTTCAACGGGAACCCAGTCATCTCCAGTATGCCCTTACTCAGATAGAGGAAAACCAGTCAGAAAGCGAACCTGTGGATTGATCAACAGCCTAATGATCATGCCAAAAGAGAAGCCTGGTGTGATGCTGGACATCACAACAGTATCAGCTAGTCTACTGACGTACGAAGGTGCTCAGGTGGTGCAGTAAAACACGAAGACCCGTCCTGAAAACTACGAATCACGTGTTACACATGCCCGTATGCACTGTGGTCTGCTTCCCTTTCTCGGCACCGTTGGCAGTACAAAAAAATAAATGGATAAATCGTTCAGCTGTAGCACTTTTTCGGTGCCACTAAAAGGAAGTACGACGGCTAGTATACCGCCAGGTTTCTCAAGCCTTTGACAGAGAAAGTCGATAGGCACGAACCTTTCGGCCAGTAAATTCGCGCTCTAATCACTGGGTCATCTGGTCTCTGAGTAAAGTCGACCCTGAGCCACCTCGCTGTTAATACTCAACGTGCATGAACCAGCAGTGCAGCGCATTTCGCTTTTGAATATCAGTCGAACTCAGTTATTTATTCAAAGGGATACATCAATCGTTGGTCATGTTTGTTTAGATTTTCAAAACCCCATGAGGAAAGCCTCCACAATTCACTAAGTTCAAACGCAAAAATGAGTCGAATCAGGGAATACGGGCCGTTTTTGTCGAGGCCTGCGTACCGTACAAATTTATAGTACCCATCACCATCTAGCACAGTCGGTCAAAATAAAAACAACCACTTCCCTTCTGTATATGCGCACGCGCCAGAAGTCACATCAATCTGTGCAACTAGAAACGGTCTTCTCCATATGCAAACTATTGCACCAATACGTTTACGGAAGTGGGCATTTGTAACAAAGGTCGCCGGTAAAAGCGCACATCAACGCGCCGATCGACCAATACAAACAAGCCGATACGACGCACATGCTTTAAACTGACGTGGGCCGCAGCGTGTACGCAAGCGCACGCACCCGAAAACACCCGTGCACAAATGGCACATCTGTTCCACGTACTAGGGCGATCCCCTCATTGCTGAAGTCAATGGAATAGCTATCGATTTCTGCGTCATGGGTGGGAGGAACAGCACAAAGGATTTATCGACTACATGGGTTGCCATAGCGACGAACTCGAAAATCAATTCGAATGACTGCTGAATCAAAACATCACATCAAGGTAAAACAGTGAATGCCAAAGTCAGGAGGCGACCGGTGCCACGGTTCTTTATCCCGTCATCATCGACAGCAAAACATCAGTGTTCAACACTGATGCATCGCCGGCATAGAACCATGATTGATTCGGAAGCCTTGGACTGCTAAACAGAACAGCACTGCAAACAGACGGTAATTTCTGATGAACCTGTGAAACAATTGCTTGAACTGCTTTGGGTTGACCACGGGTTCTTGTTCCAAACTTCAGCCTTTACCAACAACGAAATTCAAACTGACATCGCCACCAAATGCGACAATCCAGGTAGCACACCATTAAACGGATGTAGTCACCAGTTTTACGCCATTAGGCTGTTCAAAAGACCTATGGCGGTTTAGACAAAATAAATTATGTAATGAAGGTTATGTGGTATTCTCACTTTGCGATCCTAGGCCCACAATACTAGCACACCGTGATATTACCTATTAGACAAAATCTCGACTGATATTTCTAGATCCCCTTCTGATGGGCTGTCTGACGGTGAGTAAGGGCAGGAGAACCCAAACAGTTTGCTCACACTGCAACGGCTTCGTAGCTATACTCTTCCTATACTCTAAGTGGTAGTTGTTGTTTTTTATGCTTCACGACGAAAATTTTACGGTGAGAATTTTGCCTCCTCTAGAGTTCACGAGGAAGTGCTATGCCAATTTCCAGCGAGAAATAAGATATTCGACCTTTATAAAATAATTTTTAAAAAATTAACTAGGTGTCACATCGATATCTTTCTTCCCAGTATTCGGGCGTTAGGCAAGCGGGACACTACATGCAACCGATTATCCAGCATATGGCCGAGCCAGCCAAATTCAGTAAGCAATCGAACAATCAGTTAATTAGTTATTAAGAACCATTCACCACGTTTCACTACTGCTACTCCGGCATGCCCATGCGCAATGCTTCGAGGGCGGCGGTAGTCAAACACAAGCAATATTCTTAGCTTCATAACTCTTAAGAAACACTGTACCCTGCCATTAACCGACTCACTGAAGTCACTTCAACCGCATAGCTCCCTAATTTTGATATTTTGACTATCACTTGGCCTCGATGTTCTGGAAAGTACCAACATAAGACGCTACGAAAATAGGAAAAATTCCTCTCAAAACGGATAGGTAACAAGGAGCAAGCATACGAGATGAGGGCTGGGTTGAAATAACGTACCAGCACGTTCCTGTTTCAATGTGTCCCATATGTTGCAATTGAAGTCGTCATAACCACCAAGTAAGAGACGTCCACTTTTACTAAATGCAACACTCGTGATACCGCAGATGATATTGTCATGGCTAAACATTCCGATTTCCTGATCTGCACGGATATCGAACAGTCTACACGTGGCATCGTCACTTCCGGTAGCGAAAGCCAGTCCACTGGGAAAGAAGGTGATTGCATTGATATCGGACTCGTGTCCTGGGAAGGTTTGTTTGCATTGTCCATCTCGTATGTCCCAAAGCTGGTAGGGTGCAGAAAACATTTATGGCGAAAATCCTGTGGTTAGTCGTGTGGGGAATAAAACAATGGAGAAGTTCACAGAACAGTACACAGAACACCTGATTAGCTAACAGGTATAGGGTGAAACTTGAATGGCCACTACCATGAGTGCAGTCAGGAGTTTTGAAGCAGACTGGATCGCACCGACTGGGTTAATAGAGTACGACTCTACTGACCACAGAGATGGAAATGGAAACCCGTGCCCAAAAAGACAACAAAGTTTAGGAAAAACAAATCGTGATGTAGATCAGTGGCACACGAAGTGGACACGCGACATGTATGGAACACTATGACGAAATATCAGTGTGCGAAACGTCATCAAGAATACCAGCTTTTTCGACACTAAAAATATAACTCAATGCATTCATTCAATGGATGTAAGACCAATTATGGTTTGGTGTACAAGGAACCCCTAGTGGATCATGCCATGTGCTAAGGAAGTGAGCGAAACCACCGATGCCACCTGACTGAACAAATCGGCAACTGTGCCTGAGCCGCACTCTACATACTCTCACACCCAACCGATGATGCCCCATGTTACAAATTTAGTGTACATGGTCTTTATTCGCATTCACTGTTGAATTGTGTTCTCGTGGTGGTCGATTGGTGAATGGCAGGCGAGCCCTCATGTGAATCAATGAATCAGGAAATTGACGTGGCTACTCGGATCCCCTACCAAGGATGGAAGCAATGTAATGAAGATTAATCGGTCAAAAACCTTAGTAAATAATTTCCACGCCAGTCTGTATTTCGAGAAAATCAAAAGCCTGCAGCAAAATCTCTATGGTAATACACAGCGGAAACTGCTCAGGTATGTACGCAACCACATAGTAACTGCTTCGAATATCAAACAGGTTCCGTAATTAGCATCCGAGGGTCAGGTATGTCCAACTGGTGCCTCTAAATACATGAAAATCAGGAGGCCCGCTGGGCCGATTGGAATGCGTAAGGCGAAGAGTGCAAAATCACGAGTGGAAGAAACAAAGTGGCGGTTTTTATGAAAAGTTCGACGTGGACAGTCCGGATGACCTCGGTTGCTGCCATCATGGAGTGAAAAAATAACAACTTCACAGTAGCTTAAGTCTTTCACGGTTTGAGATGCTGCAACAGTTACACAGCACGTGGCTAAATCAGATATGGAAAAGTCACTGTTGATTCCCATATCACGTTTCCACTCTTTTATGAACAAGTAGGAAAAAACATAGAAGTACATAGGAACACTCAAACTGTCTAGTCCATAAAACCATTATTTCCCTTCAGGTCATCGGACTGTCATACTGTCCTAAACACAAGTAAGGACATATACCTGATTTAAAGATGTGTAGGGCATAATGAAAAAGTTTGTACCTCCTTGATATGGACTCTTGGATGCCATGGATGGAATAAATAAAAAAATCACAAATGCTGTGAGGACAAAACCTATTAGAACATGGTGATTTCCACACCTAATTTGAACCGAATTCGATAGCGTTTCGTACCGTTTCAATACTCAACATGATGTTTTTGGGGCTATATGCACACTGAATCAGAACAGATCATGAACTCAACTGGATTGGAAAAGAAGTACCGGAAATTTGAACATTCTAGGTTGAAAGGAAATCAGGAGAGACGTATATATTTATATTTATATACCACGTAGAGTTACAAGCCATTTAGATGGAGGGTTTCCCTTTAACATTCATACTTTATCGGGCCCCTAGCCGAATAGATAATGTTACTTTGAATCGGCAGCAATTCGAACAGGTACGAGAAAGACACTTGACAACTGACCATGCTCATAAAATCAAATACGGCTTTCTGAATACCGCTTTGATTAGGCTGTAAGTCCGCCTTGCTCCGCGCTCCTCATCATTTCAGAATAAACAAAATATACCAGTTCGTAGATTCAGGTGAAATGCATTGGGTACCGTCAGACTTGACCACCTGGTTGTGGTTAAAATGAACTGTCCCCACGATTCGTCATACTCTGACTTGTCAACACGTCTAAAGGCGCCCTTCTTTCAAGGTGGTCTGAACAAGGGAGCGGTAAATAAGCAAGGCCGTCTTGTTTGCAGTAGTAGCTTGTATGAAATTGTAGCTAATATGGCAGCTACCTGGATTCGTAGGCATACAAAAGATATTGACAAGTCCTGCAGGAATGTGGCACCCTAAGCTATGTGGACGACAGTTCTGTGTGGGGCGGCAGTCATTCCTCGAGGACTCTGCAAGTGAACGTCGATCATTGGATCAGCCTACGACTTAACCACAGCGCCCCCCATTCAAAACGGGTAGGGGAAGCACGTGATATTTTTGAACTGCGTTATTCTTAAGCAAGAATCAGCAGCAGTCAAGTAAAGACGAGTAATTAATTGGGTACAGTATCCAGTTAGAATATTTCGGTGCTGTGGGTTACGAAATGGAGAGACAGTATTCTTACCCATATATAGTGTACCGTGCATAGGCTATTAGGATCCCCATGTATACGCGTCGAAGCATACTCAGGATTTCACAATAGTCCATCCCAAGTCCCACACACTGTCAAGATGGATTATAATACACATTTGAGCAGGGTAAGGAATTTTTCGTATACTGTAGTTCCTTCCAAGGACACGCACTATCGAGACCAGAGGCCATTGCTAGCTCATTCGTGCTCAGCCTACGAGGTTCAAAATTACAGCTCTCGCGTGGTGCACGACAAAAATTTGATCAGGTCATCCCGACCGGATTCGCCCTTCATGGGTGCGTTCTTGGGGAGGTGGAGCTTCGATGAAGCAAACGCGGGACCACGCCGACCAATGTGGAGAATGTGAAAAATGTGAAATCCAAACAAACTTTCTCAGTCATCCACCAAGATGAACAAACCGAAAACCAAGCAACGCACACGAAATACATGTATTTATTTCTTAACAAAGTGTTATTGTTTTATTTAAGATACTGTACCAAAGTTAAAATGATAACTGAGCGGACAAGAACCTCCGTTACCACTCCCAGAATGTACGCATACACTGCGCTGTGTGGCGTCACCAACGCAGAGCACGTTCGCAAGGACCTCATTGCTACTGGTGTCCTAATATCGTCTTTTTCAGGTAACTATTAGTCTGTTTGGTCACAACACAAAAGTCGATCATTCAGCCAAAATTTTAAAAGATCCGTGCAAACAGAACAACTACATCAGTTTCCAATAAGGCCCTGCAGGAAAATCTCGGCAGATAATCAATGTATGATCGACCTCCGTGTTCGTAGGTATAGTAGAGTCCTGGTGGTGGTGGTGATGGTGCAGGCGCTGCTGCTGCCACTACTGCTGCCGCTGATTAACGGACACTGGTCGATGAAGCATCTATGCCTGATTACTAGGGTATGGTCCAGCGGGAGGTAGGGGTAATGATGGAATATGTCGTCAGCCGGCGAGTGAAAAGATGTCATTAGCCCGATTGTTTGCATAATGTATGTATTTGTGTACGTGCATGTTTGGGTTAGGCAGGGCACGGACGAACAAATGCGCGTACGATCCTAGCAGCATGCACCCAGTGAACGAGTGTCTGCATGCGTGTGTGTGCGCAGGATGATTGTGCATTCAGATGCGTGAGTGCGTGCCTGCGTGTGGATGTGAGGATGGAAAACAGGCCACGAGGGTAGCAAGGCTGGGCTAAAAATAGCATATGGTCAAAATTTGCGTGTGCGTATACGATGTGAATCCACTGCGTTTAGAGGAAAAACAATGAGATAACCGAGCTTTCAGCGATGCGTGAGGCTAGTGCGTGGAGCAAGCAAAGAAATTTTGAGCTCGAGGCAATTAACAAAGCGGGGTAACTGCCGAATGGCACGACAAGATTTCCTGGTGGACGACAACAAGAGGTAGGAGATGCACGTATTGACAAACAGAATCTTTACACAGATGGAAATTAGCCATGCATGATTCCACAGGATGTATATTCCTTTTCGTCCCAAACGCATATGCTGCTTCATGCTGACTTTTTCTGCTGCTTAGAGCAGCCTCCCGTGTACTACTGGTCTTTTGTGCGATAGTGCCACCTGCAAAGTGCCAAACGGAATCGGGAAGCTATTGAATGGAGTCACCATCATCACCGCCGAGCAAAACAATCGATCTCAACCACCCAATATGATGAGTCTATTGTTGGGCTCACCGCTCAGCGTCACCGACGATCCAAACCTCACGTGGTCTAAATTATATCGAAGTGATGTCGCCGTGATCACAAGTAACAACGAACTTGGAGCCATGAATAAGGATGAAAGATAGTTAGCGGACCATCCGGGAACCATCGCGACGACTGATTTGAACTGTCTGGTCCCAGGATATTCCCATTCTAGTGTTGAACAACTGGTTCTCTACAATCATCCTTGCGTATCTGTCAAAAGCAAACCACGTTCACCTACCAGAAACCCCACCAGATGTGACCCGGCTTTTCAAATTCACTGCCCCTGGTGAAGACGTAAAACTATAGCTCATAACAGGGAAAAATCCAGTCAACTATGGTGTAGAGGAAAATGTATGGTCGGACACGCCCACATGGCAATCACAGGTTTGACCCACAAGCTATCTAATCTTCATCTGCTCCTGTTCGCGTTCCCCATCAATTCGCCCTCATAAACAGCCAACGGTTGGCGCGTCCAGATTCGCTGTGATGGAGTAACTGGGCTGATCGTTTCTCGTAATTGGCGAGAAGTTCAGTAGTTAGAGCGCGAATTTACTGACCGGAAAATCCACGGTTCGAACCCCACCTCTGCCTCTCGACTTGCCCTGTCTAGGCTTGGGCAACCCGGCAGTATCCCAGCCCTCGTGCTTCCTTCAGGTGGCATGGTGATTCGGCACCGAAAGGGGGCTACAGCTAAACGAATCCTAAATTACTCACGAATATTTCAAGAAGTATTTGCGAGAATAATGCAGCCTCTAGGAACGTGAACAACAACACGAATACATACGAGTTCCCCCCAACGAATTCAATTGCTGCTATTGAATTCGTTGCTATTTTCGTGCCCCATTTACTTTAGAGCGACTATCTCGCGAAAAAAAGATGAGTCAGTTTTTGGAATGTCCTGTACCGGTGTTACCTACAAGTGGTGATGGGTGCCATACAGCGCGACCCGGTGCTGGTTCTAGTGATAAGCTGCGTAGATAACATGGAGTTCAAGATGTTTAATGTCGGTGTGAACGATGTTGAACTAAGTCGTCCGCAATTCCCACCCCCAAAACAAAACTTTGTCCTCAATATGATTTGGTCTTTGCGCAAATCTCGACGTCGCTTTTGCACAACACATGATCAATCACTTAAAGATTTGATATAGGAACTGCAGACCACGATAATGCTGGATGTCCTCATCTGACAAAAAATTTAGGGGTGGAGGTATCGGTGGTAGACAACTTCCGGTCTTCTCATGTATTTGCCCGTATTGACCAAGTTTCGCATGCAGTTTTAGACGGATGCAAACGACTGCATTCACGGTACAATGTTTTGTGATGGTTTAACAGCTCGCAGTCACGCTGGACGCTTTTAGGATGACACGGAACCCTTTTCTCAGTTGACTAGGCAAGATAATAAAATTCAAGTATCTGAAGGTGACGAGTCACTCAATTTACTCGCCACCCATGTGGAAATATAGTTCTTATGGGATTCCAACGTTTCCGAGTGACAGGGAACTACTTCCGTTTCGAAATTCACAATACTACCGACATCCAGTTTGCATAATTATAGACCATTTCGGGTACTGTTCACTCGTCAGGATGGCCTCAGTAGTGGTACTAAAAACACGAAGAGTAATGGAGAGCCGCGAAGGAAGTGGATATCACTTCCACACAAAAAGACCTCGAGCTTTCTTCCTCTACCGTCTCTTTTCTTCAACACTCAGAAACTTCCATTTACCAGTGACTACCTCCACGAAGCAAATCGTGTCATGATAAGTGTGAAGATGGTGTATTTGCACCTCACAAACTCATAGCAATTCTGAACCGAGTAAACTGAGCCCTTTGGGAACTGACTGCATTCATTTTATTCTGCAGACTCAACCCAAACTAAGCCAACCAAAAGACTGTCTTCCAGCTAACATGTGCAATTCTCGCTACACTGCACACGATCCTAACTGAGATTTCGTCGGTACTAAGCTGCAAATGAGACATATCGACGCGATTTCCGATCTGTCAGCACAGCTATGATTGTACTAGAACCAGGCTTTTTCAAATAGATTAAGGGATGGGTGAGCAATCGGATCCATAATCGTTGATAATGATTTAGATGCAGATCATGATGCATACAGACCATGCCAATCTGTACGTCAAACAGTTATCGTGTCCATTTTAACTAAATGTTACCATCACATCGACATATCCCGTTTTCACCCCTTGCTCTGAGAGTAGATCAGTCACATGCAGAGTGAGCTGTGTCGAAAAATATGCAAGATATGGGCGATTATGGTCAAATTGTGGGTTCATCCTTACTAGCATCTCCACGAAAGAGTTCATGCAGAGCAGCAAAGAAAACCGTACGCCTCGCCAACTCAGAACGGTAAAAGGCAGAGCAGTTCCGCAAGCCGGGACTCAGTATTTCCAGCCTAGACAGAACTGAGGCAACCCTGTAATGTAATGTCGCCTCGGTTCCAAAAAAAATCATATTGTTAGTGTGCCGAACCATCCCATCAACGACGGCTTAAGTTCAAAGTCGCTTCAGCCCAGGTGCTGCGCAATCCATGGTGGAACTAGGCTGCATCGCTCATACTTTCATCAAGGGCAAACTCCATGGTCACGAGGATGTCACCGTGGCTTGTGTTAGACGATTGCTGACAAAATAAAAAATCCCAGCAAAAAGTCCCAAAAATATGCTGATATAAATCGCCCGACGAGCTCGCCCCAGTGCATGCATCCAAATAAAACACTTCGCATCGAGTTGATTTGTGGACGTACGTAGGCGTGTCAGACAGCTAAAGTGCACTAATATAAATACGATAAAGAGCGTTCAGGCAAGCACACTTTCGGTGCATTTATTCCATACAATTCGAAAGCTGCATGAGGGCTGAGATACCGTCAACCCTCCCAAACCGAAACGGGAGCAGCTGAAAAGCCATACCTAGCTTCTAACCGCGGACCTTCCTGTCCTTCACGCCTTCACTGCTGAACACTCTCATAATAGAGGGCGCAAGGGATCAGAAAGGTGAAGGGGAAAACAGCTGACATATGCACAGGACAAAACTAGACAATGAGTCTCTCGAATCACGAACGGTTCTGAATCATGATTTCAGTTTTTCTATTTAGAAGGGAGAGATGGGCCCGAGTGAAAAGTCTCGAAGGACAACGTGTTAGGAGTCATGGAGATGTTACATAGATCGACATCGATCTTACAGAGGAGGCTTTTAGCTCACGGTCAGATTGCAAAGATCGCCATCACTAGTCTCGTTCAAGTCAGCTTTTGAGCTATAAATCGTGTACTGAAGCGAAGTGGTTTCAGATGAGGGGAACAACGGGGTGACACCCAGGCGTCCGAAGGGGGGATCTACTTACGTTAAATAGTTCCATGACAGGGAGTGAGGGGAATAAGCAGTGGAGGCGATAGCTCTGATACAGGATTGCAATTGGTTGTGTGGAGTAACAATATCCGTCACATCACTGAGCAAAGAGGGTTCTCCGAAGAAAACGATCCTGTGGCATAAGAAGCACATGGTCTAAGTAGCGCAACCTATGGAGCGTGACGAAGAAGCCATCTGCCGTGCCTCAGCATTATACACCATCCCATCAGACTGGCACAACGCTTCGGATGCACCCGATGTCAGACACGGAGTCTTTGAAGAACTGAGCGCAGCGGCCATGTCTCTCATTCATAAAGTAGGACAAGTCTAACCGCAGCATTGTGCACTCTATCCCTTACGGACAAGCTGATGTCATTTCAGTGCCACAACTGTCAGTGACAACCGTCAGCGCTGACCTCAAACCGGTAAGTGATTCCCTTGTTCGTCAGTTTGCTGGGACTTATGCAGCTACCCACATAGACGAACTTATCCAGCACATTGATAGATTTACCTGCAAGCATGAGTTTTGAGTTCGATCCCATCCGGTCTTGTTGTATGACTTTGTACTTTAAGGTGCGAAGAACATACTGAACTACACAGCAGACTTATTTAGTTAAAGAATATCGTAAACGAGAGATGCAACTAGGACTACGCGAGTCTCCCGTGAAAGCCGAGTTGGTATGCAAATGAGTTTATTTGGCGAATTACTTAAGATACTTAAGGTATGGTCCAAGAACAGTACTACCATCGATGTATTCAATGCCCGTGAGCAACGCCTCTGGATTATTGCAATCCCGCATGTAAAGAAGATCAAAGCGGCATAGAGATTACGAATATGAAGAGGAAGGATGAGGAAGGATACCACTGGATCTGATGGACTCAGGAGGGAATTAGCAGTAGGCATGTATGCATTCCAGTAAGGAGGCATGCATAACAGACAAGAATATAAGAGCGACAGTCTTCGTCACTGAACAATCAGTTTCCGATGATCAATGGATTCAAAAGTAGCTACTAGACTGAGAAAAAGACCAGTGTTAGTAACCGATAAGAGAGATACGGAGCAACGGTTAGGTGGTTTACAGCTAAACGAATCAGAAAGACTTGGGTTAGTGAGCGAAGATTTGCATGGACTACTGATACTTCCTACTTGTATAAGCTGATGAAGGGGCGTTGGTTGATGTGTCCCACCTTGAGCTTTTGACTCAAACTTCTGACCCCCGATGAAGTGGGGGAAGGTACCGTTTTGTCCGAGGACCCTGCCTCTAGCTTCTAACTCGGCTGAATCGTGATAAATTGTTGTTAGGGCTTTCTTAAGGGACTCTTGCTGGAACCAATGACTCAGCAGTCCGATCCACTTGGCTCCAGGGGGGATGAGTGTGTGGTATTTAGGGTCTATCCGTCTTTCCTAAGGGTAGGCCAGCATCGCTGTTCCCATAAATATGGGTATGATGATCACCTGGGGAAACACCTTACAGCTTTCACAACCCTATCACAGGGAACGGTACCGTTCCATTCAGCTGTAACACCTTTTCGATGCCCAGCTGTCATACACCCCAAAAGAAGCACAAGGGCTGAGATACTGCCATGTTGCCCAAGTCTAGACAGTGAAAGTCGAGAGGCAGAGGTCGGGTTCGAACCACGGACCTTCCGGTCAGTAAGTTCGTGCTCTAACCACTAAGCCAGTAGAACATTGCCTCAAGGCCACCTGGTAATAGGATTTCTCACAGTGCGGGGACTAACTCTCCCCCGTCGGACTGTTCCCAGATGGACTCCCTGTCATAGTTGGGCCATAAAGAACGAATTCCCGGCCAATATATCCCCAAGGATCATTGCAGCACACAAGCCCGGACACCGCAAAAAAATGGCAGCCTTAGGTCGGGCCACATCAGCAATCCGATTTCCTAGCGGACTGACGCAATTCACGATAGCACCCACATATTGACTTCTGAAGCTAAGAGCATCGGCACGTCAGCCGTTATCGACAATTTTTATTGCGCGTACACACCACAAGCTCAATGGTTCCAGGTAAGCATCTATCCAGCAAACCAAAAGCGACTGGTGGAAGCGATCTCGTGCACAACCTGGTTTATTTACATAAAATCAATAACCGAGCTTAGGCCATTCCCATCTACGCGGGTCCATCACATTAAGCGAATATTCAGGTTCGGAATATCACCAACGATTCAATAGGTATGCATGCATTCATTTGCCCCCTCGCCAATCTTTCCCATCCGGTTTCTCATTACTGTCCTTGAGGAACTCTGCTTCAAAGTCGGATAGGGAAACTGATAACCCAAGTTTTACTGATATCTGGCTGTATATCCGGTCAACATCCGATAAACTGTGTAAGTACACGTTATAAGACGTAATGTAAAAACGGGCCTGCAATGAGAGTTGTATGGTTGCGCCAGTCTAGTTCAGTCGGCCGAAAAGGAAGCGACATTCTACAGTTTCGGTTTGTCTAAGCCCTGGATTAATTCGATCGAAAGAAAAATGGGGAAACTGTGATGCCAAGAATAACACTGTGACAAAATTGAAGCTCAGGATGGGTAGGGTTCCTAATGATTGTAAAAGTAGCATGTCTCAATCACTCGATTGGATGAATATAATACCACTCCAGGGAGTACTCCACTGGAGGAGCACGGTTTCCCACTACTAACCACGAGGACTCAGAGACTAACAAAAACAGATACACAACCTGACTTAACCGCCCAAAACGGTCCGCCGATGAAGCAGAGTAAGGGCGACAAGAGAGGCGGACAGGCGATGGGCCAGGCAGTCGAGTGGCTAGTGGTAGTGGAGCGCACTGATGCAGGCTAGAACAGGGAACTAGAGACGGACACCACACTCGCTGATCAAGGCAGAGTCACGTAGTGGTGGGGGACAGAAAGAGTGAGGAGAGAGGGATAAGGACACACCTGCAGGACCAAGATGAATCAATGGAAACGAAGATCGAACGCTGCTATGCTTGCGCAACGTGTGCGCATTTGCGTGTGCATGTGTGTAATGAAGGAGACAGATTGTCCTGGACGGTCGATTCGTATCAGGCGAGGTTAAATGAAAATGCTGACTCCGGCTGGTAGACTAGTTGTTGCCAAGTTGCCGTAATTGACACACACACACGCGCGCGCATGCCCAGGTTAGTTTATATCGGCACGTGTCTTGTTCGTCCATATTGGTTGAGGGTGTAAACAGTAGTCTTCATCCACCTCTCCCAACCTAGCCCTGCTCGGCCGTGACCATGTTTGGGTTGACTACCATGAAACTGCAAAACCGAATCGCCCAAAAACGAAATACACACAATGCCATGGCAACAGCATGAAAAATTTTGAAAACTCGTTATTCGAGTACCGCCGCGCTATTCAAATCCGATTGCGTGCAATGAACAGCACCATAACCAAAAACAGGGATTGGCGCAGGTTAGGGTGTGACCACTTCGGCTGGAAAATCCGACGACAACCTTGGAGTGATGGTCTTTGTTGCACTCACTCCGGCTGAAAGTAGAGGACAGTCTAAGATCGACCACGTGCCCTTATTAATGAGCGAGTTGGCGTGGTAAAAGAAACAAAGCCCCAACCGCTGAGCAGTGTGCAAATACTGAGTGAATGGGACCGGTGATTTCTCTAAACGTAACAATTAGGTAAACGTCACGCAGTAACCCGGACGTAGAATGTATTTATCACCACCACCCTCGTTAACAAATTCATTAGATCTATAATGATCATCAATGACAGCAACATCAGTGTTAATGTATTTAACCACCCTCGTTAACAAATTCATTAGATCTATAATGATCATCAATGACAGCAACATCAGTGTTGGCACTGATGCTTCACTTCACTGAAGTGAAGAGAAGAGAAAAAGAGTGGGTGAGGGAGGGGACTTAGTGCTGGCCTATGTCAAGCATACTGAGGTGCCTACACCTCCAACCGCTCAATCAGACAATCTGGAAAGAAACTGACAGCACGAACGCCACTGACATCGATTAGCCGCCATTTCTTGCAATGTCTCCAGCCAAGCACAGACGGGGTCACGGGGACTCCATCCTGGAAGTCTCACCACACCAACAACACCCAAACTCTTCGTGATCTCTTTCACGCCTTTTTGCCAAGTCATATGCTGTCCACCTCGCGGTTTGCGCCATCCCGAAGGAGGCACGGAGAACAACACTCGCTTCGATAGACGGTCCTTTGGCATGCGTAGCACATGACTGAGCCATCGTATTCGATGATGCTGGATTGAGGTGCCCGCAGAACAACCAAATACCCGTTTTCTAATCGCCTCGTTACTAACACGCTGACGTCATTCACAACCAGCCACGCTTCTGAGGCATCGGTGGTCGAAAGCCTGAAGACGCCTCACATCATCTACCCGAAGAGGCCATGTCTCACACCCATACAACAACACAACCCTTACTGTAGCCTGGTACACACGACCCTTAAGATCCAGTGAGATGCCTTTTTGACGCCACAA
>NW_008751709.1:630340-654335 GCF_000715545.1 Opisthorchis viverrini
AAACGTTCTGCTTTGCTGCATATCAGGGAGCCATTTTGGTCCCTGATTGTTTCACTGACAAGAGGTTTCCGAGGACCAGTCGAACGAATCAACTGGAACAACTTGCGCACGTTTCCAGCATTCTTTGCATCTTCCATTTCTCCGACCTTTCGGGTCCACCAAGCTTCTCGGTCTGCGCGGACACTCAGTTTCACCTGGCGTCGGGTGATGCGCCGGACGGTCATTAGATCCAGTCAAGGAGTAATCGATTGAAAGAGTGACAAAGAAGGCGAACTGCAACAATATCACAGTAAAATCACTCAATGAGAAACACCCACCGGGTAACCAAGTTGTCCACAACTGCGGGATGTCCCAATTTCAAGGCTACAAGTCCGAATACTCAAAAGAATGGATGTATTTATCCTAAGCCCACGGAACATGATTAATGGCAAGGTAAACTGGCGAATTTTCAGGTGATAAAGCATGGGTTTCGAGAAATTACTCGGTCCTTCAATTCAAGACTTGTATATAGTTGGTAATGTGTTGGAATATTGGTAGCTCGGGTGTATTGGTTGGTAATTGATCAGGTGGCTGTTGATCAGTTCGCCGAGCTTGGTAATTGATTTGCAAACGTTTCGTCACCATTCGAGGAGACATCTTCACTGCGCACTGAAGATGTCTCCTTGAATGGTGACGAAACGTTTGCAAATCAATTGCCAAGCTCGGCGAACAGATCAACAACCACCTGATCAATTACCAACTTGTATATTGTGTTATAGGACGAAGTTCGACCGGTATCGTCGTATCTTACACATCATTAGCGGATTACTACCAGACGGTGGCATCATTGCGTGGTAATCGTTTGCGGAAATTGCGATGAAGTTTGAATCTACGATCAAGCGAGTGATGACTGTAAATAACATCCTAACACCACCTTATGTAGAAGGGCGCCGGAAACCAACGTGTTTCTACCGTAATTACATACCTGTCTCTTCAGTCGAATATCATCATTACCTCTCAGGTACTGCAGCTACCTTCGTATACTAGCCAGCTCAGCTTTTCGAAGGATGTATTATTTCATTCTGGCTACCCAGTATATTACGGAAGTGGGGATTATTGAACCGGACACTGTCCCTATGCAATTAACTCGCCATCCAAAAAAGGAACAAATCTACTTCCAGGATTCATGCCGCACAATCCTCCGCATACGCGGGGACTGATCGAGTTCAGAATGGTGATGCTTCCTTGAATCAACACGGTCGATGTTCTCTGGTTCGATAAATGGTTGCATGTTGGGTGACTTCACCGTGCTTTGGATACTCAAAGCCTTCAAAACTCAGAAGGACGAGAATTCACTTAAACCTCGAGTGTCAGACAGATGTGTTTTCGGTCACGATAAACCGCACACGTTAATTCTAACCCGTTCACATACACACAGGCAAAGCACAAAAGTAGATAAAGTATTTGGGTTCTGCTGATAACAGGATGGTAACAGGATCCGAAGGTAGCATCTGACAACACCGACATGAGAGAAAACAGGTCGATCTGAAGCGTGATCCGTTGCATCAGCGCTTTAGCGACACGAACTCACATGCACACAAGTTCATGGGTCGGAATAAATAAGGGATGTGGATAAACAAAACCCACCAGTCACCTAAATTCGATTGAACGTTCCCAAAAACTGTAGTGTAACGTAGCGCAAAACTGCACAAGGTCGGGATATCAAGCCCCACATTCAATGCATTACCCGACTAGCCCAGGAATGAGATAGTGCTTTGGGTATTAGGATGTGCCCCGACTCAGCTTCTCACGAGTGCGTGCAAAATGAAGTTTGGTCGCCTTTTTGGACGCCCGTGCCCAAAGTCAAAGTGCTTAAGCGACTTAGCTCCTCATCTCTATAACCAGTGGATGTCTCATACTCAGTCTCACCTAGAGAAACCGTGCAAATTTCAAACTTCTAGTATTCTATAGCCGTTGAATAAAACAAAAATATGGTTTTTAAAGAAGTTAAAAGCAGTTTGTTAGTCTTGTTTGCTTTCTTGTTGTTAGGTGGGCAACGGGGGACCGCCATCCGGTAGAATTTTAGGCATCAACCAGGCCACTTATGTCACTTAGTGAAGTGCTTTTGTATGAAACTTTACGGACTTATGCTTGCACGATCATATTACACTACTAAAACAAAACGATAGGCAACCTAGAAGATCAAACAGCGTATAAAGTGGTATGACAACTTCCGGCTGATGTGCAATCCACAAAAACTGGGTACAAAACTTACTTTTGCTGAAGCATCACATGCACCTGAGACGAAGGTGCGATTGTCAGGAGCTAGACTGAGACTCATCACATCGCCGGTGTGGCCGGTGAAATTGGCAATCTGTTGACCGGTTTCAATATCCCATAATCCACTGAAAGTGGTTAAAAGAACAGCAAGTTGGTGCGAGAGAGTACGGCAAAGATAATGGAGCACACAAAAATCGCCCATGAGCTGAGTAGATCAAAGTGAATTAAACGGAAGTAGATGACTGAAAGACCGGGAAGGATGACCCATACTTCATCTGTCTGTGCACACTTTCAGGAGCTATTCGGTGTACGGCAATACAAAATTGTCGTGCAAACTTAGTAGACATTACAAATCACTTTGAAAGAGAGAAACAAGAAAACTCCAAGTTGAAGAATTTCATAAGCGAGAGATTTAGTTGAGTCACTCATGAAAACCAAATGCGTGCATTTGTGGACAACTTCAAGTTGTTGTGTCCGAATCAGGAAGAATTTCGAAGAGAAGGTAAAATGAGAAAGCGTTAAATAGACTGCGAAGAAAATCCTACTGATAACAGTCAGCGTATGTGCAGATGATGTCGACAAACATACTGACATTGACATTCTGGTGCGAATTGATCTGTTGCATCCCACGATACGAAAGAGGCACCAAGCTACAATCAGTAGTATCAGCAGAGGCACGTTTAGAGCCATCGGTTCAAGTTCAACTGAAGATTGATCGACAATCAAGTGCGTACAGGCTCTTAGGTCAGTGGTGGTGGCAGATCGCACAACTCGCGAACCACGCAGTATGGACAAACAAGCAAACACTCCCTTCCGGTGCATAGGCTATCACTCGGTGCAGCCATACCGCCTGATATCTGCGTGACCGAACTCGTATGCAGTGAATATCAAAACATGTGAATGCCCACCTAGGTCGGCGTTTGGTGTGACTAGAGAGCTGCATATTAGTAGGTTAGGTCCTATTGGTATTTGAGAATGACAAACCTTACGGGAAAAAGCAGGTCGTCGGATTAATGGAATCCGGGATTTCTGCAGCCTCACAATCTGGAGACCGAAGAAAATGTCTGTATTTTGACAGAACATAAGAGCACAACTAGGAAACTTGTGTTCTGAATCGCAGAAGCTGTTGAACAAATGCGGAACCCTAGACGTGATAAAATCATGTTCAAACGGGCAAATAAACATCTCAACCAACCAGATAGCCAACTCCTAACTCTGAGAGCGTCATGGCCCAAATTAGGAGAGATTGGATTCAATGCGATGAGTATACCATCCTTGAAGTAGAGGGACAGATCCCAACCGGGTGTTTGTTCTGGTCAGCCCAGTGATGTCAGACACTCTGGACTCCCAATCATAAGGTACTCAATGTGGTCACTATCCAAAAACCGTCACTGTATCTGTTGACGAAACACCGTACATTAAACGAGGACCACATGAAATTGAAGAACTGGACACAAAAGAACCTCCTCTCCGAATAGGCCACATTCAGAGCCCGCATTTCGAATCATTTAGGAAATTAATTTCACCCCATAGGTTCACTCCGAATTACACTCGCAGCACCTAAGATCAGACCATAGTCGTGTCCTCTGACTAGACGGTGGCTCCAATAGCATTACATTCGAATTCACGATTTTCATATGTACATGCTCTCCTTTATGCTTTCAGAAGGTTTCGACCGCAGAGTTGACCAAATGGAGATCCAATGGCGGGTGAGTATCTGTGGATCAAAATCAGCTCAATAAAGAGAAAGTACGGACACGTGTACACATACACGAGAAAGGCGACGGAACTTGTCTGCTGAATGTTGTATTTAACTCAGTTGTGGGGTTCTGGCTGAACGCACTGGATTTACGAATTGTTTGGATTAAACGCTGCAGACGACCATCTGTCGTCTCAATGATGAATACGGAAACTACGAGGACACGCTCTCTAGCTGCGTCTGAAAACGAGCTACTGTGCGATGTGAGCTACTTACTGTTTAGCGATGAACAAGCAGAATTTGCAGTTTGACCCATTAGCCAATACGAGCCTGGTAATGCCAACAGTGCTGTTAGCACTGTCGGGCGAAGACGACAAGGCGAATGTAATCCTACCAAGATAAGTTTCGACAGTTAAAATATGGAGCTAACGACGGCAGAAGTGTTTCGTTCTCTGACCAGCCATTCACTCAACCGAGCAATCGAACCAATACTGAAGGATTAGATTGTTATCCAAGCAGTTCGTTGATCAGTCATTCATGAAGATCGACGACTGGTTAGAGGCAACATTCGAGTGGCCAAGTTAACTGAAAAAGCAAGTCTAGCGAGTCGCATTCACCAGCTGCACATCGCGGTCGAAGAGACGTATGACCCCAAGTCACCATTGTGTAGATTCTAACCACAGGGCCATGATATCCTTTCACGTAGTCGAACTATTTGACAAGTGATCGTTGCTAATGCGTTATTGGTAACAGTCCGTCATTAGTTACAAATTCACCGCTGTTTCCGGAACTATTTAGGCAGAGTAGATATTTCGACGGCTGTGGCTCGATAATACGGTTTGGTGAATTTTTCCCGGGTAAACTGTCCAGTGTTAAAACAGTTAAGTAAGTAAGGGGTGGTAAATGCACCAGCAAATAAAGTAAAACCCTAGTTTATGTAGGTATTATTCGAGTTACCGTATATACGAGAACCATGGGGCTCTACAGCGCTAATGGAAAGAAAGAATAATGAGCAGCCGCCTGTGATAGATACATTTTCAAAATCTCCAATACATACTTGTATCAAGAAAGTACTCCTTCATCAGGCGGTATTAACTTTTGTAACCCCAAAGCAACATATGGGACGGAAGGCAAATATAGTACTTTTGCATATTCGCTGGAGCCATCTAATTATATCATTAGTAAAAGCAATGAAGATTACCCATAGCTAATCTGCGTTTCGAAGCTGAGCAATAATGACTGTTATTCAACAAGCAGACGAACATGTGCCCGATCTGATGAAAGCTGGATAGAAGTTTAGAGAACCACAGCAAGATCCGGTTCAGGAAAAAAGTGAGAACTCGAAACATCTAGGCCAATGTAGCTTCTAAAACTGTTTCAGCTCACAAGCTAGAAGTGGGCACGCACAGAAGAGACTGACTAATGCTGAGGATATCGAATAACCTGGTTGGGCAACAAGGATTAGAAGGGATCAAGTGAAAGAAGAACCTGGGTGTGGATTACGAAGAACAAAGAAACAACCAAAAAGAAGGCTAAACATTGGAACCATCTGATCTATGGAAGAAAGGACAGGCAAATGGAAAACAACAATTGCCTCAAAGCGAAGAGAGATGAGTAGAACAAAAATCCATGATTCCGATGGATGGGTATAGCAGAAAGGTTCATGCTGTAAAATAATGGATCAGAATTATTGAATCGCGAGGAACTGTTAGGATAGAGAGTGGTAAAGAGTCTCAAGTCCCGGAAGAAGATCAAATGCGAGGTAGAAAGAGATCAACAAAGTTAGAATAGGATGCACTGGAGTTAGCAGAACCCAGCTGTCAGATAAATATCTGACATAAAAACCACGTGGTAGGTGGTTCAAGCTGACGTTCAAGTACTAGCGACCACACTATGGAAGCCTAATGCGGTTCACCAATCCAGGCCCCTGGGTTGAGATAGCTGTCTATCACCTACTACACACATATGCACCGCACTAACATCCTCATAAACCTAAAACCTCAGTCTTCTATCATTCCACTGCTTTGTATAATGTCCTGCTCCTCCATTCCATTCCTTAATGGAATACAAACATCAGACAGCGATGATTTCATTCAACTTTCCGGTTTCTCCACACACCATTTCTCCTGTTACAAGAGTGGGGTTTGTCTATATTCACTCCTACTCTGACTTCCACACCTGATTATCGCTCCTCTGATTTTCAGTATTCCTCTAGTGAACAGAAGTGCACAATTCACCCAGTGGCACTGTCAACTATGCTCTCCATTGCGTGTCAACTGAGAGAACTCCCTGCATCATCATCATCACCATCATCATCATCATAATCATCATCATCATCATCATCACCATCAAACACAGCAACATCAGTTTTGGAACTGATGCTTTGTTTCCTGCGGTGCGAAACAAGCGCTTAGCTACTTACAACCGGCTGTACCACACATCAGAACTTTGACTTTCTAGCCTTGTCATCAAAAATGGCTTTCTTCCCTACCTGAATACCATACCGTGATTAAGACTCACCATAGGCCCTAGAAATTTAAACGACAGGTTCCTCATCAGTTGCACTACTGTGTTGTCATTTACTCCCAGCTAACTTGTCCCTCATGTCTCCGTTCCTGTGTTTTAGGGCCAACCGTCCACTGACGGCATGCGTCGATTTTCAGGTGCATAACCTTGGGAATGGTGCACCTCCAGCAATCCTAGGATTTCAGCTAAGCACCTCACGAGTGACCTTAATAATGGGATGCACACAAGGAGTGCACACAATTCATCTCACTTCCGAGAGCTCTCATCCACGGAATGGCCTAAACACACGTTTTAGCGATGTTAGGAGAAAAAGCCGGATTTAGTAATGTATTTTAACCCAATCCTCCTTCATTTTGTCCGCAATATCATTGCACGCAAATCTCGTGCGACCACCACCAACAAGAATCAAGATACGTTGACCAATCGCAAGAGCGGATCAACTGTTGAAGACCTGTGAGAAGTGGATCCTGCTGGGATCGTGTGGAAACAGCTAACCGGAATTTCCAATCTTCTTTCTGTCCTCGAGTTTTTGAATCCAATGCAGTCCTTGACATGCGCCCTTGATTAGAAATCTATATATTTAACGGCATTTTGTCTCAAATTCTATCACTTCTCCCAGAAACACAGTCCATCCAGACTCACAGCTGCTTGCCACAATCCATCAACTCATCTAGAACTGCTTATGAATATTTTCTGCCGGTTAACCCCCCCAAACATCCTAGTCTTTATTGATTTCTATCTGTTTTTGCTCCGTACCGGAGCTCCCGACCTCGCTCCAAGTTCACCACGTGTTCTGTCTCCCACCCTCTAGTGGTATAGTTTCCTTCTCTTGGAAAAGCTTCCACATAGCCCCATTCCAAAAAGTCGGCTACTATCTGACCTTTAATACGACTGCCGCATCTCTATCACCAAGAGCAATGTGGCCAAACACCTAGGTGATATGGGAAATAACAGCCTACTGAGCAATCGCAAATATGGATTTAGGCACCATTGCCCTAACGGAAACTCCTGGTGTACGTATGACATGTACGGTCAGTTGCCCTGAAATCGTTTAGAAAAACTAAGGTGATATTCTGGCGGCATCTGAACCACGTGAACTAAAGTGCACTTATCTATAAACCAAGTTAAGTTATGTACAATGTTGCCTATGGTCAGTTATTTTGACTATCCATCATTACCCGAAGAACTTGCCACTTCAAGCCAAGTTTAACCTCATCAGCTGTTTTATGAATCGTATTAAGATTCCAGCGAAAAACGTCTGTTTTGTCGATTCATCTTGAACCGAAGGGCAATGGATTCGCTGCTCTGAATCCCTCCGCCATCGCGTAAGGTCAAGTACGATAAAACTATCGACGGCCTTCAATCAGGCATTAAAAAAATGACCTGAGTACCCAACTACTAATTACGGACATTATCCAGATGTGGCGAGATGGGCTGAAAACTTCCCTACAAACCGTTCAGTTCAGGTACAATACAGTCCAATACAATACCCCTAATGTCTCGTATCCATAATGTCAGACCAGGTATCTCTCAAGGTTCCTTTTTTTACTTTACATTGTCCCACTTGGTTAGCAACGATCTGCTTCCATCGGCCTTTGGCTGCATTTATACTTATGGAGGCGACAACGTTTCAGGTCTCCAGAACTTGTTCTTCTCAAAGCTACACTTTGTCTCAGATTCATAGAGCCACGTATACGCCATCGGCATACCAAACTCTAATGTTACAGATATTTACTAACTTCTTTTGTCTCATTCCCACTATGGAACACTGCTACGCAACTCTTGTTTCCAAACAGTATTCGAGGAAAAGTGTGCCTCCTTCCTCCTGCGACCAATCTACAACTACTCTCAAAGCGCCCAGATGTAGCTTTCCCCTCGTTGTTTTGTCACTACTGTGATAGCCAATGCTTAGCCGAACCCGTTCCCTACGTATTGTTACAAAATCATTCAGCAGTGCTCTAACCACCCGTAGCAAGCTTCAGTTCGTCGTCACCAAATAAGACTATTTTTCAATAAATTGGAAAATGTTTTGGACCGATTGGGTGGTCATCACTTCTATTTTTTTCTCTTTATTTCCTCCAGGGCTACCAGCCTTTGGAAATCCATTTCATTCGCTATTTGTTTTAATCCTCGTCACATCGAGATTCGTGTCAAAGTCCTTCTGTCCAGACCTCCGTGATGCTCTACTGTTGTGAATCATGCACACATTGTTGGTGTTTCTCGTGCTGAAGCCGATTTTTATACTCCACTGATAGTTTCGTGTTTTTTTATTACCAAAGTGATGTCTGCTGTCTTCACACAGGATGATTGACTATGGATCTTCCCTATTTCTGTACACCATCCTTGTGACTAATAAAAAACCTCATCATTATTACACTGATCTCAAATTCAGGTGTTTTGCGTCACACGTCGTCCTGAAACAGGCATCAATGCAAACAGATCGAAGTACAATCACCACAGTCAATGGGGCAAAGATTGGAGTCAAAAGAGATCCAGACAGATCGACAGTACTCCAACCATCACACATGCTCAAAAATCGTCGGGAATTGAAGGAGTGATCGACTAGGGACTAGTACGACCTTACCGATTTATAGTTTGAGGTGGCGTCATGGGAAAGGAGTTTCATGGAGGCCACACTAGGACTGGTGTGGCACGCAGTAAGGAAAACACAGCGAAGCTCAACAAAAAGATTGCCTCCAATTAACAATGGAATCTGAATCGAAACCGGTCACTTGAGAGACTGTTGACAAAATAGCCAGGTTGCTTTTGAAGCAAATGGGGACCATATAATAAGGGAGCAAGGTTCCGAATAACAATGCTCATTATGTCCAGAAACAGGCATGAGAATGAGAATGCTATCTAAAGATGAGGAATAGAAGCAAAACAGTTCGAAGGTGGTGGACAATCTTGAAACGAATAGTTCACGATAAGCGAGGCGTTGTGTTGATCGTGAGTTTATATTTTCTATTGTACAGTGGCATTACGACGCAGTCGTGTGATTGGAATATGCAAGAAATGCACCCATTGTTGATTCTACACCGGGTTCATGCTTACAACTAGGTGACCATGCATTACCAATGAATTCAGGCGAAGCCTGCAGAATACCCGAAGATTACCGTATTAGAGTTTGCAGTGGAAACTGATCCACAACCCAGTAAACTGTTTGTCGCACGAAACAGATGCTCGACAGGAGGAAATATTGAAACGGGATGTTCTTTGTTCGATAAATCGGTCTTAAGGACAAAACAGGCTGTGGAACGAAAACGGAGAAGGCACATAAAGTTGAGAAAAAAGGCATCAAACTGTGCTTCCTCAATTAGTGTGTGAAGGAGAAACGAGAAAAACCCGACCAATTGTGAAATCCAGATGCATCAAATGTCAGTTAAAAAGTGAGAAAAGTATCTGAATCAAATAGAAATAGAAAGAGGGGTGCGTGAATACAGAAGATGGACAATTAAGACGGATTTCAAACGGACTCTTGTTCCTCTGATCGAAGAAATTTGGAGAGACTATTCGCACTAGGTCATGCTCCCTAGATGGACGACAAGGTGTCTCATGCCAAAGACAGGGATACAGCAAGAACGGAGTGACAGAGTTGTCTGCATGAAGAAGTGAATGAACATACAAGCACTCATTGTCTGATCAAGTGAACGGATGAGTCAGTGAGGCAGCACACTGAAGGCTGCTGAACAAGAACGTGCACAGAAAATCAGTACACGTTGGTGAATTGAACGAAAAACCCCAGCCATATGATGAATGAGCTAACAAAATTCTACCATTGCACAGGACTTTCGGTCAATCACGTCCTAATTAAAAATGATTAGTGCTTTCCCAAGTTTAGACTAAATCAAATCAAAACTGGAATAATTTTGCGGCTGAGTTGTGCCACAACACAAGCACCGTAACAGAGCATATGATTCGTTTGGAACTCCAAACAACTCCGGGGAGCTTTAAACGACGGCATTTAAAAAGTAAATAGACCACAACTGAAGAAGTAGAATGCGACAAGGTTTTCACAGGGCGACAAAGCAGCACTGAATTATAGTGAAAGTGAAATGCGTGTTTGACATCCGTGGCATTGCAAATTTGAGTAAGCAGGGTGGTAAGTGGTAGAAAGCAACAGAAGATGAATGCACACGGATATTACCCCATAAACAACATGTGAATATCTCTCTGATAAATCAAACACATCCCCAAATCCGAGTAAATCAATCACAAACTGATTGTGAGACATTTTAATTCGCCCTTCTTCATGCCCAAGTTTAAAGAAAGAAAACAAACTGATATGGTGACAGCCAACGAAAGCCATTCATTCGCGCAACGTAATGCAAAACTCACCAAGTTACATCACCCGAACTGGTCACAATCTGACTATCATCAATGAAACGACAGCATGACAGATAGCCTGTGTGTCCCGGAAGTTCCCGACTGACACGTACGTTACCCTCTCGGGTTTTCAGATTGTAAATCGAACAAATGTTGTCAAGACCACCACATGCGACATAGTTTCCGGAGGGTGCATAGGCACAAGTCATAACCCAACTGCTTCGCAACGGGATAGCATGAACCTAGAAGATGGTAAGGAATGAAGGAGAGTGGAGTGAATCGTCGGTGAGGTGCACACTGAACTGGAATCGATACAACGGACATGACGACGAATTTTCACTGACTCGTCCCTGACCACCACAATCCGCGGCAAAAGGAAATTCAGTGTGTCCGTTATTCAGGGTAATTGATACCATGCATTGTCAAGCTACAGAATCACGGCTCCCCTCAGCCTCACAAGAACAGAACACCAGACTTAGTTCAGCCGATGTATGTGTGCGTGAAACAGATAAAGAGCCTATATTTGAAGCTGATTTAACCAAATGAGTTAAAGTCAGAGTTGACGGATGGTGATTCCAAACGTAACGGTCATTCAAACGCACCATAATACAAGTCAACCATCACACAGGTAAAGTAATAAATTACCTTGTTGGTTGTATAGCCGTCCCACACAATAAGCTTTCCATCTTGCGAAGCTGAGACAAGATTTCTTGAATCTGTACTCCAGTGCATTGCGTATATCTTTGCCAAATGTCCACGAAGGGTGCGTCGAGTACGCATTTGTATCCGACCAACTGGTTCGACATTGGCGGCGGCTTGAGCAAGAGTGGTGTCGGCTGCCGCCTTCCGGGCTTCCTATAATATATGCCACTAGACATTAGTCTGATGGAGAAAACGGCGAAAAAATGCACACATCTGAATAACGCACGCATTCAATGAATCAAGTGACCAAAGGAGCCTCGAGGTGGCCCTTGACCACCGTACCACAACCGGGCCTAGTTGTGTGGAAAAAAGAGGCAGCATAAACCTCGCTATCTCTGGTAAAAACACGAGTAGCCGCGGAGTGGATTGGGAAAAAAGAGCAGCCTAACTGATAGCAAATATCCACCACCTTGGCCAGGGAGCTGATGGAGCCAAGCATTGTCGCCCGAACGTTACTGCCATTATAACCTCGTACCGCATGATTCCACAAACGAATAAAGGAACTATGGGCTTCATGGGGCTCCCGATGGGTGCCCAAGCTTTTGAGCTAATAGGCTATAGTCGGTATCCGTTCTGATCTTTAAATGTTTCCGATTATCGCCGCAACACAGTTTTATTTGGTTGCTCCGAACCTAAGCATCCAAAAAATAATACTACAAGTTTGGCTTTTTATATACTAAAGTACAAACACGGAACCAGTGGGCACAGGAGGTCTCCAACTGTGTGTAACAGATACAAAGGCCGAGCATGGCAGAAATATCTCGGCTTTATCCAGTCTGAAGTATACAGTTTGGTCATCTCCTAAGTGGTTTAACCCAGTGACAACAAAGTAGCCATAGAGGTTATCACAATTACAAACAAATCTTGTCTATTTTCGTGCGTCAATGGTTATATGCGTACCTTTCGCGCAGCTGATGTCTTCTTCCCACCTGGAATCCAGTACAGTAGCAAGCTATTAAACCTCGAGCAATTAAACCGGACTGAAAAGTTGAATAACAAATGGGGCGGGGCTCTAAGTAAGTAGTGATGACTTAGAACCAGGGCTATAAAATGTCACATACTACCCTTCTGTCGAGCTGTCAAACATTTTAGGGTTTGAATCCATGAATATGCTCGCGCGGAACTTACCCTGATCATGTTTTTCAGCTGCTCGCTTTCTTGCCGCAGTTGATCTAGTTCACTCATGGTGAAACTGGGGCTGAAAATACAAGAGAAGCAACGGAATCATTGTGGAAAACGACACACTATCTGTGATGAGGAATGAGCGCATGTGCGGTGCGATGCAAGAGAAGATTCAAGTCCAGAAAACAAGGTGAAGAAATTTCGGTAACTGGCAATCATAGACAACTTTATACCTATGACCGTACAATAGTGTGCGGGAGAATCACCACTGACGATACGTTTATAACGATGCTTTCCTTGCAAGCGTAGCAAACTGCCAACGGTATATCCAAAATGTCTGTTTGGCAAAGACAAAAGGAGCATGGGAATCGTAAAAAAGATGGACAAGGTGGGGGGAAATCAGAAAGCAACAGAACAAAGAAGTTGGCAGAAAACGACCCAACGCAGATTAGTCACCTGCTGACGAGGAAGCATCTCCTGGGAATACTAGTGCCTCACCGACAAGGTTGTCTTAGGAAAGCGCTAAGGTGAAGGTCTGTCAATAGGTTTTCTTCATTAACCCTCCAAAGACTCGTTCGAGTGTCATGGCAATCTCGCTTCAAATGTTCATAGCTTTGTAGGACGATAAGCGACATAATAATGAGTCAGTATGGCAGACCTCTATAGCGGAACAATCGGCAAAGAAAATTTGGCCCTCAACAACCGGACTCGAAGGACAAAAAATGAAAAGGAGAATTACAGAAGAACTATGTATTTTATCATAAAAACAACTGGTTACAGAATAGCTCAGCAAATATGGTTATCACTTTTAACCTCGCTCAATTTTCAACTAACAGCATCTTTCAGTCTGCATTACCGCAGTGAAAAGCTCCAAAAATTCTGATGTAGTTGTAACTGAAGTTGCTAGAAAGCAGTACTAGTGACATCAGTCAATGGATGAACATATACGAATGTCAACAGTGATTTAAGGGGGGTCCCACAAGTATACTTTTCCTGGAACAATTCTCTCATGAAATGGGTCAGGCATTAGTGAATAGGCAGGCGAACCAAGACAGGAGATCATCAAGCAGCTCAACACTTTGAAAGGTGCCAGCAGTCTTACTCCACTAGAAAACAATAATCCTAGTTTGAAGAAGTCATTTTGTACGGCAACAGTGAAGTGGCTTCTCTACCGCAAACAGACATGTGGTTGTCACCGAGATCGAGTACTACTCCAAGATGTTTGTCAAATGCCCTTCGCCTTTCAGACAGTGATTTGTGAAGCCGCACAAGCTTGCGTGCATCTTACTAGCATAAAGCTTTACCCAACCAGCAATATACCTTAATTGCTATCGTTCGAGTAGACGATTTCCTCCTATCATTACTCCCCATTAACGCAATTTCGTACAGCCTTGGACTTAGACAGTGAGTTTTTTTATCATCAGTGATGATTCCTGTACACCTTATATGAACGATGACGAACTGATAGACATGATAAATATTGGAACAAGTTGTATCCAATCTAGTACATGGCAGGACACCTAGTCAGCGTATCTGAGAAATTCTAATTATCGTCTGGTACAAGGAGAGTGAGAACTGCGGTGCTCATAACCAGCGAAATTATGAAACTTTAGTTCCACCGGTATTTAGTATTTATTTCAAATCGAAACTGTAAGAATGGTCGCTAACAGAGAATAGGAATAAATCATACTAAATCAATACAAAACATAGGCTCGACACCTGTGGCTGCTCATCAATCATGCCCGCATGGTTGCCACGCCAAAACATCTGAACAAAAGTGGGATAACTACAACTGAGACACAACGAACTGTTGAGTGCTGATGCCAGTACAGAAGACTGAAGAAATCTGGACAATGCACATGTCAAGTTTGTGTGTGATATTTCGCTCCAAAGGCATCACCTTGCATTCACCTGGTCGGTAGAAGGAGCGATACCCAGGAAGAGATCGGTAGAAAATCAGCAACCACCCAGCTGTTATGCATGGATTTCACTTTAAACGGCACAATAATAAAGAGAAGTCAGCTAGTTGAGAATAACCCCGCAAAAGATCGGCTTTTTTCAGCCAAGAAGACAGGAAAGTTGGTCTCAGCGTTATAAAGTAGCGAATCTCAGCAGAAACTGAAGTTTTAGGCCAGAGGTGTGTGCACGCTGGTTGGCGGTCCGATTGAGACGGATAACCACAAGCGGAGAAAATATGGTACCAAATGGGTAAACTACAGAGTTGACTACAGAGTGAAGAGACTTGAACACTTTCCAACCCTGTATTAACTGGCTTCCATTCATCACACGATACCATTACTGACGAGGAAAGTTCTAGGACAATTTTAACCCTGAATGAGGCTTTCAAGACAGCGTACTAACATCAGGAGTCATCTTAATTCACGGGATTGGAATAAGCTAATCGCCTGACTGAATCCTTAACGGTCCATTTGGATGTACAAAAACAAGTTCCCCACAAATAAGTGACGACCACAGATGGTTTGGACTGTTACCCATAAGCAATCCTGCTAACTCAATCACGATACATGATCGCTCAGCTTTTGCCACTGTAAGAAGGTTAAAGGCCAGTCAGAAATCAGTCAGTCAGATTAGTCGGAAGATAAATCGATCTTGAGAATCTTCTGTCTTCGATCCAGAGAAGAGTTATAAGTGAGGTGACCTTCTCTAAAAAGAACGTCATTTAAAGAATGGCCAGGAGTGGCTAGATGTGGTACCTTGAAGACTAGTTCCCTGAGATGACACCGCTGAATGAATAAGTGCTTTATGTGGCTGATTTACTGAAAAGGTCTACACCGATTAGAACCTACGAGCATTGCCAAGTGACCGCGAAAAAAGATTGGTCAACTGGACTGTCCATGGCAAACGTAAGCCAATATAGGCCAGTCAAAATCAGTCAGTCAGATTAGTCGGAAGATAAATCGATCTTGAGAATCTTCTGTCTTCGATCCAGAGAAGAGTTATAAGTGAGGTGACCTTCTCTAAAAAGAACGTCATTTAAAGAATGGCCAGGAGTGGCTAGATGTGGTACCTTGAAGACTAGTTCCCTGAGATGACACCGCTGAATGAATAAGTGCTTTATGTGGCTGATTTACTGAAAAGGTCTACACCGATTAGAACCTACGAGCATTGCCAAGTGACCGCGAAAAAAGATTGGTCAACTGGACTGTCCATGGCAAACGTAAGCCAATATGAACGATGTGAGGCGAGTAATCAATGATACAAAGTCTGGTGATCACGACTCAGTGAGTGACTGCTGCTTATCCCCACTCTCTGTTAGCAACACACTGTGAAGTCCTTGGAATCAGTCCATTCAAAACACCTAAATTCAACCGACGCGTTGAAGAATATTCTGATGTACACCAGTTTCTCAAGAGGCTGATGAGAAGCCGTAATACGGTGACATAGTGAAGGTTGATCCAAGAAGTCAGCTGGGAGTGATAAAGGTGTGTTTGCCGTCGCAGACACTCTTGACTAATCATCGAATCATCATGCTTACAAAATTCAGATAAACGTCGTGTCAGCACCGTTCATGGAATGATTTTTCGCGTTGTTCTGCGACCGAAACTTCTATCTACATTTCATTTCGGCTCGCTCGATATTTCCAAAACCAGCTAAAATTCTCTTTGAATGTCCCAATAACCAAGACGGCGTGTCCGTGGATGAACTGCTGATGTATAGTTTGCAGACAGTTTCACTTAAACCAGGTTTCTTGGTCGATTTGATTGAAACAGGATGCGACCGCAATCTCTCAATAAAACCTTTTACTGCCCAGAGTTTTTGCTATTCTCTGGCTTTCTGCGTCACACCCCCACGCTATTTCTGAGCGGTTGCGCGATCCACGTGAGCAACTACGCATGTCATAGTTTTCCCTTGCATCACTAAGAACCACTGATCGCGAAAATATGCGGTGTCTATTCGGCCGTATCGGAGAATATGGGCAGATGCTCTTAAGATCTGAACATGGTCTTTTCAAAATGGCGTAACGTTTCTTGCAAGCAAACGACCACCATCGTCTTGTGACATTCCTCTCAGTAGCTTTCCAGATAGTGCAATTCGATACTGCTGGGGCGCACAAAACTGTTCGTGATTAAATGATTGCACCCAAGGAAGCATAAGCGATCCAGAAGTGAATACTGGCGCCTATAGAAAGCAATAATCAGAGTTAAGAGATACACCACGAAGGGACGACCCGCAACTATCGACAACAATAGGTAATCATGGTGGGTAATCATGGTGCGAGCGTCTGCGTAACTTAGCAACCAGTTGAGCTGCATCAGAGGATGCCCATGACGCATCCAAGGTTAGCCAGGGTGGCCAATGCATAGAGGTCTGATAAAAATTCCACTGGCCCTTCAGGGTGGAGGCCGGAACAACTGTGGACATCATCATCATCATCAACAGCATGAAATCAGTGTTCAACACCGATGGTTCACTGTCGTACAACCATGATTTTATTTGAAAAACGTATTGTGAGGAAAATAAAGGTGGAAGGCAAATGGACCTGGTGCTACCTTACTATAATCCTTCCGGGGTGTCTGCACCTCCAAACACTCATTCAGGCAATCTGGATAGAAACTGACAACAAGAACGCCACTGATATCAGTTGGCAGCCACATCTTGCAGCATCTCCGACAAGGCGAAGTGAGGATCACAAGGTTTCCATCCTGGAAGGTGAGTACCACCGACAGCACTGAAACGTTTCGTGATTTCCTTCATACCCCTCTACCAGGCTAAGGGTTGGCCACCTCTCTCCTTCGGCCTCTCCGAATTGGGCATGGAAAACAGCAATCTCTCAGGCAAACGACGGTTAGGCAAACGCAACACATGTCTCAACCAAAGCAGCTTCTGGTGCTGGACACATTCTTCAATGGAAACACCCTTCATACAACCAAAAACTCGCTCTCTAATTGCCTCGAGCTATGGTTCTGAGTCAACGACTGTCGAATACCTAAAGACGACTCAGTTCCACTGCTCAGCCACAGGCCAAGCCTCAGCCATACAACAAAACAGTCCGCATTTTAGCCTGATACACGCGTCCCTTCAGATTCAGGGATACGCCGCTTTGACGCCATATGTGCCTTGCAGGTTCGTGCATTGACTTCATCTGTCACACTACAGCCAGAACTAATACAACTTCCAAGGTACGTAAAACGCTCCATAATTTCCAGTACCTCTCCATGGACTTTACGTGGAGCGTTCAATGACTGCACGTCCATAAGCATGACTTACACTTTGTTGGCGCAAAGTGCATACGAAAGGACGGGATGACTTTGGTCACTTCATCCAAACACGCCTGTGCCTCCTCCTTCCCTAGGAAAACGAGAACGATGTCGCCTGCATACTCCAGACTGACAAGCTTTTCGTCACTGCCTGTTTGAACACCGGGATTTTGGAGACCTTCCAGCGTTCGTCTCATAATCTCATCGATCACGAAGTTAGATGGGGATCGAGAGAATGGGTATCCCTGACGGACACCGCTTTGTGTAAGGAAGCTTTTGAAGATCTCTCCGTATACTCTTACACGTACGGAAGTCAGAACACAGAGAACGGGTATGTTCACAAATTTTCGGAGCATTCCTTGATGGCTAAGCTTCTCAAGGAGAACAGGCCGGTCAACCGAGTCGATTGTGCCTTGGAAATCCAGAAATACTGGAATTGCGGGTCGTTTGTGTGTATGGAGTTGTTCTAGCATCTGACGGAGTGAGGATTTGGTTAACACAAACATTACGAGGCCGGAACCCCGCTTGCTGTTTTTAAGTGCTTCACCAGCCACCATAAGGCTACAAAGCATAATTGACGCCAGCAGTGCCGTTACAATCGGAGTTAGGCCGATATTCTTGTTGTTACCACACTACGAGCCCCCCTTTTGAAATTGAACACTATCACCAACTCTCCCCAGTTGTCAGAGACAAACAGACCAGACAAGCGCTGACTGAGGATTTCACTCCCGTCTTTGAACATTGTGGGTGAGAGGTCATCGGGAACAGAAGCTCGGTGGCGCTTGAAAGAACATAAGCAGCTGGTGGCCACGATAACTGTTGTTCGGAATATTTGGCCCACCGATCCAGACACTCTTCTTTATTCAATATGGTCACTCCCTTTTAATCCTTGATGGTTTCGCTCACAGGTGGTTTCCGGGCCTAGTCGCGCGGCTCAACTGCTTTGAGGTCAGGATTTGAGTCTGAGGTCCCTAATCGTTCTCCTGTATAGATTTTGGTGCTACGACAGTGCTTCCTTCGGGTGGCATGACAGCTAGGCACCGAAAGGGTGTCACAGCTGAACAACCATACGTTCCCATTATTTTTTACGACAGTGCCTGAACCCACATGCAAATCTAACTTACACAAACAATTGTACCGCCATACCACATCGGTTGTCGCGTGGCCTCATCAGCCGGGTCACCGTATTCGCTGCACAAAGTAGGATAGATAAGCGAGACACGGGAACGTTGACGTCCCCGTCTTCTTCAGTAGCCACTTCCGACTCCCCTGTCTCTTCATTTGGTGATCACAGTTCCGTAAGCTCAAGCTGTAGACAGATCGGTCAGCCACACAGGAAAGTGACCAGCTGCACACCACCATTCATAACTACCATCCCACTTTCATTAATCAAACTCTGTCCCATTGTTTGTATTGCAGTCCTCAATGTTTGAACCCCTAAGCAAGCTGCCCAACAAACTGCTTTTACGCGCACCATCAACAATCTTTCGCGAAACGCTTGCTGTACTTCTGCAACCCGGACGCAAGATCCCAGTACCCCTTCAATGCCTAAACGTTACCGGCTGTGAAATTCCGTGGCTGTCTGTGTTGATCTTCACACAGCTTTCAGTTCTGCAACTGAGACATCATTGCCTGACTGTATTCCTGTGAACAGTAGCTTCTGTGCTGTTTGTCTGTTCACTTTCGCA
This sequence comes from Opisthorchis viverrini, assembly GCF_000715545.1. Taxonomy (NCBI): domain Eukaryota; kingdom Metazoa; phylum Platyhelminthes; class Trematoda; order Opisthorchiida; family Opisthorchiidae; genus Opisthorchis; species Opisthorchis viverrini. Next base: position 649,882 of record NW_008751709.1, read on the forward strand.
AAGACCCACAATGACAGAAATACTAACCGCTCTGTCGTTTCTACTTATGCATTGAATTGTAAATTCAGACTCAGAAGCATACAGAGGCCATAGGGAGGCATTGTATGGTGCCAGCGAATTGGCACCAAGTTTAGCAGGAAACGGGTATTGGACTGCATGACAGATGCTTTATCTGCGGTAAAAACCTAGCACTATGAACTGCAGTATCCTGCGTATGCCGAAAACAGTACCGTTCTCTGTGCATGTTTTAGTGTCGTACAGACTTCATACTCGGACAGCTGCTACTGGTAAATTTTTTCAAATCCGATTCTGAAGAAGTTTCTTTTTGCCCCAAGCAGAAGCGTTGCAAAACAGGCACAAACCAGGACACCAAACGAGTCCGTAGCCGTTTTCAAAAGACAGACGGTAATGAACGGTGAGCCGCCATCTATAACTAAATACTGTGCAATCAGTTGAGTAGTCGGCTGGATAATTTTGGAAGGCTGCCAGGTAACACCTCTCAGTTCTGTGCCGAAAGTTAGTACATGTAATAAATAGGTGACTAGCGCACAGTTGTATGAAAAAATCGCCACCAAGAGGTTTTATGTCTGTGGATTCGTCCTAATTGGGCGGTTAAATCGGCAAAATCTACGACAGGAGCATTGGTGAACTCTAACATCACGGATGTGTGAAGTCTTTGGCAATGTCACTTTTGCCTGTCACTCGGATGCCGAAACGAAAAGATTTCCGGCATTTTGTCGCTGGTCGCGGATTCTGATAGATTCCAGTAGTTTGCATACATAAAAACATCATAAAAGCATTGCCCAGTTGTATAATCCTTTCGCGCCTCAATCACTCAGCCATGTTGAGCTTTATTTGTAAATAGTCGACCAATCCCCGGAATCCAGCCAGACACAGACACAATATATTACCCAAACCACTGAGGCCACCAAACGCCAATGGTGAATCACCTGATTCTCAGACAGTGAAACGTTAGAACATGACTCTGCCTCGAAACAAACTGAGATGCACCACCTTAGCTCCGAATTGCAAGCATGTCTCGGAGACACGACACACCGATTTTTAAAAAGTAAGGCATAAATGAGCACCAGAAGTCTGTTGAATTAGTCAATAAAGAGTACGGACGGTAAACGCCACTACGTTGAGCGGAGTCCTTAACGTCACCAGTTTATCTGCCGTTTTTATTTCATCAGAAACCAACGCCGAATTTAGAGTTGAAAAAAAGGTGTCGTTTTCGTGCGGATGGTAATTAGAACTAAAACTGATGGGCAAACATTACTCACCGTTTTTCCAGGTCAACCAGCCGGGCCTGGTTGGCGCACTCCACCCTGAGTATTTGGCCCACAAGGCAGTTGAAAAAGTACGGTTTTGTTCCGGGCCTCTTACCTTAACCCAGTACTCAACTTACATCAGTAAACAGGGACATAAAAGCCAAGAAAGCGTTGGATGTTGTGAGTCCCCTCCATGTAGTTTAGTGGAAACGCTGTTTGGTGGCTTTCTTAACGGTTTCATAGAGCGAATTCTTAGCCTCATACACCTTGATCAGCGCCCTTTAAACATACTTTTTGTTCTATTCATGGTCTTGCTTTTAAGGTCAAACCGCTTCTGGGACACAGAATCATGAAATCTCTAGGAATGCTGGAAGTGGCCTGTCAAGAAAGGATATCCTAGAGAAATCCGACTAGGAATGCTTATCTGGAGTGGTATTCCTCAGAACGTATCTTGACAGGATTAGTATAGTTCACTCTCTCAAAGCACAAAAACTACGTCGTTTTGTTCAAGAACGACGGCAGTACAGTAGGTCAATTGAAACAGTGCAAGCTTATGGGCGTTAAAAATGTTCCCTTCGCTTGAATATATCTGATGACTGGCTGCACTTGATTATTTTCGAGTCCAGATTACGTCAAGAAATGTAGTGACGGGTGTTGCCTGTGCGGACTACTTTCGCCCTGCGTCAGCAAGGCTACAAACAGGAGGATAGGACAAAGTTGTTCATTTAAGTAGGTTTTAAATAAGGCCAGGGAATCTGCATCCGTCACCGGTGCTGAGAGTGTACCCGATTTCGGGCGTCAGATGCTTTCGGTCTGTGGCGACGCAGCTTATCCTTAGCCATCTGTTCAAAAGGAAGTTTCGGGGTTGGATTCAGTACCACACTAAGGGTCTTGCATAAAGTATCGCATCTCCGCGTACTCTTCTCCAGAGTAAAAATACGGGTGTAGCCTAAATCGGTCATACACAAGTAACGCGCATGCTAGAAAGGGCCAATACGTGAGTACCCTCGGTACGGCAGCGAAGCTGATGTGACGTTGTCGATGGTGATGATCAGATCTTCAGTGGCGGTAGTGTATTCATCATTATCATCACCATCACCATTAGCAACACCATAGGAAAACACTGGTGATTCACTACAGTACAGCCATGTCAAGTTATTTGAACAAAGCCTTATAAAGAGAATAAAAATGGGACAGGGATGTGGACCTAACATTCAGCGTGCCACCACCCCCAGCACATAGTAAGAGAATCCTGGCAGGAACCGACAGCAGGATCACTGCTGGCACCGTTCAGCCGAGCACAGAGAGTGGAAGGCGGACCACAATAACAATACCTGAATTCCTTGTAATCTTTTTCACACCCTTCAGTAAAGTTATAGGTTGCCCACCTCACAGTTCGCGTCATTCTGAAGAACACTTGGGGTACAGTACTCACTTTGACACATGTATACTGCTTCCGTACATGTATGGCATGGTCCAGTCACCGCAACTGGTGTTAGGGGTTCTTCGCCCCCGATGTACCCGTTGTTCAGTCGAACATCTGTTTTCTGAACATTTCGTTATAAGCTCGTAGACACGTGACGAGAAACTGGCCAGTGAGATCAGCTACATACCACTTCCTGTGCGGTTTACAAACAGACGCACAAAGAATAAGGCGATCCCCACTAAGGAAGGGTTGAAGATCCCGTAATTCGCAAACTGACGGTAGTAGTTTCACACTCAAAGACTTTGACTGAAGAATCACCGAATTTTGGCATTCTTAATACCCCGATTTTGCAATGTTTACAGTGCCACATAAAAGTTGGGGATAAGTTGACTAAAGTAAATATCTTCCATTAATGGTCACACTCACTAACAAGGTAGTGGATTTGCAGTTTACGTACTGAAGCGCGCTCATGCTGATCCGCAAGCCGTTCACGCAAAATGGCATAAGTCGTCAATTATCCTGACTGAAAGTCCATTAGCCTGATACGACAAGCAGAACTCCTAAAAGAGTGTATCCCCATTAACGCCTTACATCTCAGTACAAAAATAATGTCCTCCTGTATCTATGAGATGTACTCACTAAGTGCATAACCACGTCCTTCAACATCTGAATGATATTTCTACTTCCATAAAACGTGTTTCTGGTACAAGCGAAATCTTCCCAAACAAGTCTAGGAAGTCTGGTTATGTCATCTGGTCGACTAATTAAGCTAAATTGTTTATGGACAAAATTCAAAAAACTGATGATTTTCAGAGACAGAAACCCAAAAAATTCCCGGTACATCTACCGCAACATTTAACCAAATAATGATAAGCCGCAGGCGGAACCCCTGAGTAGGGTTGTTGATTTACTGGTTGTTCAAGTACTCCTAATCAATATAACAACCACTTTCTTGTTGTTTGATTGGTTGATGGTGTATTGGAACCACTTCAGTGTACTAAGACAAGCAAGAACAAAGAATACTAATTCATGGAGGAGTACTCCATTGACAGAGCAATAGACGCACCGAGATCGATCCTGTCTATTAACCAATACAACCCACTAATCAACCACCACGAAAAAGTAATTCACCGGCGCACTCTATCAGCATTTCATATACCAAACTTTGCTTAAATTCAAAACGCTCCAAAAGTATTATCGCTTTGTTCTGATCATCAGGTGTTGTGGTCGATATCGTCTTCACCTTTTTTTCTCTAAATTGACAGAAGTCTTTGGTTATCTCCGCCAGCTATGGCGCTCTGAGTGGTTCTGACGTCCATAGGAGCCAAGGAACCCTGAGTAGCTACCGAGTAGGTGGCCGCCAAACGCTCCTTTGTCGGACGGGGGAATCCCATCCTATCAGTAAAATTCAAAACATTGAAAAAAAACTAGCCTAACTCATAAAAAACTGACTTAATGCTTCTGTTGTAATCTTATTGGCCTCTCTTCATAGGGAAATATGTTGATCACATCTAAGTTTTTTGTCCAAACAAACCAAACAGAAAATATATTCGAATCCCGAAATGGAATAGAATGTCTCGTTCACTGAGCAATCATCGCATCCTACCCTCAATCCATACGGTCATCACAAAAATCACTACATACGAAAACATCTGACGAGAGACTAGGTTAAATGAACGGTGGAACACAGCGCAAACCAAGCAGTTGTGGTCTCGAAGTTCCACGCGGTGCTCAATAGTACAGCTATCCGATTCAGC
>NW_008751709.1:663433-678975 GCF_000715545.1 Opisthorchis viverrini
AAACCTAGCGTAATTATTTTTATTTCTTTTTCACACACTCCTGGTAAAATAACCTATTGGGGAGCCAGACCACTACACAACCGCCGGAGGAGAGTCGATCCACGCAGCTACTACCCGAAATGGGGAAAGTTTTGCCTAATGAATGTGTGCGCTCTGAGCTTAAAAATCTCACCATGTCCTCGCCGTGTGTTTGCTGGGTCAACGTTGAAAAACCTGTTTGCCAAGCTTTGTTCAAACAGGGCATAGGTAAGAATTAGGTTCCCTCGGAGGTGACGATACTCCAGGGGGAAGAGATAAAGTCCGCGGATTTGAAGCCGGCAACCAGTTTCGTAGCGGCTCGCTGCACAGGCTTAATGAGGGTGACGTCTTTCGTGCGTCTCGAGTGGACAACTTGGCTGGCGTATTCCAGGGATGGTCTGACATAGGCCCCATAGAGTCAGCCAGTCCAACGACCACTACTTTGCAGCGTCTACATTCACTTAAAGGGCACTGGCAGTGGAACTCCAGGTTTCAAATCGTCCACAAAAAGTAGACCCGGACTTGCATGAACAAGTGGAAGGTAGTTGACGTAGATCAGAAGCAGCATTGGTCCCAGGGCGGAGCCTTGAGGAACTCCAATAGAGACCGGCGCTGAGGAAGAGTAGGTCAAGCCTGTTCTCACTCGGAATGATCTGTCTGATAGGAACGCCTTGATCCAGTGAAAGATTTTCTCTTGAATCCCGTTAGACTAGAGTTTTTGGAGCAGCTGGGTGTGCGGGACGCTACCAGATGCTTTTTGCATCCTATGTGGGTCCTTCGTCCTTGGCCCGGGTTAAGCTGTCCACAAGCACAAGCATGTTTGTCATGCAAGAACGGTTTTGGAGCTGGAGTTTGTTGAGCTGGAGATCTCAGGTTGCTGGAAGTAAGGTTATCTGGGATAGCTCGCTTCAGAATGCGTTCCATCAAATTGCACGGCACGCTAGTGAATCTTATAGGCCTGTAGCTGCCAGGTGACAGTCAGTCACCAGCTTTGTAGACTGACGTGACAATCGCTTCCTTCCAAGCGGAGAGAAGGTGGCCTTCGTCAAGAGACTGACGAAACAACAGATATAAATGATTTGCCAGTGTAGACGACGTTTCCTTTAAGGTCCTTGGATGGACCTCGTCGGGCCTCAACGCGTAGAATGGGTTTATCTTGTGCAAGAGTTGACGAATGTCCTCCACCGTGAAGACCGGTCGGTTAGAGGCTGTTCGTAGTTACGCCTTGACAAGCTTGGCTACACAGATTGTGTGGAGAGCAAAGGGGTGGCGGGTTCAATGAGGACATGCACGAGTGAGCAATCGAAAACTCAAAGAAGTTATCCCATAACGCTAGCAACTCCCAGATTAAGGGTTAAAAGTAGTGCAAACAACAGTTTTGTTCATACTATTTGCAAATTATCCTTCATCCTGAAGTATACCATGGACAAGTGGCTGGAAAATTCCCACCTTCGACTTAGTAAAAATACATAGTTAAATCCATCCCTGAGATTGAGAAAAGTTCCTTCTTTTCCCCTCGTATGAAGGGGCCAATTTTCTGACTTGAGACCATCACTGTTTCTATGACCTTTTAGACGTTCTTTCATGTCCATGTCTACTTTTAGCGGACAACTTGAAATCCTGAAGTTCAACATCAGTGCTCCAGATGAATGTGAACGCCGCGTGGCTGTGGTCGTTGGACTGCTAGCCTTCTCTAAATGACGAAAAGCGCATCCATATGTCATTCGGAGGGGACTCAGCATACACCTTCGTCGTGCGTGTTGAGAATGGGCCAGAAGACATCACGAGGATGGGTGCCAGAAAGGACTTATGTATATGGCTCTCTTCAAACTCGTTCTTCCCACTGCACCATGAGAAACCGTCCCAAAAAGCGTTCGCCGTTTACGGGTGATTCGGTACACCTTCTTCCGTATCACTCGCATGGACTTCCAAACACTCTACGGAGCCTATGTCGTACAACCTCTTGAATGTGCAGGCTAAGTCGTCTACCCGGGATGCAAGAAGGACATGGCCTTCACTAAGTGTGTCCAACGAGCTGTTACGAAGATGGTTGCCGGTTTTCAATCCACGGACCACGAAGAACGCCTCGCGGCGCTTCACCCTGTAATACTTCCTAGAAAGGGAGATCAAAATCTCATCAGTCCCACACTCAAGGAAAAAATGTCCATGTGTCCTCTTCGGCCTTGTTCGAATTTTGTCGCGACTTGTGTCGAACATAGTGAAAATGGGGAGTTGTGGCCAAACTTCAAATCTTTGCGAAGATAGAATGTCGCTTCTTGTATCGTTGGCCTTCACAATTTTGATCTGCGAAGGACGGTCAGACGGCCACCGACCACCATTATCTCACTAAATCGCTTGAGAGAGTATCCGATTAAGCACCCATAACTCCGTGTTTTCCAGGTTTTGGTATGTTTGCCATATTGTGGATACAGGGGGCCTTGAAAGCGATTATGTCCGGTGCGGTCGCCTTAGGAATCGATCGTGCGGTGTTTGGGCGCGCAAAGGAGAACACGACCGCTAACTTGGAAGGATCCTTGTGGTTCCATCTGGGTACATTTTCAGCCCGAGGTGTTCCCATCGATGGACTGTTTACACTGCTTTACGCTTTGAAGCCTGCTTCATACTCGGAAATTTCAATTCAATAAGTGATCATGTAGCTGTAGGTTCTAAACTCTATTCCGACCTTCGAAGAGAATTCGCTGAAACTGCCCTCCGTCCAACTCACCACCCTCCAGAGCATACCAGTGACATACACGTAGAGCACGGTAACACTTTTGTAACAAGTCTTCGTTCACGTTCCTTCACTTGGAATCGCAGTCCTTCAGGTTCTGAGTTTCCGCTGCATAAACATATTCGTAGGCCGTTTTAATGATAACAACAACATTAGGTTTACTTGCAAACTTGAGCAGAGCATGGCAGTGTATGAAGCAGCCGATTGTTCGCATAATGGAGTTAAATTATCGGAAGCTATGATGTTCTCAGGATTGAAAATTCATAAGGCAGAATGTCTGCCCATATTGAATTATTCGTAAAAATTATCTACAGGGTCGATCAGTTGAAATGAACGATCCTCCAAGGTCACCAATCGGCACCGACTTTGAATACGCCGCTTAATGCAATGAGATATCACGGATCGTGCTGAGAGGCGAATCACTTAAAGAAACGTAAGTTGCAGATAGTTCTGCAGCTGAAATAATTCACTGAACTTACCAGAAACTGTATGCCTTTATGGGCACAAATTACGCGTAGGTTTCACCCCTGTAAATAGGCTTCGCCATTTAAATCTGCTTGACCAGTCAGACACACGACAATGTGTTCCTGAATCTCGATAGTTGTTATTCCTAGTTAGCATCCCGCAAAACCACATTCACTTTTGCCGTATGAATCGCACGTGCGTGGAACAACTTAAGGCTTGCAGATGCCGATACCCGACTCAATTTCGTTGTTAAAGTGCAGAATGCTCAATTTCAAGTTGCAAAACATACCAAGGCGACTATGTCATCGATTATATCGACTAGGTCAACGAACCTACCTGACTCACGCGGCCAACATGCGGCTACTATTCTACCACTGTTTAACCAACTAGCCGCATGGAAACTACGTAGAGCAGGGTAGAACAAACCGCACGCCCCTTCATTTCTACCGGAAAAAGACGAACCTTTCAATTGTGCATTGAAAATCGGATTTTATTGATCGTTATGATTGGAAAGTATCTTTACGGAAGCCATTCGGCCCTTAAACAGGGAGCAATAATTACTTTAAAGAGCAGCATGGGAGTGTTCCCACATGCCCATTTTGAGGCTTATTCGCATTGCGTTATTTCCCGTAGCTTTCTGTCACACGAGTCTTACATGATACGAATTAAGCCTCAATAACAGACGGACAGTCTGGAACTGATGGAATATATACGAGCCACACAAAACCATCTCTTTCACCCAGATGGCGCTCAACAGCGTTACTCGTAGTAGTCAGTTATGTACTCAAGGCTGTCGATTATCTTCTTGTTGGACCCGAAAATACGGACACACATAGGCTTTCCGGTCAAGCTGTGCTTGGACTCTGTAGTTTGGTTCGGGTCAGCATCTTAGGATGCCTTTTTGCGGACTTGTTGGCGAACACACTTTTACTTTTTCTGGACGGGGGCTTAGAACCAAAAAAGCTAATAATCTGTGACCTAACATTTATAACAAGCCCAAATGGCATCACTGTACAGCGGGCAAGGCGCAGTATGGAAACAGACGACGTGATATGATACACGTTGCACCACGGTGCGTTCGTATACCCACCACCCCTCCAGTGGCACGGGTGCATCACCCATCACCGATGATTGTGAGCCTGGCCATTAAATTCTGGAAATAAAAAAACCTTTTTGACTTGTTCGTTTCTGCTGCTGTTGGACTCGCCTCTGTTGAGTTATTTATCTGGCAACGCCCTGAAGCGCAGTTAAAAAACTGGCCTCTCGTTTGTCAAAAGCACAACATACCAGGGGTAGCCTGAAAATACACTGTGATGCCCATCGGCTAAATCGACGCGCAAAGCTGTATCTGTCTTCGTCAGAACAGAGGCTACACCGCACCGTAGCCCGTTTCGTCAACCAAACAAAGAACTGTGGTGATTTGTACCTTAATTTTGCTTTCATTATAACACTACGTATTTCATCAATTACATAATCGTTTTTGGTTTGAATACGAAAAACTACAAAAACGCGCACTTGTACAATTTCGCGCAATACAAACGTGGGCACGTACTTCGACTCTCCCTCCTGATTTCGCTCGCCATTGCAGCGGTCATTCGCTCCACTAGTAAGCAGGATGTCCACTGTTCACCAGCCGAACTAGTTTACGGTACAACTTTGCGTTTACCCGGTGATCTGCTTTCCCCTTCTGGCACACAGCCCGAATCACCCGCCATATTCGTCACCCGTCTGGAACAGCATACGTCCGAACTTCGTGCTTCACCGATCAGACGATCAACGCGAACAGAACACATCTCAGCCCCTCTCTTTTCTAACCCATTTGTATTTGTCCGACGTGACGCAACGACAAGACATCTCCAATCCTGTTATGATGGCCCCTTCAAGGCTTTGAATGTCACTCAAAATACTTTGTTTTATAGAGAGCCGGAAGGCATGATACCTTCCCATTGATCGTCTGAAGCCTGCCTTCATTGAAGCACCCACGACCACATCCAGTAACCCTGCTATCCCAGTAACACTCGCACCTATCCAAGATATCCCTCCAGCCACCCTCAACCCTTCCACCAGTCGTTCTGGAAGACGCGTTCGCTTCCGTGAGCGCTTAGCTGATTACGAAACCTGAAGTAAGCAAATTTTTGAACCAGCAATTTAATTACTCGAGCTTTTTCCCCTTCCACGGTCAACGCGTTTGTACCTTTAATAATAATAATAATAATAATAATGTTTATTTCCCAACTTGTGGGTGGCATACCTTCGGGCATGATCATGCGTTTACAGTCAGAATGGGGCATGTGACTGGGGGGTTTGCGGTCAGTGGGTATTCCGCAAAATGGGGGCAACGTTATGAACAGTGAGGAGTATTCGACGAAATAATTATAACAGGTTTCTTTAGCAACTTGTAGGAAACAATGGGCATGAGGTCCGACTAATTCAAAGACTCAGTCGGTTGACATGAACTGTAACTGGAAAACCGCTGCTGGTCACGTGTGACCTTGGGCGGTTGGGTAAATGGCCGGAGCCACAAGGAGATAAAGTGGAGGTGGAGATGCGATAATTCGAATTGGGAGAACATGGCAAGTTTAATCTCAAAAAATATGGTGCAATCTGAGAACAAGCAGAATCACTGGTTGCACTGCTGTGGTGAAATCAGGTAAAGGGGTTAGTTTGGATGGGGACGCAGAGGTGGTTGAATTCGAAAGAGTAGTCTAACAGGTTGGAATGAATGTCATGGAGGCAGTTGGGTTCTGTTGGGGATTTTGTCGTATTTGCAGTCAATGGAACGAGTAGGCAAGAGGGCAATTTAAGAACAAGCAGACTCACTGGTTACACTGTTGTAGGAAAGTTAAGTGCTGGGGTTAGGTTGGATGAGGATACAAAGGTGGTTGGAATCGAACGAAAGGCCCAACAGTTTGGAATGAATGTCGTGGTGGTGGTTGGGGTCAATGAATCATATAGGCAAGTGGGCTCGTTTGGGAGGAGGAATGGAACAGTTGCGGGTGTGCTACCAAATTGAGTATGGCAGTGCCGTGCCATCATTGGCCTGACATGCTTCAGGTTTTGGACAGCCCCGTGATGGACGTCGCAGTTGAGATGATTCAGCTGGGGTGTGTAGTTCATTGGGCAGCGGTATTCATTTCACCCTGGTCAGGGGGACAAGGTGGAACGAGGCCGATATGGGATTGTAGGGTTTTTTGTGGTCCGCTTGGCGATCATGGAGTTGTAGATCATAGGCCAGCTGGAGTGGAGTTCGGCTGACCAGGTCGTCCAAAATGGGTACTTCCGAATTTCAAAGCTTGGGAAGATGATGGGATGGGAGAAGATTCGAAAAACATGGTGAATTTGTGGGGATATTAAATGATATAATATGCATTAATGAACACAGGGGAGGAAACTTGACGCCTGCTGCAATTAGGGTGATTACAAGTGATTATATGGAGTAGGAAATAGATAAAGTTGTACCTAGGAGGCTAGCGACCAAGGGTTGAGTTTGTTACACACGATATTACATTGCAAGGGGTCTAGTAAAGCCGATAAAAGCGCGTAGAGGTGCGGTATGGGAATCAGATGCATAAGGGCCGGCGGAGGTGGACTCCTAAAATAGCTGGCTGATCTGGTGTCCATTAAATGAGTTGCGTTATACCAGGACAGAAAGTGTGCAAGAGAAATAGTCACTAGTCCCCGAAGCATTGCTATCAGCTCTAATCTGTAGATGGCGCATAGCAAGCATCCACCACTAGTCAGTGTCTATCACTGGGAGCGGTGAGTAGATGTATTCTCTGTTTGGATGACGGAATGGGCTTTGGTCCGGTGTAGCATCTGCTGTGACGAAGGCAGATACAGCTTTGCTCGCCGATGTAGGCCATGGGCATTGAACAGTATCTTTGGGCCATTCTAAGTAAACATTTTTATTGTTTTTTTCACAGATGAGAGGCGTTTTTATTCATCTGTGGTTTATGGCATTGCCAGATGCATAACTCAACCGAGGCGAGCCTAACACCAGCAACAAACAGAAGTCAAAAGTACTTCTTTATTTCCTGAATTTAAAGGCCGGACTCAGAACCACCGGCGATGGGCGACGTAACCGTGCTGCTGTAGGGGTGGCGGGTATACGAACGCACCATGGTACAACGTAGCAGGGCGACCCTCCCTGCAGGGCGTACTCGTCTACCACACAAGGTTTCCTTCCCTTGTACGTGCTACCAGATCTGCTAGGTGGAAAACCATCCAGGCACTCATAAATGTGGTTTGTGCATTAATAAATACTCCAGCTACGTTTTTGGGTGGGAAGAAAGTAAGGCCGGTAAAGACAGCTCAGTCAACCCGAACAGGTAAACGGCACACAGACGCTGGTAGAGGCAAGTCGCGGAGGAGAAGTGAAATGGCAGTTGTCAATGAGACGGTGGGAATGGAATTTTGATACTCGTGGCGATTGCACCATGGCTAAACGGCCTCGGAGCGTTGGTGTGGGCTGCCATGTCGAGCAGAAGCGTTCCGCGATGTGGTTGTGTAGGGTGTTTCGCGGGGCTAATCGTCAAATGCATATATATGGGCGCAGAATGAGCTCTGATAATGAGGTGAAGAAAAAAATCGACTTTGGTTTGGTCTTTGTCAGTTAGAGTCAGGCTGTGACCACCAGTTACTAAACAGAGCTGATAGAGTAATCGGGGGTGGGGACTGGACTAGGATGAGGCATAAGTTCACTGGGGAAATAGAAAACAACCAGACCAATAACACTGTCCAATTAGAGTTAGTAGGTGATCAAGTCACTCAGTGATTTGAGGAAGAAAAGAGCTAATTTTGGTTTGGTTTCTGCCAGTACGGTTATGCCGAAAACAATAGACGCTAAACGGTTAATAGAGTAATCCGGTGTAAGGACTAGACTTGTACGAGGTAAGTTGGCACGTGAAAATAGGAAAAAAAGAAAAGAATACAACCAGGCCGGTAACGCTGCATGTTTCGATCAAGTTGGCATTTGATTTCTTTATTAGCTTAAAGCGGGTCAAGGGAATAGGAAGAGGTGATAGCAGAATCCTTCACTTGACCACTAACTGTAACGTCGCTAAACTCAAATGCGCACTGGACCTAATTCGTAGAGGAGGCCAGAGGAAATTCGAGTATTAAGTAGCGCGGCGGCAGTTTTACAGGTAGGGAATTTGTCTACAGACTGAGGACAAGTTAAGTGAGGCGTGGTGGTTCGCAGTTGCTCAGGAAACAATAAACTAGAAAGAAGTATTACCGTAGGTTTGTACGAGCTGGGGGACACACTCAGAGTTTGCAGGAGTTACGTAGACTTTAGAGAGGTTGTGAGTTTATACTTCATCTAGCCTCTGCTATAAAAGCGTTCTTATGCAGCAGACGGTGCACGAGAGCTGGATTCAATTTTAACCTTCTATGTCATAGTGGTTCGAGGCCTAGGATTGAGAGCAGGAGCGGTAAGAGAGGAGGTTTGACAGAGGAAACAGCCTTTTCGTAAATGAGCGTCGGACACTTTCAATTGCAAGTCTGCAGTTTTGGGTGTAAAGGGAGGAGAATGCGGGACAGAATTCCAAGATTGGTCGTACGCCTAGCTTAAATATTGCAAACGTTGTCTGGAAGGTGGCAGGAGCGCAGTATTAAAGAACTGAACCTGTGTGCTATTGCATCCTGAAACTGCACCTGGTGGGAAAATCTAAAAGTAGGGGAGTATTGGAGGCCGAGATCTTTGATCTCCGTAGAATAGGTGATAAGATTCCCATCAATTGAGAAAGCGTCCACCGCAAGAGAGCAGCGGCAGGAAGTCATACAGGACTTTGTGGAGGAGAAGCTTAGACCAGAGTCAATTGCCCAGCGAGTCAGTGAATCTGTCTCGCTTAATCTGGTGAAAGGCAAGGGCATGTGGAGAGGGGAAGAATGTGTACGCGATTTTTATATCGTCCGCGAAGAGGGAAGCCTTACCATGGGATATGGCGACGAAGATGTCTTTGATGTACAGTAAGAAAAGGATGGGGCCTAGCACGCTTCCTTGGATAACTCCGCTAGTGATCGGTTGTGGAGATGATTTTATGTCCCCAATTTGCGTCATTTGCCTTCTGTCTGATAAGTAGGAGGCGAACCACTGAAATAATGTTCCATTGGTGCCCAAGGTACTAAGTGTATGCAGCAGGGAGTCGTGGGGGACTTGGTCGAAGGCTTTTTGAATGTCCATATAGACGGATACAATGTAGTATCCAGCGTCTTAGGCTGCTGTGACGGTCTCAGAGAAGTGAAGGTGGCCGCCATTTACGGATCATTGAGATAGGAACCCGTACTGTCGGTCATCTATGGTGTTTGTAGCTAGGAGAAACCTGATTAACGGGCCTTTTACCAGACGTTCAAGGGTTCTCAGCAGGAGGGAGGTATGGTGGATTCCCCTGTAATTTGAAGGAGTTGGTCTACATCCGGATTTAAAATGCGGGTAGATTATAGATTTCTTCCACTGGGAGGGGACGATTCCATAGTTTATAGAGTGGGTAAAAATATTTAAAACAAGGAGTCCGATATCTTGGCCGCCTTGTTTCAGGATACGGGGTGAAAGGCCGTCGGCCCCTGGCACAACGGAGTCCTTAATCTTCAGAAGAAGGGAAGAAACATCAGCTAGGAAGATGGTTACGTTACTGCTAGTCGGGTGATTGTCCTGGCCGTTTACACTTTGGAGGTAAACAGCTGTGGGTATGGGTTTGTGTTTGGAGTAAAGGGTGAGTAGCAGCTGGCGAAGTAAGCGTTTAAATGGTCTGCTAGGTTGACAGGATCAGTGATGGGGCCACTGTCTGTGGAACGCAGACGAGTAATTGAATTTCTTTTTAGGGTGCAACGCCTACGGAACAGTCGGCTGAGTAATTTGGATTGGAAGGGAAATCTGAGGACGGCGTTCTCTTCTCGGTGTTCAAGAGATACCCGCAAGGATTCTCGGTCAGCAGAGAGTTTGTTGATGAGAATAAGCGGTGAGAAATCCTGAGATTTCCGATATTCTCTACTAGCCCGATGTATTTTGGCATCCAAGGTTTTTAATAACCTATCGTGGCCGGATTTATTTGCGTAAAAGCGTCTTACGCGAGAAACAAGGTGAAAAGCAGTCAGTAGGTTTTGGTAAAAGATGTCGCTGACGTGGTGCGTATTTATCGACAGGAAGAAGTCATTCCTATCTTGGGAAGCCAACGTGGACGAAAAAGCTTGTAAACTGTCCGGCGAGAGGAGATGAAACATGGATGGACTCAGAGGAGCAGCTTGGCCATAACTGACTACGTTGCAAGAGACAACAAAGTGGTCACTTCCTGGGAAGCGTGGGCCAACTGCAGCTGTGGCTAAATGGACATCGTTGGAGAATATTAGGTCCAGAGTATGTCGGCCGCGAGTGGGACTACATACAATTTGGGACCAGCCCTCCACACCAAGTTGCGCAAGCAGCGCGGTGTAACGGGCGGGGCCAATGGCAGAGGACCAGATTTCCGGCAGGTTGAAGTCACCCAACAGAAGTTTAGAGGGATGAGGAAGGGCATGCGCAGTGGAGATGATACGGGAAAGATCAGCAATAGAAGCGGGGGAGGGGGCAGGTGGTAAATAGATGCAACCTACTAGTACAGGTCGTTTGGTCTGTTCTGTGGATACCCAAATGGTCTCTGGAATCCCTTCCAGAGAAAATTCGTCAAATAGGGTTGCACGAAGTTCCGACTTGGAATAGATGGCACAGCCACCGCCCCTTGAGTTTTTCCTATCGGAGCGGTAAGTGCCATAGCCAGGGATTAAGACGGCCGAGTCAGGAGTTTCATCTGTGAGCCATGCTTCAGTCACACAGATAATACTCGATCGTGCAATGGCTCCAATCACTCGGAGGTTATGTATTTTGGGCAGTAATGAGCGGGCATTGAATAACATTATTGACAAGCTCGTTGGCAAGCAGACGGTACTAAGAAGGAACTTTGTAACCTCACTTACGCTGGGGTTCTTCATTGGAGAGATTGGGTACCTGGTGGTTAGGTTATATGAAACGGGGTCCGGAGTCTGGGAGGGAGTATTCAGTACTGTTTGCAGATGGGTAAATTGTCGTTGGAATAGGTTTGAACCCACGGCAGAAGGTAGTAGGTCAGGCTCAGTATAGGGTACGGACTGATTTTGGGAGGGATAGCTCCATGGACAAAGAGTAACAGGCTGGGTCGGTTAACCGTTTGTAATAATGTAATCTACGTAGTCAGGAAGTGGTACCGTGTGTGGTAGCTCGACAGAAACAGTGGGGTTTATGTGGTGCGGGATGGAAGGGCAGGAGAAGTGTATAAGGAACAGGGAATGAGAGGGTAAGAAAGGGGCATCGAGAGTTTGGTTGGATCTGTTTTGTAGAGCCTTCAGTATCGAATCGAAGGGGGCGGAGGGAACGGGTAACCAAACTGGGCTTATTGGAGGAGGTGGAATAAGAGGTTTATGGTAAGAGACGCAAGGTGAGGAGAGGGATTATAGTGTGGTGAGGAAGTTAGTGGTATGACCAAACTCTCTGGGAGGGGTGAGCTCCGTTGGGAGTAAGCAGGAATCCTCTATGTTGGCTGCAGTTGAAGGGGGTTTGGAGTGGGAAGTCGAGATACAGCTAAAGGTCGTAGAGGTGAAGCCGCAGGTGGCTTCCGAGGGAGCGGAGTCTGTGGTGGAGTAGGTAGTTGCTGAAAAGGGATCCCAGGCATATAGTACGCAGGTTTCCGGGGGGGGCGGAACTTGGTAGGGTCCAGGATTACGTAACGGTTGTTGTGGTTTAGAGACCCTGCCACGGAACTGAGTAGCGCGGCTAGAGGGGCTATAGATGTGCTTATGAGGAATTACGGGTTTGGTCAGGTTTGTAGAAGGGCGAAAAGCAGAAGCTCCGGGAGTTGGTACAGGAGAAGGGTTTACGGTGCGAGGCTTGGACAGCAGGTGTATGAGTCCAAGGAAGCGCTTTGGTGGGAAGACGCGAAGTGTTTATCGATTGTATAATCGTTTTTTGCTTAAATCTCACCATGCTTCGAAAGAGAACACATTGACGAACATTAAAGTTTTCGGGACCTCGTCAGCACATAACTAATGGTTAAAATAGGAAAGGAAAATGAAATACGCTGCGAACATTGGTTAGTGAAATGCAAAACGTGGAGATACGAACGATTGGTTGCCTGCCTCCTCCCCATGTCGCATCTAGTTGGATGCTGTGAGACAGTGGAACAGGGCTGTTGAGTGACTTGGCTGGTTGATTTGTGTCACACGACCGAGGCAGGCAGTACTGTACCGGGTTTCACAGGCGTATAGCGACTGCCTCGGCTGTAGTCAAGCCACGCCGTTGAATGGATACGGACACTAATTGGCACGCGGTAAATGATTTGAAATGAATCATTTGGCATGGCTACGTGCCCGGTATCAATTAGGTGGGGTGCGATTGAGCTTCTGGTTAAACTGTTGAGGTTAGTGGTATTCCGGTATGAAAGGCGCTCACATATTCCCTTAGAAAGTTGCCATGTTGTGCGCTCAACATAATCCGCTGAACAACAGCAGGAAAAAGAATACACAACCATATTTCGGGTTGGGACTGGCATCTCGTCTTTGACGTTTAAGTTGAGCAAAGGGTTTGTTGTAAACTAAGACCGCAGAATTCCAGCCAGACGAAAAACCATAAAAAACGCGCACTTGTAGAAGTTTACATAATATAGACGTCCTCACGTGCTTCGACTCTCTCTTCTGATTTTGCTCGCGCTTGCAGCGGTCGTTCTCGAGCCTCGTGCTAACTCTGGTATTAAAACATTTCAGACCATCGTCGGAGTCTACTATATGTGGGAACTGTTCAGAAGAAGACCCCTGGACCACCATAATTGGATTATTGTTTATTCGCTGACCTGGGCCAACGGCAACCTATTTTAAAGAGAACAATTATTAGTAAGTCTGTTCCATTTGACCCCTATTTTTGTATACCCAATCTTGTGCTATTGTTTTTATTTCTTTGCCACACACTCCTGGTAAAGTGACTTATTGTGTAGTCAGACCACTACAGAGCACACCTACCTGCTACTCCCATTAGTGGACACGAAAGCCTTCATCGCCATGCACCACTTATAAATTAAAGCTGATAGTAGTGCTTCGGGCCTGGTGGCCATTCTCCTTGCAATCATCTTCCCTTCTAGATTGTCCCAGTATTGTCCGCCTCACTACTAACTTACAGAAAATCAAGTCCATCGTCTCAGAGGTTCCACTCTCACCATTCCTGTGTTTGGTTCCCCTTACCACGCCGCCGGAAGCTGGTCCCCGACCACTTATTACTTATATACCGTCCCTGTGCACATAAACACCCTCTTTGCACAACGGAGACCCTGTATTCTGATTATTTTGGTGAGCCAAATGCTACCGCCATGTAATCGCTCATTCCAACAAGTCCAACAGCTAGCCTTTCTGCAATCCACCTGAGCGACAAAGTCCTTTAGTTCCCAAAATGATGCACCTAATCTGGCCAGCTAGCAATCGGTTTCCGGCTCAGCAAACAAATCTATCCTTTTCTGGGTCCATTAAGCGTGCTATCATCCCCTTTTAGATTTTTCAGTCTGCTGACACCGTTTTATCTGACGCCTCCTGACACTCACGAGAAGATACTGCCCTCATCCCGTTCATTCTTCATTCCTCCTCTTCCCAAGCTTCAACATTCGGCTGTAGTTGCCCAAATCCCCCGTACAACCGTTATTCGTTTAATTTGGCTGGTCCTCGATCCACACTCACACAGTTCTCCAACTGAAGACAAATTATCCGTGACCCTGCATCGGCCTGGCTCGACCTGGTCAACTTCCTCGCCTAACCCAGATCCAGCTGCTACAGAAATAGGTATCGCCTCTCCGGTTGAGGCAGCCTTGACGACCGTCACGAGGCTGTTCATAAACCGAAGCATGTCAGTGCATTGGTGGTATGACACTGTAACTATTTTCTCCAGAATCTTGACCGCAAACTGCCGCCCGCTAGAGCCTTTACTTGCGACCTCGAGCAAATTTTTCACCTGGCCCCATAATGTTACAGTCAGAATAAAAGTATGACTGTGGGGATTGTGATTACAGGGAGTTAGGAAATGGGATGGCGTCGTAGGGGACGGAAATTATTAGATGTGGGCGTGATCGCCATTAAACGACAGGGAATCACATTTACTATGCACTTTTTAAGGAGAATATCGAGCAAAGTTGGATCGTTAGAATTTGAGGATGGCAGGCGAAAAACAAAGCAAGGGAGGGCAAAACAAGAGGCTTCCTCTTTGACACACAAGGAGAGAGATGTGACGGTGAAAAATGTGGAAGCAGAACATCAGATCAGGTCCCGCTGGTAGGGCTTATTCTGATTGTTCGGTGTTCACTTGAACGGCATAAGCAAAATGTGCAGCATTTCTGTTAAAGTCCTCAGCGTGAGGATTCGCATAAGAAGCATCTAATAGTGCTTTGAACTCTATACTAGATAGAGCGTGGACAAATGTCCGCGCAGCAAATACGCGAAATGGAATATTTTGCCTAATTAAGATGTGCGGCCTAAGCGTGAAAATCTTACCGCACCCCCGCTGCGTGTTTGCTGAATTAACGGCAAAAAACCTGTTGAACACACCTTATTCAAGCAGGCCATAAATAAGTACTAAGTTCCCTCGAAGTCGACGATATTCCAAGGGAAACGGTTCAATTACCGCGAGAGGTCCTTCATGGTCCGTGGATTGAAAACCGGCAACCATCTTCGTAACAGCTCGTTGGACACACTTAGTGAAGGCCATGTCCTTCTTGCATCCCGGGTAGACGACTTAGCCTGCACATTCAAGAGGTTGTACGACATAGGCTCCGTAGAGTGTTTGGAAGTCCATGCGAGTGATACGGAAGAAGGTGTACCGAATCACCCGTAAACGGCGAACGCTTTTTGGGACGGTTTCTCATGGTGCAGTGGGAAGAACGAGTTTGAAGAGAGCCATATACATAAGTCCTTTCTGGCACCCATCCTCGTGATGTCTTCTGGCCCATTCTCAACACGCACGACGAAGGTGTATGCTGAGTCCCCTCCGAATGACATATGGATGCGCTTTTCGCCATTTAGAGAAGGCTAGCAGTCCAACGACCACAGCCACGCGGCGTTCACATTCATCTGGAGCACTGATGTTGAACTTCAGGATTTCAAGTTGTCCGCTAAAAGTAGACATGGACATGAAAGAACGTCTAAAAGGTCATAGAAACAGTGATGGTCTCAAGTCAGAAAATTGGCCCCTTCATACGAGGGGAAAAGAAGGAACTTTTCTCAATCTCAGGGATGGATTTAACTATGTATTTTTACTAAGTCGAAGGTGGGAATTTTCCAGCCACTTGTC
>NW_008751709.1:679593-685994 GCF_000715545.1 Opisthorchis viverrini
GAGGACATGGTGAGATTTTTAAGCTCAGAGCGCACACATTCATTAGGCAAAACTTTCCCCATTTCGGGTAGTAGCTGCGTGGATCGACTCTCCTCCGGCGGTTGTGTAGTGGTCTGGCTCCCCAATAGGTTATTTTACCAGGAGTGTGTGAAAAAGAAATAAAAATAATTACGCTAGGTTTGGTATACAAAAATAAATTGATGAGATGGAACGGACTCACTAACAATTGTTCTCTTTAAAATGGTTCGTCGTTGTCCCAGGTCAACGAAAAATCAATGATCCAATTATGTTGTCCAGAGGTCTTTTCTGAACAGTTCCCACATATAATAGATTCCGAAGATGTCTGAAATGTTTTGGTACCAGAGTTAGTACATGAGACTCGCGAATGACCGCTGCAAGCGCGAGCGAAATCAGAAGAGAGAGTCGAAGCCCGTGACCACGCTTGTATTATGTGAAATTGTACAAGTGCGCGTTTTTGTAGTTTTTCGTATTCAAACCAAAAACGATTATGCAATTGATGAAATACGTAGTGTTATAATGTAAATGAAATGAAGGTTAAAATGGGCCACAATTTTCCACCCTGTTTCTTGAACCCAGTTCAAACCACTACTATGCATTTATCTATGCGACTCGCGCTGGCAAGCATACTGCACCGCGCTGAGAACATAAAGAGCAGTGCTGCACCCCTTTTCACTCGTGCCTTTCAGACGAACGAAAGCCGCTAAACGACAAGAACAAAACCGACCCGGGAATCTTGGGCAAAAGGCTCGATCCTCTGTACCAATCCGTGAATTCGTGAGCCTCAACATTTTTGAGGCGCTTCATTTGGTTGTGCTCGTCGATTCCGCGCGGCGGGCTTTTATTGTGTGCTGTTCGGGAACCATGTCTCGTGTTCAGGTTTTTTCGGTGCTAGCTCACCATACTGAAAGTGTGTGGTCGTAAACATTGGCTCGGGGACCTCACGTTATCATCCAAAGCCCGTCAATTGTGCTGACGTACGGAATGATCGATATGTTCCACTATATACCACCTCATAGGATCTACTATGAAGTTATGTCGTTTTGGAACACTTCAGTCTTCGGGGAAGTAGCTTACTTGAACTGGAGTCCGTCCGCGAAACACGCGTTGTCAAAATCTGTTCGCTGACTATTACCCCAATTGCCCTTGCTTTTGGGGTGAGACTCTTCAGGAACTGTCACGTGGGGGTTGAAAAGTGCACGAAGGATGTTGACTTCAAGTCAGCGAAGCCAAGCAGCACCGTATTAGGCACGAAGGTTGGTTCCTTATGTAAAAAAGGAACCAAAGTTTAAAGCCGGAAACGGGGATCTAGATACAGTTCCACACGAGCATATCGCGCTGAGGCCTGAAGGAAAACTAATGAGCAATTTTGTAAAGCGGTGTGACGTGTTCAACATCCTGGACCCCCTGTATTTCCG
The DNA here is from genome assembly GCF_000715545.1 of Opisthorchis viverrini. NCBI lineage: Eukaryota > Metazoa > Platyhelminthes > Trematoda > Opisthorchiida > Opisthorchiidae > Opisthorchis > Opisthorchis viverrini. The sequence continues at coordinate 681,030 of NW_008751709.1, forward strand.
AGCCATACGTCGCTGTGATCGTCCCACAATGATCAGCCGCCACGCTAATGTACACTCTATCGAACTGTAAATGAAAAGGCAGTCGGTGGTATCTTCGGACTGGTGAAGTGTCTGTTTGGAGTCCCCATGGTCTTTTAATGGCCCCTATAGTGTTGAATAATGCTGCCTAGCCTCTATTGCCGGTCCCTCTTCGTCGGAACTTGAGGCGTATATCTCCATGGAGCGTTCTTTGGTGCGGAGTATTGGACGGTGGAGGGACAGGAAAACAGGTGATGGCACCGACAGGAGATCATACAAACATCGCAAAAGAGAGATGTAACAAAAGGATGTGAACAACAAGCATTGGACGGTGTTAAAGCCAAATAGATATCGTAAATATGGATAAGTGGAAATATACACGAAGATTTATTTGGTCCAGTGTGCGCGAGTCATGTGGCTGTGGTTCAGAAGCCACAGGTTACCTACTGACGCCCACCACAACTTAACCACATGGCTCTGCAGTTGGCGAATTAGTCTATTTTGCTTCCATTACCAAGATCGTTGATTTTGGAGGCACTGAGTCCACTTGTACCATGGTTCATATTTAGAAAGGGCGCCACTACTCGGGCAACGTAATCACCTGTTTATGATCCTCGACGGAGTACTCAGACAAGATGTTATCTACCTGTCGGGAGTATTTTATTGCCACTTCTGTCCCAGAATAAAATGAGAACTCTTAGCGTTGACATAAATTGCAATAAACTTTCCTTGGGCGCTCTTGTTGATAAATTCCTGACTCCGGTTAGCCATAAGTATCATCAAGTTGTGTTGTCAGTAAGCCACCAGAGCGAATATAAACAACGAGACTTCTGAAGATCTTGCTAAAAATATCGAAGAAACCAAATATTACTCATTGCGATTAGCATGGCCAAAATGGGACAGTGGTTCTCGTGGATACTGGCTTATTGACATCACACGATGTAGCAACCCTGGTTCACGCACTGCGTGAACCAGAGAAGCAATTAACCTTACCATTGACAGTAGTATCAATATATGCTGTGGACTTTGGGGCAGTTCAGCTGATTGCGTCCTCTTCATACTTGATACTCAGTTTGTTTCAGAGATTTTTGAAAGTTTCAAACACCTTGCCGTTGTTCCGACCTCTCACCATTCTTTTCATCATTTACTACGGCTTTTACCCATAGTTCCACTACTGCTGTATTGCTGTGCTTGAAGATAATTGCCCATAACTTCTCGGGATAAATACCTCTCGTGGACTGACTGCAAATGGAGGCACGAATCGACACATAGAGTTCATCATGCAGAAATCTTGAGACCAGTTCATTTCGAAACATGCTTTCAATGTGGAGGACTCGCGAGGGGCCTGGCGTAGACCAGTTGTTTTCCTGTGCTCACCCATCTGCGCCCAAGTCGGCGCCGCAACTGATGTAAGAGGATACCAACTTTGAGTCGGTAATGCAGCCATCGTGCATGTGCCCACTATTCGTTAGCCCCTCGAAAGCAGTTCAGTATGCACAGGCAACACCATCAGTCGAGAAGAGCGCTCACGGTGTTATAAAAGTTGTCTTATGAACAGGACGGGAGGATATATGAGAACAGACTGACTAGTGAAAAGTAAAATTAATGGAGGTGGGAGATGGGGCGGCAGAGGTTGGCTGGAACACTTCATAAAGAACAGTTGTAAGTGGTATAGCGCACCGTCAAGACCGACATACAATGGCTGCACAGCGCTTATATACAAGAAGAATGGCCAAATACTGCTTTTGGATATAAGCGGACCTTTAGCATATGCGTTGGCGCCACCAACATACTTGTCAATGGCCTGGGGTTTCGGATGTGCGAACGTCATAGAATAGTGAGGAAAGATATGACTGTCCCTGAGAAAGGCTGATGTGTATGTAAGCGCTTGCGACAAGCAGTTTGCCCCAGAAGCATACTATATTCCTATGTGAATCACCGTTTTCGCAGGTACAAGGATTTTCCGATCGTGGTTGGTGATGATGAAAAAAATATGGCGATAAGCCTGAAACACGGCTGAAGTCAGAATACTTCACATCGCGCTAGGCTGCAGCAAAACAGTTACCTCAGGCTAATAGCCGAGCAGCACGGTGTATACGGTAGGTAATTTTATACAATAAACTGTCAGAAGGCTCCTCGATCGGTTGAACCTCATCGTTTCCGTGCTTCATTCTCCGTGCTGTTCTGTGTTTCATTCATAGTGGACTTTGACCTAGCACAGGAGGATATGAAAGATTACGAAAAGTCCGATAGTCTTATTGGCACTAGCTTTAAACACATTAGATGAGGTTGAGCTGGTGTCTTCCTTTTGGTAACCAACAGAAATCAACAGAGCCAGCTTGGTCGGATAGCCCTTAGCTGCCGATGGCGACGCTCTGCTCTCGAAGGGTATCTTTACAAAAATACCCAACGTCGATTCAGATCATGGTCTATTCTGGTGTAAATCTTTGATAAACTCCGTGACGAAATCGAAAAATCGACCTTTTCGTTTATTCGTCGTACACTTTCCCACCCATCAGTTAACCAATCTCATCAAAGGTTAAACTGGCTGATGAAAAGTAGGAGTTTGGGCAGCCTGGCAGTATCCGAGCCATCGTACTTCCTTCTGGTGGCATGACAATCAGGCATCGAAAGGGTGCTTCAGCTGAACGATTTCGAACATATTTATGTATGTAATATAACATATCGCTCAGCTGCTACACCCTTCCGGCATTTAGCTATCATGCCATCCGAAGGAAGCACGGATGCTGACACTGCAAGATTGCCCAAACCTAGACAGAAGCAATCGAGATACAGAGGACTCTGAACAGATGAACTCTGAACATACAAATAGCAGTGATTTTGTGTGTTCGTCGAAAGTGTTTCTGCATCCGAATTGAAACTCAATCAACCCAATAATCCAGTTCGATCGAAGTAGCTTCCGCGTTAAAAACAAACGGTACCCCAAAAAAGAACCACAGACTGAACCAAACTGCTTGAAACGATGACATTTCGACTGGTCTTAAACTTTATCGTACCACTAACCGACTTTTGTACGATAACTAATCTAACAGACTAGAGAATAACCAAACAGCGATTTTAAAGCGATTGATAGCAGAGACGTTTACGATAAAACGACCACACCTTGTGCGGCCGTGTCTGAATGAGCTCGCCGAATGGATGAACAAGGGTTAGACCGAACAACTTTTAATAAATGCTATCCACTGTGACGATTCGGACGGCCTATGTGTTCAGGCTGAATCGGATAGCTGTACTATTGAGCAGAGATGGCGGTATGTGGGAGATGGCCCAAGTGGTTGGAGTGCTATTTTCTGACCGGGAGGTCCGTGGTTCGAATCCGACCTCCGCCACTCGACTTTCCGTGTCTAGGCTCGGGCGACTTGGCAGTATTACAGCCCTCTTGCTTCCTTCGGGTGGCATGGCAGCTAGGCATCTGAAGGGTGCCACAGGTGAACGCTTTCTTTTTCTTTCTTTCTTACTATTGAGCACCGCGTGGAACTTCGAGTCCACAACTGCTTGGCTTGCGCTGTGTTCCACGTCCATGTCCCTCAAGGAGGACGCGGTTGGCTTACTTCTGCGGCGATGTTCCATGCACTTTACGGCGAGCCTCTTTTCGGGGTTTCGTATGGTCTTTTGTTTTCGTATATTCCATCAGCGGATTTCTGCTTTACAGCGTTTCGAGATTTTCCGAAACACCAGCTCATCTGTCTCCTGTGGTAAACTTTTTCATAAAAATTTGAGGACTCTTTCCCAGAGAACGGTGAATTCTATTAGGTGATGCTGTGGCTTCCTGGACTGTCGTGCAGCTCTGTATCGTTCCCTTGTTTTACTGCTCCGCCCACTGTGGTATATCACAAAGCACGGTAGCTACAGACAGGCATTTATGAAGGCAATGGAAGATGATTACAGCTGTATTTATAGGGTAATCAGAGGGCGTTTCCTAAGGTCATGCTAGAATCTCCGTGAGGCGGTGAGGAGTTTCAAGATAAGGATGCTCTATCCCGATTGGTTTGCATTCTGACCAATCAGGACATGGCTTCGTTTGGTCCGTAGTCCGCACGCGACACGTCCATCCGGCTGACGTGCCGTTCGGTTAGTAGGGATGGCTGGATCCAGACGGGTAGTTTGCGGTCCGTCCGACCTCGTTCTGAGTTTTTCGGCATGAACATGGCGTCGGCCTCGTAAACCTTCTCGACGATGGTCGTATATAACCTTTTCGGTGCAGCTAGCCCCACGGGGCCAGTAGTTTAAATTTTTCAATGAAGCTAGCTATTTGTGGGAAGTCTGCATAGCACAAGTTTCGAATCCAGTTTGAGGTTCGGGATTTCTGGCCGAGCAGTAGATAAAATTAAAGACCAACACACTGGTTAATATGTCCCAGTGGGACATTAATTGACGAAAGCCTTCATCGATCTAGTGTCAATTATAATTGGCAAATATTTTGTTCGAGTTTGTTCGAACAAAGTTCTTTTGGTCTATTACGAGACTGCCAGAACTGACATGCCCAGGTAGAGAAACCTTCCAACTACCTCATGTGGTTCACCCGCAAGCATGAGGCTAAGATTCGACCCTACCCAGTCTTGCAGTAGCAGTTTGTACTTTGCAGGTGTGATGTGCATGCCAAATTGTGAGGCAGAATTACTAAAATTATTAAAAATTGTATTACCACGTCATCAGATTCAAGAAGAGTTATGTCGTCTGCGTACTCGATATTTGTGAGCAGACACCTCGGGAGAACTTCGAACCAACAGGCGTTGGAGGCTGATAATGAGTCTCCCATAATCTTATCAATGACGAAGTTGAAGAAGAAAGGTGGAAGAGGGCAGCCCTGTCTGGTGTGGTATACGTTGTCTGTCAGTTTGATTGATTCATATGTAAGTATTGGTGATGTACAACCTTGCTTACTGGGCTCTGGCTCATGAGCTTTGTTTCTGTTTTCCATCCACA
>NW_008751709.1:689277-694494 GCF_000715545.1 Opisthorchis viverrini
GTTGGCCTAACCCGAAGGCGCAGGGAATAAGGCATTACTGTCTCATTCCTGATGCGGCTGCGCACAGCAGGCGCCTTTTGAGCAGCACTGGTCTCCTCGGTTTTAAAGTATTTCGACCGTATTGGATAATGCGCCGGTGATCACGGTCAACCGTTGGGCGATCGGAGTGTGCGGTTTTTGGGGCCGACCTTTTCTAATCCGTCCTTCCTCGGGGGAAGGCAGCATTGCTGCTTCCATAAATATGGACATGCTGGTCGTCTGGGGGAAGCACCTTACTGCCTTCACGCTCCTGTCGCAGAGGACAGACCCCAGACCACCTCGTAGCACGATTACTCGTAGTATGGGTCTCGCTGCTCCCCTTTGGCCTTCCTTGGTTGGTTGTATCTTGTGGAACGAAGTTCCAGCCAGTGTAGCCCATTGCAGCACTCAAGCCACCACCACCACGTCAAGGTGGCAGCTTTAGGTCGGGAGACACTTTCTTAGTGCCTGATGGTCCACAGAGTCAAAGGCAGCCTTCAGATCGAGAAACGAACCATTGTTGGTTGTTGGAAGTAGCGTGGCCGTTCAGGCATCTCTCGGAGATGTGGTAAATGCATCATCCTGCATGACGGAACCCAGCTTGGTTTCCGCGAATCTGCTTCTCCTTGTGACCAGTTAGCCGTTGAAGGATAAGACCAGAGAGGACCTTCGACACCACAGCTACCAGGCTGATGCCACGGCAGTTTTGAAGATAGGAGTAGTTGTTGACATACCCCATTCTGCAATCACCTCTTCGTTTCATATAGCACGAATAAGCTTTGTCAGATGTGTCACCAGGGATTCTTTGAAGAGGACTGGATACAGACCGTCCGGTTCTTGTGCCCTCTCACGTTTCAGTGACGACATTTCATACGTTATTTTTTTCGGACGAGTGATTAGGGTTTACATTCCGTTCGCCCGTTTGCCTAACTCCAGTGGCTGTGTTTTAGGAGGCCAGCTTAACTGTTCTTCAAGGTGTTCGGCCCATCTTTCCAGTAGACGTTTTTGCGAGTGGATTAATGGGCCATCTTTTCCATTTATTTTCTCACTGACCGTTGCTTTCCCAACGGCCCAACATTGTCTAACTACGGTGCTGAACGTTGCTTTCCTGGGACCAGTCGATCGTATCAGTTGATATGGGGCACGGCTTTTCCCGGCAGCAAAGGCGCTCCCCATCTCCCGAGCTTTCAGTACCCACCAGAGCCCTCGGTCCTTCTTTGGGCTCTTCACTGTTTGGCGTTTGAGAGATTTGCGTGTGCTGTTGTACTCGTTGACTGCAGGTACGGATTTCCTGGCATCAATCATGTACCAAGAGTCCGACGATATCCGGTGGCTTTTTGACTGTCGGCGAAGTAGGACAGATGGCACCGAACGCCACTAGCATAGCTCCTTTCAAATTTTCACATCCTTCTACATGCTCACAACCAGTACGGAGTTGGTTTGTAGTGAATTGCTGAGCTAGCTCAGATCGATACTGTTGGGCTATGGTAGCTCTTCGAAGATGGTGCATTGGCATGCTTCTTGTTGACTTAAAGAGGCCTGAAGGGAAACAAAATACCAGCAACACTGTATGATCGGAATCGCGTTTTGTGCCCCAGAAGGAGTATATACACGGCTGGCTGGTGGCCACACCATCCAACAGGGTCCACGGGTGTTTGCAGTTGGTGGCCGCCAGGTTACGCGGTGCGAACGTTTATGCTTTAAGTTCGTACCGGCCAGAAACACTTTATGATCAGCACACAGCTGGAGGAGTCGTTCTCCGTTATCTGTGTGATTAGTATCGACACTAAATCGACCCCCAGGTGTGGTTCCGAGGATCCCAGACGACCGACTTAGGCATTCATATCACCCGCAAGAATCACAATGTCGGTGCTTCCTGCTCGACGAATTAGCGTGGATAACTCTTCATAGTATTTTTCTCATAATCAGAACTGCGGTTCTTTGAGGTATAAGCCGATACCACAAACAAACACCACTTTCTATATGGAAAAGGAATTAACCTTGATTGAGCTGGATAAGTAGAAGGCGCGAAAACTGCTGTTCATTGGGATCCAGTTGAGCAAAGCGCGTTCGGCTCTGGGGCTGAGTGCAACTCCAATCCATATGTTCCGTGAGTCATTACTTCTGGATCATCAGACACCTGGAGGGAGAAACATGAAGGACCGGGGTTCGTCCTTGGCGTTCTGGAGTCGATAACCACGCTTGAACCTTGTGTGCGTATTTCGGAGACACAGCATACATCAGTGTTAAGGGAGTATAAAGTTTCAGCGAGTATTGCCTGTTTGCCACTTTGACATAGAATCCGGATGTTAAAAGCTCCTTTATAGAGAGGATCCCGCGGATTTAAAAAGTTATTTTTTAACTGTTAGTAGGCAGGGGGGGGGCTTAAGGTCCTTCGGTCAGATAACTGACAGTCAAATGACCCAGCGACATCTGCTTGTGTGGTGGGAAGTGGTTGGGGAAGGACGTTGGGGGACACGCAACTGTGCGGGCTAATGATGCTTCCTGGTTGCAAAGTCCGAAGAACAGGGCTTGGTTGCGATACTACACCTTGATCCTTTGACTCATAAGTCTAACCCACGAGGCAGTGGGAGGATTTAGGGTTTTGTTCGGGGACCCTGCCCCTAGTCTCTGACTCAAGTCTGACTCGCGAGGCGATGGACAGTGAGGTTACCTTTGGGGACCCTTCCCGGAGCCGATTACTCAATAACCTGCCCTGCTTGGCTGCTGGAGGCCGGCCCAACCTGAGGGCACAGCAGGCGCCCTTTGGGCAGCACCGAACTCTTTGATTTTAAAAGTATTTCGACCGTATTGGATAATGCACTGACGGTCACAGTCAGCCTTTGGGCGATCAGAATGTGCGGTTTTTAGGACACACCTTTTCTAACTCGTCCTTTCTCGGGGGAAGGCAGTATCACTACTTCCATGAATGTGGATTTGCTGGTCGTTTGGAGAAAGTACCGTACTGCCTTCACACGTCTATCGCAGAGGACAGGACGATTTCATCCCCAGACTGACTCGTGGCACGTTTAATCACAGTACGGGGTTTTGCTGCTCTTGGTCTGACTGCTCCCCTTTGGCATTCCTGGCATGTTTGCAGCTTGTGGAATGAAGTTTGTAGCGACCCAGTCACCCATATACTTGACTGTTCAACTCAGTCGCTCACTGGATCGCGAGGCTTGTCTTTTTTCTCATACTCACAAACACGTCGCATTAAGCTGACCCATCGGACATCGATTGTTTGCACCGCCTAGTCAGCGTAGCAACCACTCATGTGCCGACACGCCCACGTACACGCACTGGGACCTACATAAAGGGAAACCGAACCCAGTCAGGACACACACAGACTCGTGCACGCGCAGGGAGCAAGGAGTCAGCCAAGCACTCCAAGTCCACGGACAATCATGGAACACGTGTAGCAGCCATATTGTGAAGAAAACACGTTCCCACCAAGGGACTCTCACACAAGATAAGTTCCCTTAAGACTCGCTCCCATTTCACACTGTATTTATTTTTTATACGTATCGCAACCATGCTAAAAACTTCTATTAGTGCACATACACCTGATTTGTATTATGGCTATCATTACCTGTGCACTAATAAGCTCCAGCCGCAGGATCATTGCAGCACTTAAGGCCGACCACCACGTCAAGGTGGCAGCTTTAGGTCGGTTCCACTCCAGCTACATTCTGTTTTCGTTCTAGATCCTCTGCAGATTGTTCGCCAGTGCTTCACTACTGTTATATCATTCTTCAAGCTTCTCGTGAATGACAGAGAGCGCTGGTTAATTGCGAAAGTTTGAGTGCTGCCGGTGAGACTCACCCTTCAAGACTGGGTCGGTGTTATTTTCACTGCGTGGTTGGAGACGCAGGAGATACGGCTGCTAAGCGTTCCTGCTGTCCGTTCATATCTAGACTGTCCGAATGAGTGTATGGAGGTGCAGGCAACTTGGAATGATTTTGTTTAACTAGCTCCCTTACCCATCCACTTTCACACTTAGTCTTTCAAATAAATAATGACTATACGGTAGCAAAGCATCAGTGTTTGAACGCTGTCATGTTGTCGATGATGGTGGTTATTACGAAGGTACTTTCGTACGTCACCGCCTACCGCTTCTTCTGGAACACCAGCGTGGACTCCGACCATGCACTTGTACGCTGCTGCTTTTCATTGCGCTTTTCAGGTGTACACAAAACGCGCACACCTCGCTTAGCCATTGAGAAGCTAGTGGACCCAGAAGTCAAACGAAACTATCAGAACCAGCTCCTCGAATGCCTGCTGGACGGTACGGTGTCCGATGTAAACGGCCACTGGGAAAAAATATCCGAAGCACTACTCAAAGCAGGAGCGTCTGCTTGTGGTACAACCCAACCTACCTCATCCAAGCATTGGATCTCTGATAGGACCGTGTCTTTGCTGGAGACCCGGCGACAGCTTCCACCTAGCTGCCACCACAACTCCACCCGGCGCATCATCCGACGCCAGGTGAAACTAAGTGTCCGCGCAGACCGAGAAGCTTGGTGGGCCCGAAAGGTCAAAGAAATGGAAGATGCAAAGAATGCTGGAAACGTGCGCAAATTGTTCCACTTGATTCCTTCGACTGGTCCTCAGAAACCTCTTGTCAGCGAAATAATCAGGGACCAAAATGGCTCCCTGATATGCAGCAAAACAGAACGTTTGGATTGCTGGGCACAGTACTTTGAGCACAATTCAGCTGGCTATCTGCGACCTCCAATCCAGAAACCTGACCTTCAACAGAAAGGTGGACCGTAAATATGGAGCCGCTTACAGCCTCGGAAGTGTCCGAATGCATTTCTCTACTCCAACATCATCGTGCTGCTGGTCCTGACAACCTTCCACTTGCTCTTTTCAAGGATGGTGGTGGATTCCTCAGCCAGTGCCTGTCTAGACTATTTTGATCTATCTGGGAGAAGGAGACCGTTTCAGACAACTGGGGTGAACCGATAGTGGTTCCCATTTTCAAAAAGGTTACTCGCAGTGAATGTAGCAACCACAGAGGTGTTAGTTTGACGCCTGTTGTGACAAGGTTTCTGGCGTCATTGATTCTTCGTCGTCTTATGGCGGCACACGAAGTCTTGACTCGTGAGAATTAAGCGGGATTTCGACCGGGTAGAGGCTGTGTTGACCACATCTTCACGCTCCGTCATGGGTTAGAGCAACGCCAGATGTACAGACAAC
>NW_008751709.1:695901-728512 GCF_000715545.1 Opisthorchis viverrini
GTCAGTTTCTTTCCAGATTGTCTGATTGAGCGGTTGGAGGTTTAGGCACCTCAGAATGCTTGACATAGGCCAGCACTAGGTCCCCTCCCTCACCCACTCTTTATCTCTTCTCTTCATTGCAGGGCTTTTAATACAATTATATATATATATATATAACTAGACGAACCTTATGGTTGTACGGCAGTGAAGCATCAGTGCGAACACTGATGTTGCTGTCTTTGATGATGATGACGTTACGGGCGTCCCCGTGCATGCATCCCTGAATTGCGTGGCAAAGATAGAGTGGAGTAGTGTTGTCTCGAACGTTCCTCCTCCAGGTCCCGTAATACCATGTTTATTCTGGATGTTGCTGTCTTTGATGATGATGACGTTACGGGCGTCCCAGTCCGTGCATCCCTGAATTGCGTGGCAAAGATAGAGTGGAGTAGTGTTGTCTCGAACGTTCCTCCTCCAGGTCCCGTAATACCATGAGAGTTTATTCTGTTCTACAAATGTTTAGTGAAAACAGCGCGCGCTCCAGCCTTGTTCGATAACCCCATGTGAAGTTATGTTGCCACATAGGCTACGGCCTTTAAGACAAATGCAATCTTTCTGAAAATCCAAGCAAGAAAACCATAAAAATACCGGGAACTCAGGCTACTGTCACCAAAACAGAAGCTCCAAAAACGTACTTCATGGGAACTTCGAAACAAATGGCACTGAGAGTGGGTGTCCTGCAGCAGCCTAATGCCGCGATTTTGATGGACCTGGAATCGTTGTCTGAGCGAGCTTGCGGGATACTTGATGGTCCCGTGCTCCATGTACACAGACGACTGAGCGAGAGCGGAGTCTGAAAGGAAGTAGATAGTCTTCATGATTCTCTCGTCTCACTGCGTTACCGGTTTCGGAGGTGTCGATGGTCAAACAGTCTTTGAAGATCTCCCGCTCGCACTGGTCACAATTCCGATCAATAGAGTTATTGTAAAACCGATCTGAGAACCTTCTGTCCTGATACATTTATTCAGACTAGTCCGTATCAACAGGCGTTCGATTTTCGGTCAAGTGGAACTTATTAGCAAATCAAGTAGCGCCGTTGCCCGACCGAAGGGTGGGCGGACAAGCAGGCGGGAACACGGAGCAGGGACGATCCTGCATAAAATTTCTAATTAGCTCTACAGTTTTCTCTGAATATTGCAAAAAACTTAGTCTTCCTTCTTTATTTGTCCTACCTCAAGTTCTTACGACAAGGCTCTGGTAAACGAATGGGGCCACATAGGCTACGGCCTTTAAGACAAATGCAATCTTTCTGAAAATCCAAGCAAGAAAACCATAAAAATACCGGGAACTCAGGCTACTGTCACCAAAACAGAAGCTCCAAAAACGTACTTCATGGGAACTTCGAAACAAATGGCACTGAGAGTGGGTGTCCTGCAGCAGCCTAATGCCGCGATTTTGATGGACCTGGAATCGTTGTCTGAGCGAGCTTGCGGGATACTTGATGGTCCCGTGCTCCATGTACACAGACGACTGAGCGAGAGCGGAGTCTGAAAGGAAGTAGATAGTCTTCATGATTCTCTCGTCTCACTGCGTTACCGGTTTCGGAGGTGTCGATGGTCAAACAGTCTTTGAAGATCTCCCGCTCGCACTGGTCACAATTCCGATCAATAGAGTTATTGTAAAACCGATCTGAGAACCTTCTGTCCTGATACATTTATTCAGACTAGTCCGTATCAACAGGCGTTCGATTTTCGGTCAAGTGGAACTTATTAGCAAATCAAGTAGCGCCGTTGCCCGACCGAAGGGTGGGCGGACAAGCAGGCGGGAACACGGAGCAGGGACGATCCTGCATAAAATTTCTAATTAGCTCTACAGTTTTCTCTGAATATTGCAAAAAACTTAGTCTTCCTTCTTTATTTGTCCTACCTCAAGTTCTTACGACAAGGCTCTGGTATAACGAATGGGTTCAAATCGTCGGGCGTATTTGGCGCCCGTTGAAAATGACACTATGAGACTGAAACAAGCGAGATTAAAGCACTGTTATGTATTTATTTATAACCATGCTCACGTATGGACCAAGGCATATCATAGAAGCGGCAGTTCGTCGTATCTGAGGCATATCATAGAAGCGGCAGTTCGTCGTGGGACGTCCCTCCTATCTGTCGGAGCAACTTTCGTGCTCGCAGTTTGTGTATCCGGAGTCAAATGGGCCTGTATGTCGAACACGGTGACTGAGTAGCAGTCTGGGTAAGTGTAACCGGAAGCGGGTAGGGGTCGCAATGATCATTCGGATAGCTCAGAGTTTCTGCCTATGTGAATGAAGCAAAGAAAGGCGGTGGGACCAGATCAGGTGGCTTGGCTGATGTGAGCTTTAGGTGCACCGAGCACTTCGAGCTACGGCCAACCAGCATTCTTGATGTCTATGGCTGATATGGAGTTAAAACAACCAAGGTGGGTAGTGGTGCAGAGGATAGGTTGCCATGTTATCAATAAGCAGGTAGGTTTGTGGTGTGGTTTGAAGTAATATTTGGAGTGTATTCTTTCTGTGGAATGCGATCTGACTCCCGGATTAGTTTACCCACAGAGCTGGTCGACTACGTTGGTTCTGACAGTTCGTCGAACCTTTTGACCAAGGGACGTTAATACTCCCGGTAAAAAAAACGTTCAGCTGTAGCACCCTTTCGGTGCCTAACCGCCGTGCCACCCGAAGATTGCACGAAGGCTGGGATACTGCCAGGTTGCCCAAGCCTAGATAAGGGGAAGTTGAAAGACAGAGGTCAGGTTCGAACCACGGACCTTCCGGTGAGTAAATTCGCGCTCTAACCACTTGGGCCATCTCGCCCCCGGTGGCATGATAAAGTTTTCTCAATGTCGGTTTTATTTCGAATGGCTTTTCACCCGATTCACACAACCAACGCTATATCACTTTTACTTGTTGATACTGAAGTGTGCCACTGATGCTGAATTTTCGTACCCACCACGCAGAGTGGTGCCACTTTACCATAAGAGAGCACTGTTCCGAATGTGGGCACTGACCTGAGTCACAGATTCAGCACAGCAGGGTAGGCTTAATGGAGTCCCCATGGGGACTTTGTGTGGATGCCCGCTGAGTACTGTTACCTCCGATAGTATAAGGCATAAAAAACTTCAGGATTCAGATCAGCAAGCAAACGTAGGTTGTACTACTGACCTATTTCCAGGGAGTAAAATGTTGGACACAGTCCGACATTCAGTTGTCTCTTCCACTGCAGTTACGCACCTTAACTGCTCGTTCGATACCAGCTATTCGTCAACAAAAGTAATCCAGCTTGAGATATCGATTCTGGGATGCCACAAGGTACCTGGGCCGAATGGTTTGCACTTCGCACTCTTCAAAGAGGGTGGAGGTCCTGGTGAACAATTTTACGACTATGCTGCAGAAGATTTCGAACGAAAATAGAATACCAGTGGAATGAAACTCATACCGTCATTTCAGTGTTCAGAAAGGGCCCAAGAACATCATGCAAAGACCATCGTGGCACCAACCTGGCATCCCTGGTATTGTTATGCGCAGGTTGGTCGGTTATCGGAGAGAGATTTGTAAGACTCAAGTTGGGTTTCGTATCGACCACATCTTTACCTTGAGACAAGTTTTTGAGCAGTACCACTATCAAACGCCCCACGTTGGTTGTTTTTCTGGATCTGAAAACTGTTTGGTTCTGTCGATCCTCAGAAACTTTGGTGATGTCTGGCTATCAAATTTATGTTCCTTGTGGGGGCACTGTATGCGAACTCCTGTGCACGAGTACGAGTATATAGCTAGCTTTCGCCTGGGTTCACCACCTCCTCAACTTTGTTTCTGATGTGGTGCTTGAAATTTCTCTGCTTGCCTCTAGAACTTCGGGGATTGGCATGCGTTCCACGCCTTCAAAGTGCTGCCACAATCCAGCCGCTCTGTCTCCGTGGGAATTCAGGATGGGGGAAGGGGGAGGGGGAACGTGCGCCTGCCGATCGGTTCACTTATCCAGGTAGCCGTGTGAGCCTGACTGTGACAAGTAAACTCACCCATTACTACAGTAGGAACAAAACTTGTGAACTCGCGTCATGTACGGCGCCAGAAATCGACTTCACTTAACCTAAAGGTCCGCGTTTGCAAGGTAAATGCAAGAGTGGTCTTATGCTGCAGTTGTAAAATTCGCTTCTTCCGATCCGAGAACACCTGACGGATTCAAACATTTGATCATCAGTGCCTCCGCGGTATACCAGGCACTAGCCGGCCAAAACGTGCTTGCAATGAAGCGCTGTGTTAGGGAATACTTCGTTATCAATGAGTCACCAGTGCAGCAAGTTAAACTCATCAGGTCGATGTTGTTGGGCACGCCAAACTACCGCTTACCAAAGAACACTATCTTGAACTCCGAATTCTTGTTGGTGAAAGGCTTGAAATGGCGATGCCGAGTGGGGGCAGCTGCCGTCACACTGAATGCCATGGGTTCTTTCCGCCTATATATTTGGGATCTGTGTGATTATGCTTGCTTGTGATTGGAAATCCCACAGGCCATGGTATGTTACCGGTCCCGGTGGAGAGTATGGTGTTACTTTCTAATCGGACTGCCTAGAATAAAAAGTTCGGCCACAACACGCATACGGCGCCAGCTGCCATGCCAGCCAAAGGAGGCAAGGTGACTGAGGCACTGTCAGGTCGTCCAAGCCTAGACAGAATAACCAGCCAAGATGCCGGAGTTGGGTTCGAACTACGGACCTTCCTGTTAGTGGGTTCGCACCTTAAGCGCTGAGCCATCTCTGGTTCGAAAGGTGATTCGAGCAGCTTGGGTGAGACCCATCAGCTCTGACTGCTAGACCACACGGAACGAAGCTAAAGTTTGCCTTTCATTGTAAGGTGGACTCAACTCAAGTGAAGTTCGCTAAGGACTTTGGTTCAGTCCCATCAATGACGCTTTACTTCGATGTGATGCTCGGATGCACTCGAATCTCTGATGTCCCAAGGTACTGGTACTATGATCGTGATCATCTTCCAGGGGAACATAAGGCTGTTTGTTATGTCTCTTATTCTACCCCTTTGTTACTAAGCGTTTTTTTTCTCATAGTTGTATGGCAGCTAAGCGCCATAGGTTACCCCTGGCGTTTCGCCGTCGATGATGCTGATGAAATGGGGTGCTCGGTGGCAAGGGTCCATTGTCTTTGTTGTGGGTCAATGGAATTTCTAAGCAATTCACAAAGCGAGTAAATGGGAGTCAGTGGCGCGCCGCCCTCGAGGAATCTGAGTCAAGTTTTTCAGCCACATGCTATATCCTGAAGCACAGTAGTTCCAGAGACTGCTTCGTTCACCTGGATAGGGAAAATGAGAAGATCAGAGCGACATGTTGGAGATGATGGCCCAATCGGTTCACCCACTTTAAAGGGTTCGGTATGGAAGGGAGTGAGGGAGCTACGCAGTTGATGGGACAGCTTCAACGTGAAATCCGCAAATGCAGCGTGACAAAGTCATCCATGTCAGGGTCACTAGCTTTTGGTTTGTGCTGGCAATACAGGAGCCTCCCTTGAGCGAAGCAACAGCGGATAACAACGGCTAGCCTACCTCTGAAGAAGGCGTATTGCTGGTTTAAGCACTTTCAACAACAACCCAGCTGGTTACCGTCAGTTGTTCAGTCGGACTCCCGACCTGCCGCGCAGCCTTGGACATTGAACCCGGAACCCTCGACGGCTTCGGAAGTAAGCAAACACCTTTTACCCCTTAAGGTTCACCGAGTTTCTGGTCCTGACGAACTCCCGCCCGCACTATTAAAAAATGCAATATTTGGAGTCGGTGTTTGTCCAATTTGTTTGCCTCTATCTGGGCAAAAGCGGTCATCCCGACTGGGATGAATCGATAGTAATGTCCATCTTCAAAAAGGGTGCTCTCAGCGTGTGACAACCACAGATGAATTGCCTTGACCATGATGTGACAAGATTCTATGTGCGGCTTACATTATCTTAAGAAGGCGCATGAAAACGGGAGCCGAGAACAGCAAGCAGGATTTCGGCGTGGAAAGGAATTTGTGGACGACATCCCCACACTGTCAAGTGTTGAGGCGACGGTATGTATACAGTCCTTTAATTTTGATGTTTCTCGCTTTCGCGAATGCATTCAATTCTGTCGACACGCAACAAGACATACCCCAGAAGCTGGTGAGTATCACGCGCTGTTAGTATTCACATACTTGTGGACCCGTGAGTGTGTATGGGGAGCTCTCTAAAAACTTTTCTACAGGCAGTGCTGTCTACATTTTCTAGTTTTGTTTTGATGAGGCGATCACTGGGAAGCTCTTAGGTTCGGTATTCACGCCTCTCCGAGCGAGGATCTAGTCAAACTGGGATGTGTAGACTGTATTGTCCTCATTTTCAAAAATGTTGGGAACTGCAAGCAATATTGGACAAACCGGCCAGTCATCCAGTCCCCTGACATGTACTTCGCGCCCACAAAGTGCATATTCACACTTCACACCGTACAGTCTTTGAACATGTCTCCGAAAATTCAAGCAGTGACACTGAAGGTCATGAAACATTATGTTCCTTGGAAGCTGCATTAACTCTGACGGTAGTGTAGTATGAAGTAGGCAAATGAATCTCGAAGACCAAGATTGCATTTTCGAGTTAGCGCCACTTGTGGCATTGAAAAAGCATTTCACTAGGTCGAAGAGGACGCTTATATCAAACAGTAGGGGCTATATTGTTGTACGGCTATGGGGCTTGACTACTTTGGGTGGAGGATATGAAACATCTTTAGGTCTTTGATTAATGACATCTCAGGGCTTTAACCAGAGTTGGCTCGCACCAATGTGTTTAGAGCGAGGTGATCAGAAGACAAGTTCTGGGTGGAGCAGACAGCATTTCACTCAAAGAATGCACCTAGCACTGCAAGGTAATTCGGCTGGCTCAAGTGTCACTCATGCCATTCTAACAGCCTGCTGAGATGAGCGCTATTTTCCGTGCCTAATTCAGAGTGGTGGAAACTTGGGGATGGACAGAATTTGACATGGCAGAAGAGAATGAAGGGTGTTACGAAAAGTTTGCTGTTGCCCTCCAGGGTGGGTCCACGTGACCCTCCCTGCAATTGGCCGGAGGAGCTGAACAATATGGCTGCTAACCTATGTTAGAGGTGCCAGGAGTCCAGTTGTCTCGGTAGTTAGGGCTGTACTTACTGACCGGAAGGTCCTTCGTTCGAACCCGAACTCTTCTGTCTAGGCTTGAGAAACCTGACAGTATCCCATCCCTCGTGCAACCTTCGGGTGGCATGGCAGCTAGGCACCGAAAGGGTGTTACAGCTGAACGATCTAACCTATATCAGTGGCGTTCATGCTGTCAGTTTGTATCCAGACCGACCAGATGTTGGAGATGTAGGTACCTCGGATGTTTGTTTTAGATTAGCCTTAGGTTTCCCTCCATCTCCTATTTTTTCCTTCCATTATAATGTTTTATTCAAGGAAATTGATATGGTTGTATGGCAGTGAGGCATCATTTTCTCATCTGTTGCTTGCAATGGTGACTATGATGGGGACAATCAGTACTAGTGCACACTTTCAAAGGTGACTTGTAATGAGTACAGTAATCCTGCAGGGGTTAACGTGCCTACAGTCGTAACGAGACTCTTGGTGACGTTTGTCCTTCGTTGCCTTATGCGGTCCCATGAAGCGCTCACGCGAGAGCGGCAAGGAGGATTCTGACCTGGTAAGGACTGCGCTTACTCACTCTGTCAGGTGAAAATTTCAATATTCCTTGATTTCGGAGGCGCACTTGACCCTTTTAACCGGTCTGTTCTCCTTGCTAACCTTTCTGAATAACGAATGCTCGGGAAGTTTATCAATAAATATTTTACGTGTTCCCAGGCTTCCGGATGTGTATCCAAAAGCTTCCGTACATAAAATGACATCCGACGAGGATGCCTACTTCCTCCATTCTTATTCACTTTCGTGGTCGATGAGACATTAAGACAAACAGTTAGATTTTCAAAGCCGTGATGTTCACATAGTTCCTGACTATAACCTTGTCGAACTGGAATATGCAGGCAACATCTTTCTCGTCTTCGAGGAGAAAATGGCATAGGTCTTTTCAGATGAACTGACCAAAATCGTCCTGTCCTTTGGCATGCGCTTTACAGCTAGTTCAGTTTGTCAGCTATGAACCATATAGCAAAGGTACGTTGGTTTCAGCTGACGCAGTTTCGGCCACCGAAAAGTGGAAGTGCATCAAAAGTGTGGCTGTACATTTGAGGCGAAGGCATGATCAGTCGGTTCGCTTATTGCGCCGAGGGAACGGGTGGCTGCGAGCCACGTACGAAAGCCGACACCTACGGTGCAGGAGCGTCAGTGACTGAGCCATATCTGCCCGTGTCATTATAATACATAATAATTTTTCAGCTGTCACACCCAGTGCCTAGCTGTCATGCCACCAGATAGAAGCGTGAGGGATGACATATTGCCAGATTGCCCTTCCGGCCAGTGAATTCGCGCTCTAACCACTAAGCCATCTCGGGCACGTGTCATTAGCTAAGGCGAGGAATATCGTCTGCATACTCAACGTCTGTGAGCCAACACCCCGGGAGCTTTTCGGTCCCAGAGGCTTCAGAGACAGGCGAAGTGGCAAACAGCATGTCAATAGCAAAGTTGAAAGGGAATGGTCAGAGAGAGCAACCTCGTCTTATACCGCTGGACGTGATGAGTCTCTGTATGCCCTTGCGCGTCCAGAGGAGTTCGCGTACGGTGTTTTAAGGGATAGGAATTTAGAATCCTGAACACTAAACCGTGAATAGTGCCACACGAAAGGTATATTCCGTGTGTCGAATTTCGTTCCAACTGGAACATGCAGCTGTTTCGGTTGGGGAATAACATAAGTGAGAGCTCCATTTGGGTCTCTATTCGAAGGTCCGACGCTGTGGAATTCGACTCGCTTTGGGCAAAATGCGTGGATTATGCAATAGCACAAGGAACAGGAAAATTAACGGTAAGCAAATGTGAAGAGCCCCCTGTGGTTACTTTGAAATCTGTTGACCAGGAATTTACTCCAAAGTAGCTGCATTTTATTCATACGGGTGAAGAACCTGGGCATCTTGACCGGTGTCTTGGTATCGAATTGTCGGCAAACTAATTCTTTGCAGCCACCATTATTATTTTATTATTACTCTTTTGCTATTATTCTTTTGCAGCTATTTATCAAATGCAAAATCTCCGGTCCTTGTTTGCCACTATAAATTACCTCGGGGCCTCTCTCTCGCAGTCCAGCACGCATATCCGTCATTTATCCCTCTTCCCAAAAATTCCACCATCCATTATAGTTCAGCACCAAACTATACCGACTAAAACACCGGAACATCATAACAACCCGGAGGTTGAACGGTTGCTGAAAACGCAACTTTGCGGATTCCCACCCTACGAGGCTAGAAAACGTTGGTTCTTTTACCTATTCCGTCCTAACCTGGCTGTTTAGTTAGGCCTGGATTTCAAGATGCCATAATGAAGAGAGATTACTTGAAGAGAGAGGTATCGGCACATTTTTCGGATCTGCGTTTGCGTTTGAATGCAATAAGAAAAAACAATATTCTTCCCAGGGAAACCAGAGTGAGTGATTTTGTTCATTAGGAAGTTACTTGTTCGTTAACTTAGGATATGGCAAGTTTGCAAATCGCCTCACTTCCGAGAGACAGCAACTGGACACGGATTAAGGCACGGTGTGTTATCACCTCACGTCGCCGTGGATGCAAGATGCCTTGGAGAATCTCACGAATAATATGGCGTCGCTACGCAGACTACAACAAGATGTCTGGCGCACTTTGGGGCGCATGGAGTTCGAATACCCGGAGCGTCCGGAAACACATGTCATGGCCACCTCCTAAAGGACAATCCGTGGAGCAATACTTGAAAAGATATCACCAGTACCTAGCGGACGAGTAGCTTATTCTCGACTATTACACTTGTACATAGTATTGTTATTGCCATAGAATTCTGAATATATCGCCTTCTGAGAAAGCGCGCAATACTTGAGTTTTGGTCACAGAAGTACGTTACTTGGCAACGATATCAGCTGAAGAAGCTGATTAAGATCTCGTAAACCAGGGTAGGGCACGGTTCCGTTTGCTTCGCTTATCTCTCTCCTGTTGATTCATTCACCCGCGTATGTAGGAAGAGCGTTATGAAGACCGAGTTCGGTCTTGTACTCCATATTATAGCGGATTCTTGGGTCTCTTCTGCTAGGGAATTGGTGGTAGTAAGCCAGTTAGACCTCTAATTGGTCATAGTTGGTTAGCTTTCGTGATGTTTTGGGACCGTATGGAGCTGAGTGGGAAATGTCGATACATCCATCTCTTTGGATTGTGGGATCTTTTGTATAGGATTTCGAACTCAATGGAACGGAAAGTTTAGGTGCACCCATGTCTTACGCTGGTGTGAAAACTCTTTCAAGGGAGCCCACCTGACCATCTAACAGGTTTGATAAGCAAATGTTTGGTGGCGTGTGACTAACATTATCAATGAAGAGCAGTCACAAACAGCATTTTGGCTACCTTTAGGGGAATAGTGTTTCCCTATCCACAACTCGTGTTCTAAGGTAACTGCGTTCGTAATTCCCTTTGGCAATAAAAATACTTGTGTTTAGCCGAATGAAAACGAGTGCCTAATTCTTCAAGTGAATGATGTTACCTTAGTTAGGCCGCATCATTTCTGATCAGATCAGGCCTCAACTGATGTGATCTTATACCCGTTTGGAGTTCGACTACTGCTGATGAGAGTTAATCCTTGAGAACGGAACGAGAATCAAAAAATCACGTTTTCTGTCCTGAACTCATTTCGCTCGTCTGATGACAGGAAATGGACTGGGCTCTGACGGAAACAGGCGGATGTATGACGAGTGTTCCTTAACAAGCGAATATGCTACTTAGTCCCTTACCAATTGTATCTACGGTTTCAAGACAAAACCTGCCAGTATATGGAGTTGTTCGATCTTTCACCTTTTCATGGGCGACTGCAACGAATGCGGCCGAAAGCTTTTTTTATGTGCATTCTGTAAGATACTAAACAAAATCTATCTGTTTGGGGAAGCGGATCAATGACCTAACCGCAATAAACAGCTGATCCCTTTTGGACCAAAAACCCACCAACCGACCAGCACGACGCGTGCTCCGAATGTGAACAGAATTTACGAATGGTGCGACAGTTTAAAGCTTGGATTGTACAGAAAGTGTACGGGAACAGTTTGAGCGAACCGAAGAGGGGAGATTCTCGGAAAGTTGGTGCCCTAAGGCCGCAACTTTTCACAAGCTTCAGCATGTTGAGTAGTCGTTCAAATGTTGGACAACTCACATGCCCAACTGATGTTTCGGACGCACTTTCATGTTGCATGCCGGTGCTCTTAGCATGCGTTGCTGAGATCATGGTCGAATGTCTTTTCTTCGATACACGAATAATCGTAGCTCAAGTGGCAGAGCTGGAGAGGCGTTACTGGTGCCCTGTGGTAAGGGTGCATATTACTAATCGCGAGTACAGCATGGTATGCATGCTTACGAGACCACTGATGTGCGTCAAAGGTTAGGACACATCCCGTAATTTGTGGCTCTTCAGCGAATGCTGGCTCTCCGGATCCCATCCTGTTACCTTACGTTAGCCCATAATGAAAGATCGAGAAATACTATGCAGTTGTTCTACCTTTCTTGAGGATGCTCATTAGTGTATATCCCACGAATTCCGATGGCGACTCGAATCTGCAATCCCTTAAGCTGAACAGTGGCTGGTCATCCGAGTCTCCTAAAATTAGCGAGATGTGCTTCACTGACGGTCCCCAATAACGAACAACTGAACAGTACTCCCGAACTTTTCAGCACATGTTGACCCGCAGAGTGGAGCCGAAAACCGTTATTGTTGAATATTCGGATGTGAGATCTGGAGGGATGTACGCAATAATTCGACAGCTTGAATACGCGTTGACTAACATTATCAATGAAGAGCAGTCACAAACAGCATTTTGGCTACCTTTAGGGGAATAGTGTTTCCCTATCCACAACTCGTGTTCTAAGGTAACTGC
Source organism: Opisthorchis viverrini (assembly GCF_000715545.1). Taxonomy (NCBI): domain Eukaryota; kingdom Metazoa; phylum Platyhelminthes; class Trematoda; order Opisthorchiida; family Opisthorchiidae; genus Opisthorchis; species Opisthorchis viverrini. The sequence goes on from NW_008751709.1 coordinate 707,926, forward strand.
GTTCGTAATTCCCTTTGGCAATAAAAATACTTGTGTTTAGCCGAATGAAAACGAGTGCCTAATTCTTCAAGTGAATGATGTTACCTTAGTTAGGCCGCATCATTTCTGATCAGATCAGGCCTCAACTGATGTGATCTTATACCCGTTTGGAGTTCGACTACTGCTGATGAGAGTTAATCCTTGAGAACGGAACGAGAATCAAAAAATCACGTTTTCTGTCCTGAACTCATTTCGCTCGTCTGATGACAGGAAATGGACTGGGCTCTGACGGAAACAGGCGGATGTATGACGAGTGTTCCTTAACAAGCGAATATGCTACTTAGTCCCTTACCAATTGTATCTACGGTTTCAAGACAAAACCTGCCAGTATATGGAGTTGTTCGATCTTTCACCTTTTCATGGGCGACTGCAACGAATGCGGCCGAAAGCTTTTTTTATGTGCATTCTGTAAGATACTAAACAAAATCTATCTGTTTGGGGAAGCGGATCAATGACCTAACCGCAATAAACAGCTGATCCCTTTTGGACCAAAAACCCACCAACCGACCAGCACGACGCGTGCTCCGAATGTGAACAGAATTTACGAATGGTGCGACAGTTTAAAGCTTGGATTGTACAGAAAGTGTACGGGAACAGTTTGAGCGAACCGAAGAGGGGAGATTCTCGGAAAGTTGGTGCCCTAAGGCCGCAACTTTTCACAAGCTTCAGCATGTTGAGTAGTCGTTCAAATGTTGGACAACTCACATGCCCAACTGATGTTTCGGACGCACTTTCATGTTGCATGCCGGTGCTCTTAGCATGCGTTGCTGAGATCATGGTCGAATGTCTTTTCTTCGATACACGAATAATCGTAGCTCAAGTGGCAGAGCTGGAGAGGCGTTACTGGTGCCCTGTGGTAAGGGTGCATATTACTAATCGCGAGTACAGCATGGTATGCATGCTTACGAGACCACTGATGTGCGTCAAAGGTTAGGACACATCCCGTAATTTGTGGCTCTTCAGCGAATGCTGGCTCTCCGGATCCCATCCTGTTACCTTACGTTAGCCCATAATGAAAGATCGAGAAATACTATGCAGTTGTTCTACCTTTCTTGAGGATGCTCATTAGTGTATATCCCACGAATTCCGATGGCGACTCGAATCTGCAATCCCTTAAGCTGAACAGTGGCTGGTCATCCGAGTCTCCTAAAATTAGCGAGATGTGCTTCACTGACGGTCCCCAATAACGAACAACTGAACAGTACTCCCGAACTTTTCAGCACATGTTGACCCGCAGAGTGGAGCCGAAAACCGTTATTGTTGAATATTCGGATGTGAGATCTGGAGGGATGTACGCAATAATTCGACAGCTTGAATACGCGTTCTTTCCAAAATGCAGTGTTGTCCATTCGTTTAGTTCTACTCAGTCACACGTGATTTTCTCTCCATATACACCCTTGAAATGCACCCAACTCTATAAGATGAACTTAAACTGGTGGAATGATTCAGCGAGCCTTTCACTATTTACAGTAACCGCAAATCCCTTCACTCCTGCTTCGTGCACTCTTACCATATTTTTAACTCATCTTCGGATCAGTGTTAATCGCGAGACGCTCAGGATTCTACACGGTAATCTCAACTGGTCACATTGTCGTAGTTATTGGTTCAGCTCTTTGTGATACGCGACTTGAGGCATCATCCATCGTCTTTGGTAGAATCTTTAAACAGCGGAACTCCGAGTACCTCAATCCGTCATGTCCGACCTTGGCACAAGGAACTCTGCTAGTCATCGTTTGCATCAAATCTGTCCGGAACTGTCACTATCCTACACGTGTACAAAGTCTGAATGTTTCCCAGGACAGTTTCGTAATCACTTTTATGGCGAATATCCAGTAGACCAAATTTGTGCACATTACTTCCAACTTACCCTCTTATAGAATCACCCACCCTACTAACCCAGGTACATCCGTTTTAATCACATTTATGAAAACTGGAAACTTGTAACCATGTACTGGGAGCTCACCCCCACTAAGGTGCCCAGACCCATTCGTATAAACTATTTGCAAAGGCGGGATAAGGAGCCAAAAGTGCTGTCGTTGAGAGTGAAAACTTCGCAACTGAGTATCAGCCGAGTGATTTCATCACATTCCCGCTGATAAGCGCAATGCCAAGTCGTTTCGCACTGACTTCCGGAACTGACACTGTTTTAAGTGGCCATCGATCTACCAATTAGTACTGATTATACGGCTGTTCCCTAAAAGAAACCAATCCTAGTCGAACCAGGGACCTGTCAGTAAATTCACGTTCTAACCGCTTGAACCATCTCGCCTCCTACTGAAAACGTCAATTCGTGACTTGGAGCATCGCTATCGACAAGCTGGATTACTTGCCCTAGTATAGGCCTAACTATTAGTGTGGAATGAGAGTTCGTCCTTAAATATTCACATTTGGCAGCGAATTTCGTAGTTGGAAAAGCGATGCAGCGATATCATATGGGTCATGGCTTGTGTCAATATACTGAACAGCCTGTTGTTCAAATGCTAGGTGACGGCACCGAAGGCATCATTTGCTAAAACGACAAACCTTGACAGATCCGGTCGACCTGAATGTGTGTGTGGTCCGTAAACCGGTCGACTCGGAGGCCACAGCTTGAGCCCAGTGAAAGTTTCGGGACCTTTCGTCGAGGATGCCATAGTATGTGGAAGGCAGTAAATTCTCATTATTGACATCCTTATCAAAACCGCATACGAACGATATCTAAGAACATAGAAGTCGTATCTCAACCAAGAATTCATTTTTGGTGTCGGTAGACTGACATTTTAACCTGTAAAAACGCCAAGGGAAGAGAACGCTTTGGTCTAATTGGGGGGGAGGGGGTAGATCTAAAGCTAAATCACGATCACCGGGAATGCTAATGTCAACTCTTCGGAGTGATGTTTCTCGGAGAAGTTCTTCTTCACAGAGAGGAGAAGCAGGCGATCTGAAGCACATTCGTACTAACTCTTTTGTGTCACATTGAGAACAAATCCATTCGAATCACCAGCTTTGCTACAAGCTCGCTGTCAGTTATCTATAACCAAACCACAATCCGCAACAACATTAATCTCACCAAGTCAATCGCTTGATTCTTCCTGAGATCAAAGAACGAAGAGATCTTTCGAAGGATACATTTATTGATATCAAATAGTTGAAGTGCGTCCTCGCAGGAGGTAGGGCGGTCTCTGTTGGATCTAAAGCACAATAGTGTTTAAATAATCGAACATACCGTGACTTCCTTCGTACTGCCCCTCGGTTTTCTGCCCCTCGCGGGTCCAGTTTTAGACGGTGTCTGCTGAACTGCTTCTAGAAGATTGATAAGAGCCGTAGACTAGATATTTCCTTCCGTACCTGGGTCACCGCTTCGACATCTAACAGAGAATCTTTTCTTCTTCAGAGAGGATACACTGGAACTTGGACAGGCATCGGTTGATTGGGGAGTTCTTGTACGCCTTTTTCGAGTTGGATCTGTCTTGGCTGCAGTGACCGTTAGTTTTCGTCCATCTTCTGTTGGTTTAAGGCGATACAAACAATCCAAAGGATATAATTACCCAATCCAACCAGGCCCACGGTTTCTGGGGCCTTGCTCGGGGGAATGCCTGTTTCTTCCTTCAGACACTTTCCTTTAACCCGACTAGCAGTAGGTTGTGTGCATGTTGAAGCTGAAACAATTGGGTTTGCTGAAGGTGAGGTATGAAAAAACTAGTCACCTGAGATGGAGTCGCGACTGCGCAAGGCCTTCCGTTGTGCTGATGAAGTTCTCCGAAGTACGAGTTTACTATCCGATTGTGGGGTCTTTATACGCCTTCGTGAAACCAGCGGCACTGCACTCAGAAGTTTCTTGGTATCATTATACTGTACCGAATCAACAGAACCAGTGGCCACTGCCCTTGTATCATGTGGAGCACCATATATAGAGGGAGTTGGATCTGAAGGCGATAAGTAGCATGTTAGGTTAGATTGTACCTGGAATGGAATTTCCACTCGTAAACGGGAGCTCAAGTTTTTCTGACGAGTTTCCATTGCCTACTGCGGGTGAGACTGCAATATGCGCAGTGTTTGAGAGGCGCTTAATCGGCGTCGTGACTGGAGATTTTTGCGTCTCTGCATACTGGAGGCAAGTCAAGAAATCGGCAACATTTGAAGTATTAAACGTACGTGTCCCATCTGAATTGATGTGGTAGCGGAACTTTTCTAACTTACCTAAGAGATCTCGACGTCTAACGGTCGATTTGCGCTTTCCAAGTGTGGGGTCCCCTGTAGTTGAATGAATGATTCTCGACCCACTGTGTTGGACGACTGGTGTTGTCTCCAGAACAGGTGTTGATTGTTCACAATGCTGTAATTGATCATCCGCGGTTATAGTATCAATGCAGCCAAGTTGGGTCTCGTCTGCATTTTTGCAAGTAAGTTCAGTAATGCCGTTGACTTGATTGGGCCGCTCAGTCACATTATGACTCTTCGCTGAACGAGTTGAGGGAGTCTCCAAGCGCACATGTTGACTCTTACCAACCATGGATTCTACCTTGCAGGCTGCATCTTATACAACAATCAGAGTATTTAAACTGACTTACTTGAAGAATCTTGCCGCCTACTTGAAGATCGTCGAACTTCATTACGACCGATAGATGAGCCTTGTGAACCAGGTGTTTTTAACCTTGATTGTCGAGTTACGCGTCCTGAACTATTCGCAGTTGCCGGTTGAGACTCCGAAAGACCCACGACCTCTGACTCATCAGTTTGAACCAACTGAACTTGGTCTACTGTGACATCTGTGCACACCAGGAATAAAGTAAAATGCAAATATCCCGAGCAACTGAACTCAACCATCCGGTTTTTCGATAGATTCGGGAAACTCCCAAACAGTATATGGACTCCCTCAGGATAGACTGCTCAACAAAATGATGCATCTAAACCTTCAATGATCTCAACGTTCAATTCGGAGCCGCATAACATCATAACTGGTATCCTATTGCAAGTAGATAGAATCACGTTGACACAAAGTGGTGCGATCACATGTGATGACAGCCTCACAAAAATGGGTGCATACATGTATGCACACCAAGATGATCATCGAGCAGACAAAGCAATTAAAACCATGGCCAACTACAGTAGACCACGTGTGTACGATCTCAGTCTAGCTTACCACCGACGCAGATCATCCCCACAACGTTCGCCTCCCAACTGCGTGTGGACTTTTCGTAATGTTAAAAATGCCGTTCTGTGACCGCCTTGTGTAGACCAAAATTGCTAGCTATGAGGGCACCCTGAACATGATCTAGGAGAGGTGCGGACTCCCAGCCCAACCTTCTGGAAACCATGATTCGTTATCCTCGGTTGATTTGACCACTATGGATCGACTTTCCTACAGCGATCCCGATTTCTGGCTGTGTTTGAATTTCCTTACCTAGACTGTGTTAGTTTGAACAACAGTGTGAAAAATATGGAGTACATCCAGCGATTAAGGGCAGTATAATGCATAAAGAAAGATATGCTGGCCCATACTAGTTTTTATCGGCTCCTGAACAAAAGCCTCTTAACTCGAACCAGGAGTACGCTCACGTGTCGGATCAGTAACTGCATCCATACTCCCGGGCAACCGATTCGTGCTAAGAGTATTTTAACAGTAACTCGACCGGATGGTCGCACAGATTTAGGGGTCGTCCAGTTACCTGAATCTTTACTTCCATTTTCCAGCGATGAGTTCTTATCCGGTGGGGGCTCGTCATTACTTGGATGCAAATCTCCGATTGGTGACACAGCAAGCGTTGTTCTTTTGGGTCTCGGTGTCTCAGCACATTTCGCGTAACCCGTAACGGCGGTTTCCTGTGAAGCCTTTCCCGACTGTGATATCTGTGGTCGAAGATAGTCGAACAATTCATCTGGGAGAGTGAATTTGAAAAGCGACACAAATACCTGGATGAAGGAGAGGCGATTTGGGGGAAATACTATGTTTTACACAGGGTCTTCCATTAGGAGCCGAATCAGACTGCATCGTCTCCACGTGCCCCTGTAGTGTATCCAGTGAATCCTTAGGAGATCGCAAGTGGAGATACTCCACGATAATCGATTTTTTGGAAGTAGCTCCCTCACCGTCTGTTGCATTCGGAATGCCTCAAATAAAGGAAATCAGATCAAGTACCTTGGTGACGAATATCGGATTTCTTTGAAAAAATGGAGGCGGTCGTATCCATTTCGGTAGCGGCGACCGAACACGATGGATCGTCGTAATCCATGCTAAGGGGTGACTGGATGACATTTACTTTACTTATTCATTATAACGGAAATTAAGATCCAACCTGCATTGTCCCCAATTGTGATTGCGGGTTCCAGAGTACCAGTAGTCTCAACAACTACGTTCGGCTCCGATAACTGTCCAGTTACGGGCAGTACGCTCAGTTCCGTTATATGTACTGTTGACTCCAAATGCTTGAAGTCAATGACACCTTTCAGGTTCGAAGAAATAACCTCGGATATCAAATGCGCTCCATCGGTTGGTGACTGCCTGGGGGTGTGCGTCAGAGCAGGATCTCGAAAACAGGACCGTAAAAACATAAACAACGAAATACCTCACCTTTAACGCTCTTCTTCTTCTTCGACATCAACAGAGATTTCTGGATAAGTTTTTTGCTTTTCTTGGAGGATGACTGGATCTTCTTTTTCAGGCCCGCTTCTAATTTATCCGATTCAATTTTAACATTCTGTGTAGCTGTTGGGCTCAACAACTCCACAAAGTCTTCAAGTTCATAATTGTTAATGATGGTTTGCAGAACTTGTTCATCTGAGAGATCCTGGCTTTCGAGGGGTGCTGTTATTTTACCATTTCCATTGTAAATCCATGTAATTAGGCTATGCGCATGGAGGTAATTTGCAACAAAATCCTACAGGAAATGAACAAAAAATTGGCGTACTTTGGGGGAAAAGATAGGCGCTGCGATCTCAACAGATGCCCATTTATACAATGCTATCAGTCTAACCGCGTTAGTCGGGCATTTGAAGTAGGCCCTAGGCAAGCAGAATATTCGTCTAAACGGTTGGATGAAGTTAATTTAATCTCCAACCTGCAAATGCCATGTGCAAATTCACTGGTGCCAGTCACCGTAGTCATTTGCAGCAGCACGTCGATCAAGTAAATTGGCGTCCCCACTAAAGTGAGTTCGCACCACGATGCTTCATTCGAAGATGGTGGTGAACTGGGAAAAGGATGGGTGTTTCAAGCAAGAAAGTATTACACATACCCAGCCCAAAACTTGCAGTCCATGAAAGCAGCCAATAAAGAAGCCAGGACAGCGAATTCTCGTAAACTGTACGGCTTAGTGGGTGCACAGTGGATTTCCAAAAAGAACTTACCTGACGGCGATTCACATTTCTCACGAAAAACGCGGAGAAAAACTTCTTCAGACTAACCAGTATTGACCTGAAAACATATGGTTATACTCGTTGAAGGAAACTTACTCGGCATTGTCCTTTTTCAGGTTGGTGTGCATCCACCTGTGCGAATAAAAGGTTAACCAAAATGACAGGCCAAGAAAAAGACCTTCCCTGAGAATGAAAAAGATACACTGGCGAACCAAGCCACAAGTTACCAGGACTTTTCGTTGACTATTTCAGTATTCCCCCGTAAAAAAATAATTACTGACACCTCGCCGATGGCTACTTTTGGGACATCTTCACAGGTCGGAAGCGAATCATGTCGCGGTCTTATTGAGAAAGTAGTCGATCCCCAGTATTCTCATTAAGCTCGATTGTGACTGATATGTTAACTGGGACAACGTATGGGAATTTGGACAAATAATGAGTGGTAAATTAGGTTGCCAAAGCCGTGCAAGCTATGTAAACTCCTTCGGGAAGTGGACTGAAGCTCCCTTAAGAAAAACGAGGTATTTGTCGTTCAAGCAAGCCCACAAAGGTAAATCATTCCACTCCGGATCCAAAAAATATCGGAATTCACCCCCGAACGTCCATGCCCTTTCTGTTAGGATTAGCGTACATCCTAACCCATTTCCCCAACTGTTGCGAACTTGGAAGTCTACTTATCTACTCACCAGATTTTCATAGTTAGCAAACTGCCAACATGAAGCATTCTTTCTCCAGTCGAATACGGCGTGGCAAACACATGAAGTAAACCTCACAATCAGTATGTGACAATGGTGTGATTAACTTCCGGGCATTGTCCAGGACGGATCTATATTGCCCACCTTTGGTTCACGCCAATATTTACCACTAAATGTGTCGGTATTCAAGCGTAATGTAAAACAAACCCATTTGTTGGCGACTCCAGCCAACCTCATAAACGCGGTTGGTGACCTTTAAGGTAGTATATAACGAGTCATCTACATCAGCTAAAGTCTCAATAAGAACATAGGGCGGTGTTTAGTTTTTTAACCCCTATGCAGCTGGGTTCACTCCCAAAATTCCTACTGTGATCCTTCCTGATGGAGAAGGTACCTCGGGAATAGGCATTTTGTCGGCTATAAAATGTGTCAAAGCAAAATGCACCGATGTCAGGACTTTGAGCTAAAAGGTAAATAACCGGTCAAACACATTCATTCTTCTGACAGGTTAAGCTCACTATATTACAGTGGCAACTCGAACCTTGGGATCATTTGTCCCAAGTGTACAAAACACAGCACTTAACTCCCACCGATCACGAGCTACGCGAAATCGCCCTAGTCAGCTTTAACCCTGTTTAAGTTGGAGCAATAAACGAGCAATGAAATTTCCGGCATTTGTGTCTTAGGTTGGTGAAATGGAGTGTGCTTCAGCCCGTAGTTCGTCTAGAGGACAGCACAAAAGTACGTGTTTAAACTATCCCGAGCGGCTTCTGAAACGCTTGGGTCGCAAACACCGAGATCGAATATGAATATGTACCTGTATTTAGGAAACGAACGTGAGAACCTCAGGCTACAGTTTAAGCCGGATACTCAAACGCGGCACCCACTGGACTGCGAAATCCGCACTTCGTCCGAAGACAGTTAAAATTGGACCTCCAGGCCAACCCCTCATAGTCGGATTTAGTATATTGCCTATATTACTTCAGAAGGCTCTGGTATCCCAGTTGTCCCAATCGAAAGTTTGAATAATGACTTGTCAGCGCCGTTCAGGTACGCGTTGGCAACAAATGTTCCGAAACTCATCACCTGAAGGAGAGCGGGATGCCGTACGGCAACATAAAGGGTCCGGACGGTGACCTAGGGTAGTCTACCAATACACTGCAGGACAAAATCAGCAGAAAAACCAACAGGTGAAAGCACATTTCTGGAAGCCCTTGGTCGTTTGTCAGGAAAGATATCCACTATAGGTTATCTTTACACACAGCAGGCATCCATAAACAAAACAGTGTCTGCTCTGGATTGCGCTACACACCGACCTGCATCCTCCTACTCGAGGATTTCACTAGAATTGAAACCATGTCGACAAAAAAGTCTGAGCAACTTTGTTCAACTGTCATTGTTTTATTTTGCGTGAGTGGACAAAAAGCTTCCTTGAATTTTGCTTCAAGGTGGACATTTACAAGACGTTGCACTTCACAATCTAGTGGTAGATCTCTCAAAAAATGAACCCAATCATTAAAACTGGAGTTTGAGCGAAATCGAGTCGTGTGCATTCTGAGTAAAGCTCACCTTTCAATATTATAAAATGCCTGTTTGTTCTTCGGGTCGTGAATATATCGTTCCACTAGTTCCTCTAGTGTAGTGTGTGACGAATTCATCGCAGTGTCTTTGTTAGAATGACTAGGTTGAAAAGGGAAAGCATCGAAATTAGCGGTGTATCACAAACATAGCTATTGTAACTCTGAAGCTGACCTCAAGCGGAAGATAAAGATTATATGGGCTATAGCAGACAGCGACAGCAACTTATTTACTGTTCCTTCTTCCTACAACTGGTAGGGCGTACTATTGGTCCGATTTTCCTAACAGACCTTATCAATGCTTGGGAAAGGCACAGAGCTTCCGTAATGTCATTCGCGCACACAGGTGACGATTCTGATTCATGGATCAGTATGGATCGCAAAGCCGCAGTAATTTTAGCCCTTGGCAGACAACCGACCGCCATGTCGGTGCTATAGGCGTCAAAGGTTAGCAAAAGCTGCACTGGCCTTCCTGACCTGAGAAGTAATCTTGTCTCTAGCCAGTCCAGAACCTATACAACTACCTAATTGAGCAAATTCATCCACCACATCAACTGGATCGTTTCCAAGCATGAAGTTTGGGCTTGATCGCACTTAGTCTTGTGGCAGTACTTTACACTTTGTACGTGTGAAGCGCATGCCGACCCGTGCAGCAGAATTATTTAGGTTATTTAAGAGGGTTTACATTCTTGAATAATCTGAATCAAACTCATCATCATTGTCAGCTGCAATAACTGCGTACTTGTCGTAGAGTGATTGTAGCTGCCTCAGTTTCGTTCACCGATGATTCGGGGAGGTGGGGTAGGTAGCTGCGCATTGGAGGCGGGAGCTGATAAATTAGTGCGTAAATACAGCACTGTAGGTAGAGTATTAGGTGGGGGTTGGGAAGGGAGCTATGCATTGAAGGTAATAGCTTGGATGCACCAGCGCATTGATGGCACGACTGGGTCATGTCTGACAATGTCTCTAGCCATTGATATAGGCCGCCCCGGGGTCTCCATCAAAGAAGACGGCAATGACCAGCACGGCTGAGTTTGCTGATAATGGCTTTTATACTTCGCTGCCAAGCCATTGTTTGACCGCCTCTGGCTCTCTTCCACCCTTAACGTAGTTGTGCGGAAAGAGCCCTTCGAGGAAGTCGGTCGACTGACATACGCAGCACGTGAACAAGCCAGCGCAACCTGTGCAGTGTGATCAGTTTATCGATCGAGGGTGAGTTATTTCTCCCGGATACCATTCGACGTACTTCAGCATTGCTTATATGGTGTTCCCACCAGATTCGGGCAATGCTCCGAAGACATCGGTAGTCAAACACTGAAAGTCTTTTGACGTCGTCGGCACGCAGCGGCCAGGTTTATGGTCCGCATAGTAACATGAAGCGCACTGCAACATTGTAAACTCGACCCGTGATAGAGAAGTTGATGTCACACCTACGCCACAGGTGACGCAGGTTCGCGAAAGCTGCTCTGTCCCACCCCCAATCCGAATGACAAATATTGTCTTTCGCGAGACCACCGGGACTTATATAGCTGCCCAGGTAAACAACTTTGTCTACTACCTCAATGGGTTCATCATCAAGCACGAGGCTAAGGTTCGAGCCCACCTATTCTTGAAGCAGCTCTTCACACTTTGCAGGTGTGAAGCGCATGCCGAACCGTAAGGCGGAATTATTTAAATTATTTAATATTGCTTGCACTACCACAAGGTCAGATCCAAGAAGAGCGTACTCGATATCTGTGAGCGGACGTCCCGGGAGTATTTCTACCCCACAGGCATTAGAGGCTGGTAGTGAGTCTTCCATGATCTCTTCAATGACGAAGTTGAAAAGGGAATGTGAAAGAGGACAGTCCTGTTGGACACCACTTGATGTGGTGAACTGAGAAGAGAGCTTCCCGTAGACCTTCACACGACCGCGGGAGTTGGCGTACAGCGCCTTAAGGAGGGTCAAGAATTTGTGGGGGACACCTTTGCTCCACAGACACTGCCATAGTGCCTGACGGTCCGCAGAGTCAAAGGCAGATTTCAATCACGACCACTGTTGGCTTCCGGAAGCAGTGTCGCTGTTCCAGAATCTGTCAGAGGGTGAAGGTATGATCGATTCAATCTCTTTCAGGACGGAACCCAGCTTGGTTTTCACGGATCTGCCTCTCCCCGTGTTCAGTCGACCTTCGAAGGATAAGACCAGAGAGTACCTTTGATGCCACAGGTAACGGGCTGATGCCACACTGGTTTTCACACAGCGTCCGCGTACCCTTTATATAGATGCGGATAACTGTCGACATGCCCCATTCTGCAGGCAACTTCTTTCTGCTCCATATAGCAGCAATAAGCTTTGTCGGAAGGGTCGCCAGAGATTCTCAGTAAGTAGGCCCTAGGCAAGCAGAATATTCGTCTAAACGGTTGGATGAAGTTAATTTAATCTCCAACCTGCAAATGCCATGTGCAAATTCACTGGTGCCAGTCACCGTAGTCATTTGCAGCAGCACGTCGATCAAGTAAATTGGCGTCCCCACTAAAGTGAGTTCGCACCACGATGCTTCATTCGAAGATGGTGGTGAACTGGGAAAAGGATGGGTGTTTCAAGCAAGAAAGTATTACACATACCCAGCCCAAAACTTGCAGTCCATGAAAGCAGCCAATAAAGAAGCCAGGACAGCGAATTCTCGTAAACTGTACGGCTTAGTGGGTGCACAGTGGATTTCCAAAAATAACTTACCTGACGGCGATTCACATTTCTCACGAAAAACGCGGAGAAAAACTTCTTCAGACTAACCAGTATTGACCTGAAAACATATGGTTATACTCGTTGAAGGAAACTTACTCGGCATTGTCCTTTTTCAGGTTGGTGTGCATCCACCTGTGCGAATAAAAGGTTAACCAAAATGACAGGCCAAGAAAAAGACCTTCCCTGAGAATGAAAAAGATACACTGGCGAACCAAGCCACAAGTTACCAGGACTTTTCGTTGACTATTTCAGTATTCCCCCGTAAAAAAATAATTACTGACACCTCGCCGATGGCTACTTTTGGGACATCTTCACAGGTCGGAAGCGAATCATGTCGCGGTCTTATTGAGAAAGTAGTCGATCCCCAGTATTCTCATTAAGCTCGATTGTGACTGATATGTTAACTGGGACAACGTATGGGAATTTGGACAAATAATGAGTGGTAAATTAGGTTGCCAAAGCCGTGCAAGCTATGTAAACTCCTTCGGGAAGTGGACTGAAGCTCCCTTAAGAAAAACGAGGTATTTGTCGTTCAAGCAAGCCCACAAAGGTAAATCATTCCACTCCGGATCCAAAAAATATCGGCATTCACCCCCGAACGTCCATGCCCTTTCTGTTAGGATTAGCGTACATCCTAACCCATTTCCCCAACTGTTGCGAACTTGGAAGTCTACTTATCTACTCACCAGATTTTCATAGTTAGCAAACTGCCAACATGAAGCATTCTTTCTCCAGTCGAATACGGCGTGGCAAACACATGAAGTAAACCTCACAATCAGTATGTGACAATGGTGTGATTAACTTCCGGGCATTGTCCAGGACGGATCTATATTGCCCACCTTTGGTTCACGCCAATATTTACCACTAAATGTGTCGGTATTCAAGCGTAATGTAAAACAAACCCATTTGTTGGCGACTCCAGCCAACCTCATAAACGCGGTTGGTGACCTTTAAGGTAGTATATAACGAGTCATCTACATCAGCTAAAGTCTCAATAAGAACATAGGGCGGTGTTTAGTTTTTTAACCCCTATGCAGCTGGGTTCACTCCCAAAATTCCTACTGTGATCCTTCCTGATGGAGAAGGTACCTCGGGAATAGGCATTTTGTCGGCTATAAAATGTGTCAAAGCAAAATGCACCGATGTCAGGACTTTGAGCTAAAAGGTAAATAACCGGTCAAACACATTCATTCTTCTGACAGGTTAAGCTCACTATATTACAGTGGCAACTCGAACCTTGGGATCATTTGTCCCAAGTGTACAAAACACAGCACTTAACTCCCACCGATCACGAGCTACGCGAAATCGCCCTAGTCAGCTTTAACCCTGTTTAAGTTGGAGCAATAAACGAGCAATGAAATTTCCGGCATTTGTGTCTTAGGTTGGTGAAATGGAGTGTGCTTCAGCCCGTAGTTCGTCTAGAGGACAGCACAAAAGTACGTGTTTAAACTATCCCGAGCGGCTTCTGAAACGCTTGGGTCGCAAACACCGAGATCGAATATGAATATGTACCTGTATTTAGGAAACGAACGTGAGAACCTCAGGCTACAGTTTAAGCCGGATACTCAAACGCGGCACCCACTGGACTGCGAAATCCGCACTTCGTCCGAAGACAGTTAAAATTGGACCTCCAGGCCAACCCCTCATAGTCGGATTTAGTATATTGCCTATATTACTTCAGAAGGCTCTGGTATCCCAGTTGTCCCAATCGAAAGTTTGAATAATGACTTGTCAGCGCCGTTCAGGTACGCGTTGGCAACAAATGTTCCGAAACTCATCACCTGAAGGAGAGCGGGATGCCGTACGGCAACATAAAGGGTCCGGACGGTGACCTAGGGTAGTCTACCAATACACTGCAGGACAAAATCAGCAGAAAAACCAACAGGTGAAAGCACATTTCTGGAAGCCCTTGGTCGTTTGCCGGGAAAGATATCCACTATAGGTTATATTTACACACAGCAGGCATCCATAAACAAAACAGTGTCTGCTCTGGATTGCGCTACACACCGACCTGCATCCTCCTACTCGAGGATTTCACTAGAATTGAAACCATGTCGACAAAAAAGTCTGAGCAACTTTGTTCAACTGTCATTGTTTTATTTTGCGTGAGTGGACAAAAAGCTTCCTTGAATTTTGCTTCAAGGTGGACATTTACAAGACGTTGCACTTCACAATCTAGTGGTAGATCTCTCAAAAAATGAACCCAATCATTAAAACTGGAGTTTGAGCGAAATCGAGTCGTGTGCATTCTGAGTAAAGCTCACCTTTCAATATTATAAAATGCCTGTTTGTTCTTCGGGTCGTGAATATATCGTTCCACTAGTTCCTCTAGTGTAGTGTGTGACGAATTCATCGCAGTGTCTTTGTTAGAATGACTAGGTTGAAAAGGGAAAGCATCGAAATTAGCGGTGTATCACAAACATAGCTATTGTAACTCTGAAGCTGACCTCAAGCGGAAGATAAAGATTATATGGGCTATAGCAGACAGCGACAGCAACTTATTTACTGTTCCTTCTTCCTACAACTGGTAGGGCGTACTATTGGTCCGATTTTCCTAACAGACCTTATCAATGCTTGGGAAAGGCACAGAGCTTCCGTAATGTCATTCGCGCACACAGGTGACGATTCTGATTCATGGATCAGTATGGATCGCAAAGCCGCAGTAATTTTAGCCCTTGGCAGACAACCGACCGCCATGTCGGTGCTATAGGCGTCAAAGGTTAGCAAAAGCTGCACTGGCCTTCCTGACCTGAGAAGTAATCTTGTCTCTAGCCAGTCCAGAACCTATACAACTACCTAATTGAGCAAATTCATCCACCACATCAACTGGATCGTTTCCAAGCATGAAGTTTGGGCTTGATCGCACTTAGTCTTGTGGCAGTACTTTACACTTTGTACGTGTGAAGCGCATGCCGACCCGTGCAGCAGAATTATTTAGGTTATTTAAGAGGGTTTACATTCTTGAATAATCTGAATCAAACTCATCATCATTGTCAGCTGCAATAACTGCGTACTTGTCGTAGAGTGATTGTAGCTGCCTCAGTTTCGTTCACCGATGATTCGGGGAGGTGGGGTAGGTAGCTGCGCATTGGAGGCGGGAGCTGATAAATTAGTGCGTAAATACAGCACTGTAGGTAGAGTATTAGGTGGGGGTTGGGAAGGGAGCTATGCATTGAAGGTAATAGCTTGGATGCACCAGCGCATTGATGGCACGACTGGGTCATGTCTGACAATGTCTCTAGCCATTGATATAGGCCGCCCCGGGGTCTCCATCAAAGACAATGACCAGCACGGCTGAGTTTGCTGATAATGGCTTTTATACTTCGCTGCCAAGCCATTGTTTGACCGCCTCTGGCTCTCTTCCACCCTTAACGTAGTTGTGCGGAAAGAGCCCTTCGAGGAAGTCGGTCGACTGACATACGCAGCACGTGAACAAGCCAGCGCAACCTGTGCAGTGTGATCAGTTTATCGATCGAGGGTGAGTTATTTCTCCCGGATACCATTCGACGTACTTCAGCATTGCTTATATGGTGTTCCCACCAGATTCGGGCAATGCTCCGAAGACATCGGTAGTCAAACACTGAAAGTCTTTTGACGTCGTCGGCACGCAGCGGCCAGGTTTATGGTCCGCATAGTAACATGAAGCGCACTGCAACATTGTAAACTCGACCCGTGATAGAGAAGTTGATGTCACACCTACGCCACAGGTGACGCAGGTTCGCGAAAGCTGCTCTGTCCCACCCCCAATCCGAATGACAAATATTGTCTTTCGCGAGACCACCGGGACTTATATAGCTGCCCAGGTAAACAACTTTGTCTACTACCTCAATGGGTTCATCATCAAGCACGAGGCTAAGGTTCGAGCCCACCTATTCTTGAAGCAGCTCTTCACACTTTGCAGGTGTGAAGCGCATGCCGAACCGTAAGGCGGAATTATTTAAATTATTTAATATTGCTTGCACTACCACAAGGTCAGATCCAAGAAGAGCGTACTCGATATCTGTGAGCGGACGTCCCGGGAGTATTTCTACCCCACAGGCATTAGAGGCTGGTAGTGAGTCTTCCATGATCTCTTCAATGACGAAGTTGAAAAGGGAATGTGAAAGAGGACAGTCCTGTTGGACACCACTTGATGTGGTGAACTGAGAAGAGAGCTTCCCGTAGACCTTCACACGACCGCGGGAGTTGGCGTACAGCGCCTTAAGGAGGGTCAAGAATTTGTGGGGGACACCTTTGCTCCACAGACACTGCCATAGTGCCTGACGGTCCGCAGAGTCAAAGGCAGATTTCAATCACGACCACTGTTGGCTTCCGGAAGCAGTGTCGCTGTTCCATAACCTGTCAAAGGGTGAAGATATGATCGATTCAATCTCTTTCAGGACGGAACCCAGCTTGGTTTTCACGGATCTGCCTCTCCCCGTGTTCAGTCGACCTTCGAAGGATAAGACCAGAGAGTACCTTTGATGCCACAGGTAACGGGCTGATGCCACACTGGTTTTCACACAGCGTCCGCGTACCCTTTATATAGATGCGGATAACTGTCGACATGCCCCATTCTGCAGGCAACTTCTTTCTGCTCCATATAGCAGCAATAAGCTTTGTCGGAAGGGTCGCCAGAGATTCTCAGTCTTCCTTGAAGAGGGCTGGATACAGAACGTCCGTGGTAGGTAGTAGGGCTATTTCGTACCTTATTTCTTCTTTCGAAGGGCGAACAAGGTTAACATTCCATTCGCCCGTAAGCATTATCCAGGCTATATTCGTACCTTATTTCTTCTTTCGAAGGGCGAACAAGGTTAACATTCCATTCGCCCGTAAGCATTATCTCCACAGGCTATATTGCAGGAGGCCAGCTGAGCTGTTCTTCGAAGTGTTCGGCTCATTTTTCCAGTCAACTTTTTTGCGGGGGAATTAATGAGCCATCTTTCTCAATTATCGTTTCGCTGATCGTTGCTTTCCTGGGACCGTTCGGTCGTATCAGTTGATACAGGGCACTGTTGTTTCCCGTTGCAAAGGCCTTCTCTATCTCCAGAGCTTTCGATGTCCACCAGAGCTCCGAGTCTTACCTTAGACTCTTCACTATTAGGCGTTTGAGGGATTTGCGTGCGCCTTCGAACTTGTTGCCTGTCTGAGTCACTGTCTGTGAAAAGATGTCCAGGGAGCAGTTCAACTCCTGAGGTTTCAGGGGCAGGCGGAGAAATGTCAAGCACCACACCAAGAACAAAGTTGGAGAGGAAAAGCGAGAGAGTACAGCGTTATTTTACACCACTGGACGTTACGAACCCAGGCAAACGCTAGCCATATACCTTTTTTGTCCAGAGAATTTCGCATACAGTCCCGCCACATAAGAAAAACGAGAGGTTCAACTGGATTTCAGGTGCTTACCGCAAAACCGAATTGGTTTGCAAATGGATGTATTCGGAAGAAGCACCTTTGATCGCTAGACCCCACCAAAGTTTCTGGGGATCGACAGAGTCAAACAGCTTTCAGATCCCGGAAAACGACCAAAGTTGGTCATTTGAAAGGGCAATGTTCAATTCTTACGATCCTGTCTCTCCCGGCAATCGACAAACCTGCGAAAAACAGTATCGGAGAGCACCTTAGATGCGATGGATGCCAGGTTGATGCCACAATGGTTTTCCTACGATGTTTGTGCACCTTTCCAAACACTAGGATGACAGTAGAGAAGGTCCATTACACTGGTATTCTATTTCAGTTCCAAATCTTTTGCAGCACGGTGGTAAAACTATTCACCAGGACCTCCATCCTCTTTGAAAAGTGCGGGGATGAGACGATTCGGACCAGGTGCCTTATCACATTGAAAGGTTGATATCTCACGCCGGATTTCTTTTGTTGACGGCGGGCTGGTGTTGACGTTAACTCAGGTTCACTGCGTTCTTTGAGGTTGTGATGAAGGCCAGCTAAACTGTTATTTGAAACGCTCAGCCCATCGATCAAGAGGACCATTTTGTGAGAGAGAAACCACTCAGCTGTAGCACCCTTCCGGTGCCTAGCTGCTATGCCACTCGAAGGAAGCACGAGGGATGGGATGCTGCTAGGTTGCCCAAACCTAGACAGGAGAAGTCGAGAGGCAGGGGTCGGGTTCGAACCATGAACCTTCCAGTCAGTGAATTCGCGCTCTTAAGCAATCTCGCCCATTTTGAGTGAAATTCCGCTCCGTCTTTTTCGTCGACACCTGTCTTTTGTTGACCGGTTGATCGAATTAGCGCAAATAGGGCGCGCAACCTATTCTGGCGGATATTTTCCGAAACCGGATGATTTTGACGAATGTCCTTTTCAGTACCGTGGATCGCCTGCTTGTATCACTGCAACATAAGCGTCCGGAACTGCCTCGAGGCACATGGACACTAATGAGAACACTTCGGTCATGTCCAAATAGAAAAGTTTCCCCCAGGGGAATACACCCACTTAGGTATAGCGACCCAGTAAACACGTCACCGTATCCTGTTACATTTGTTTTCAGAAGGCTTTTATGAAACAAATGCTATGTTTAGCTTGTATTCACCAACAAAATCAGTGGCATAGCCACCTTTGGCCACCGTTAGCCACCGGTGGCACTGTGTTTACTGGGGACTTTCTTGCCGCCGCAACCTGATAGTGTCCATTTACATATGAATGTCGATGACATGAAACTGAACAATAACGATGCCGTCGTATTCTGGCCCATACTAGCACGTGTTGTGCGGTCTTTGATAACCCCTGTGTTTCCTGTTGGTCTTTATGAAGAGGTTCACAAACCCGAGGATGTTCGTACACACCCATATGATATAGTGCATCCTAGGTTGCACTCTCTCACCTACAGCAGGCAGGGGCCGCAGAATCCATATTTGGGGAATGTTGCGCGGAAAATTGGCGAGGATCTGGAAGGTCTTTTGACATCCGATTGAACAGTAACAAGTGGAAGTCGGTGGACGATTGCCACCTTTGGACGGTGGTGCCACTGGTGGTGTGTTTACTGGGTGGATGCGTCTAGCCGACTGCGTCTGAATCACTTCAGCACAATGTTAACGATTGTGGTTAATGAGTCGGGCACATTCCCGGATGATGTGCATGCGGGCACATGACCAAGTTCCAAAAACAGGTTGTACAAACTTTTGTCCCAAATGACTGAGGGAGGCTTCATATCAAATGGTCTACTAGGAACATGGGGAATTGTGTGGAGTTTCATCCATATTGTTCAGCGGAAGGTGATGGAGTTTCCAGGAAATTCCCCTTGCAGTTGAACACCACGTGACTTACTGGTCACTTGGATCTGATGGATGGTGGGCTGGCTACGGCTCAAAAGATGCCATGAGCAAGCCGCTCCGATCTGTGCCAATCAGAATCGAGCACTACAGATCGGCACTTCTGGTCCCATCACGGACTCACGGATCGATACACAGGATCCTTTGCCCAAGCCATGAGCAAGCCGCTCCGATCTGTGCCAATCAGAATCGAGCACTACAGATCGGCACTTCTGGTCCCATCACGGACTCACGGATCGATACACAGGATCCAGACTTTTGCCCAAGTTTCCAGAGTTTCACGAAGTATGTGAAGTGGCCTGTCGAAGCATTCTTGGATCCTTACATAAATACCTCCGCGACAGCCCTAATTTGGCTCCATCAAAAGCTGTCTAAAACTACCCAGCATTTTGTTGTGTCGTAGTTGGTGGAACGACGGGCCAAGCATTCACAAGTTGATATACACGATACAAAAGTCTTCCCCAGTTCTCCTGGGTTGGTATTTCAATGGCTTTGTTTGATTTGAAATGCACAGGCAGAAGAATGGCCTGACACCGTCCTCGAAATCCTCAGCTTTAGGAAATAAGCTTGTCAGTGAAAAAAAACATAAATGGTCCTCTAAAAGCTGTTTGAACTGGATCTCCGAAGTACTGCGGAATGGTGTTTCCAGACGATGATTAAACTTATTGAGAAAAATTTCTCCCTGATGAAGCCACGAGCTCTAGAATCAAAAATATCTTTCCTGTGTCCCCGCCACGTATTATTAGTGTCACGGATTCACGGATTCACGGATTGATACACAGGATCGAGGCTTTTGCCCAAGCCTCCCAGGACGCTTTTGTTCTTGTCGGTCAGTGGCTGTCGTTCACCTGAAAGGCACAAGTGAAAAAAGGGTGTAGCACTGCTCTTTATGTTCTCAGCGCGGGGCAGTATGCTCGCCAGCGCGAGGATTCGCATAAATAAATGTCTAATAGT